>NW_023340257.1:24323510-24330188 GCF_004916995.1 Morone saxatilis
AGTCCTTCTGGGAAACCCTACAGCCTTTTTTAATGCTTTTCTTCTTTCGCCTTTCCTCTGCCTCACCTTGTCCCTAACTGTTTGTTGTTATTGTTTAAAGTTTAGGATATCGTATGTCTCACGCTCTTTTCTTTGCACTATTATACGGCCAAAAAGGAGTCTACTTTAAATCTTGATAGAGTCAGGTTGCAGTACAGTCCAATAATGATTTACAGAAGCAAAACCGAAGACAAATAAATTATGTTATAAATTTTTGCATAATACAATAAGTAACAAAGATATACAGGCATCAAATACAGAATAAATGGAAATCTGTACCGAAACAAAGTCGACAATGGAAATAATCAAATTAATACAACTGAAAAAAGAATTACACAACTATAAACTAAATATATATAAGAGATCTATCTATGAGATAAGGAGCTTGATAGGACAAATAGAAGGATCCAGAACGTCATACACATATAAGCCTCAAGAACATACATACCAAAAACCAGGACCTTCATACTGCATGTAGGCGATATGTCTGATGTCGAAGGAACGGTTCTGATTCATTATGGGACTGGACCAAGCCAGGAGGTCCAACAGCAACGGACTAAAAACACAGACATCAGGCTCAGGCTGAATATCCAGTACAGAGGGGCATAGGCATGGACACGTCAGACTAGTGAAGAATGACACAATAAAGCCTGCAGCTTATTCGCTGAATGAGATCTTTCAAGCCTGCCTCCTTTTACCTGCCAGTTAGTTAAAAAGAGAGAAGGTTGTGCAGATGTCATCAGTGAGGAGAGGAAGAGAGAGAGGTGGAGAGAAGAGAGAGGGAGAGGAGAGGGGAAGGAACAATGGAGAGGTGAGTACAGGAAATGCTGGGGTTGGTCGAGCATTTGACATGTGAGTGTTAGGATAGAGAATGAAGCAAAAATGACACATCATAAGGAGAGATGCAAGACAAACTAAGTTACCTTCTTACTAAATAATAATCTTACATTTTTGGGATTATTAGGGATTATAGAGGAGAGATCAGCAATGCTTTCTTCTTTCATTTCATACATGCCTCCAACACTTGTCTATGATTGTTTTTTTTGTGTTATTAGAGATGTATAGTCTCACGCTCTTTCTTTGCAACTATATAGGAAATACTATATATATGTCATGAGATAAAAGATATAATTAGATTAAGAGCAGTATTGATTATTCTCAAAGAGACACATAATAGAATTATATACAAAAAACTGATTATCCTCCTTAAGAGATAAAGACTCAACAATGCAACATGGCGGACTTGCAGATCGTGGCTCGGTAGCTCCCTGGCTTTAAGCAGCGCCCTCGAGAAAACCTATAATTATAAGTACCATTGATGGCCAAGTTATAATCGAGGATGAATCCCTTTAATTTCCTTACGGTTCAGAACTAAAACAATGACCCAGGCGAACTCGTCCTTCGTAGGCCTCCAAACACATTCAACTCCGAGTGGATTGTCCTCCAAAAAGGTGCTGTTTGAACTTTGTCCTGATACCAAACAACAAGTGCGTGAGCCTTTAAGACAACAGAAGACGCTAACAATATCAAAAGCGTTAAAAGTGCTGAACGAGTGTGGAGAAAAAATCCCCCGTCGTCTCCCACTACCTGGAGACGAGCCTGCCACCGGTGACATTTAATAACCGGATGTCTCAAGCCTGCTCGCAAGATGGAGCGGCTGCACAGTTGAGATCCTCCGCCCTATGGCATGCAGTAAACTTCAGGCCCAGATGTCTGCGAGAACCTGTGTTCTGTGACTGCGACCATAGCTCCAGAGTTGATGCTGTTGAACTCGCTTGGAGCCGAGCAATGGAAGGAGGACCAGCTGTCCGGCTGGGAGAATGGCGGAGGAGCTGGCTGGAAGCTGGGCTAGTGGAAGAGTCCCCTTGGCCTCTCCTGCGGATCCCACCTGGGTCTGCCGCTCCTGAAATAAACCTCGCATGAAGTTTGACCCCGCGACGTGATAGTCTGTGCCAGGCAGGTGCAGGGAGTGGAAAACATACGCGTGTACCCGACTCCCTGGAGGGATTGCGATAATTCCGCCGAAATGAGCCGTGTGGTTGAAAAGGCCGGGCCTCGGAGGAATCATGCCAGGGTCAGATCGCGCTGAGTGCTGGAAAACCCTGAACGGAGGGTATTGAAGCCTATGTCGGTACTGGTGCGGCAAGGATATAAGAGTATTCGACGAATATTGGTGTTTTTGCCACAATTTTCACCGGACCTCATGCGAGACTCTGTCTGAATACTTGAGTGGTCAACTTGGCCGCAGCGTCAAACTGTCAATCGCATTGTCACTGCAGGCACAGATACAGGCTCGTTTAAAAGTGTCTGCAGGAGTGCAATGAAAGTTGAGGAAAATACATGAGGACACAATGATAAATGTCATTGTAAAATGAATAAACAAGAGGTTTACCATCCCTCAATGTGTACCACCACCGTAGAGTCAACAACAAAATGAAGAGTGAACACCTTGAATAGACTTGCCTTTATAAATCTTTTATTCTGACAAATCTGTCACAAGTGTATTATGTCAGTGGTGACATGAATGCTGACGCTGTCAAGAGCAAGGTCTTGTTTTCGCAAGCATATGCTGCAGTTTGTGTGATGATAATAATCTTGTACTATCTAGCCAAAAGCCCTCCTACCTGGCCGAGGAAGCTACCTTACATAAGTGAGGCTGGCATTCTAAACATCATGGCTTGACCCACTGCATCAGGCTGCTGATGCCTCATTACTAGTTTAAGATCAATGGAGATTTGTTATTAATGAGGCCCCATCATTGTCTGATCATGTCTTTATGTTATGGTAGCTTGATTGTGAAGTATCCCGAAATGTCAGCAAGAAGTTAATAGTGAAACTGTAAGGCTTAAGCTGGACCCTGTCTAAGCTCACAAATGAAGATGTATGTTAGTACCGTATGGATAGAACTGGATG
This sequence comes from Morone saxatilis, assembly GCF_004916995.1. Taxonomy (NCBI): domain Eukaryota; kingdom Metazoa; phylum Chordata; class Actinopteri; family Moronidae; genus Morone; species Morone saxatilis. The sequence continues at coordinate 24,326,463 of NW_023340257.1, forward strand.
GCTTTCCAAGGGACTTATATCTACCGAGAGATGCAATTTTTGTGCCTCTGATGTTGAATTGTAATGATAGGCTCTCAGCTGTAAGTGACCTCTGTACTTATGTATAATGTAAGTTGCAGGAGGCTTGTACAGAGGCCAGTAGCAACCATGCTTTACTTCTCTAAAAAAGAGACAGAGCAATCAGGCAGGGTGGACAAGTATGTCGGGCTGCTTATCATGCTGAAGCCCAAGAATGCTAATAAGGCCTTGGGTCCTGGCAGGTAGCCCAGAAGAGGGGGCCTGCCTGGAACGCCATAAAAAGATTACCAACGCCAGTATAAAATATGCAGTTCGTTAATATCAGCAAACAGAGCAGTAATGAGAGGCGGACTCTAATGGCTGAGAAGCTTTTTTGGAAACGATGTTACTGGCTTTGAAGAGGGGAGAGCATGCGAAAAGGGTCGTAAATCTTACCATGTACCAGTTGAAGGAGTTTCTGGAGCCGACAATATAGCTGAGCTGTGGACAAGCAACATTATTCTGAGCTATTCAATAGCGTTAAAGTGATCTCTACAAAGTGGCCCCCCAACGTTGCCAACAGTGAGACATTGGAATCATATGTAGGGAGGTGCAACAAGCAATTACTGCACTAGCTGAGTAATAAAGCAAGTGGCTGCAGATCAGATCACGGGCAGACGCACCTCCGATTTGCAAGTTGCGAGGGGCAGCAGCTCTTGCTTGCATTTTGCTTTACAGGCTTTATGACTGCATGGTCGTATTGCGCAACTCCATGTTGCTGTTACCTTGGTGCCTGTCCATCAAGGACAAAGCTGGCCAGGTGGGGGAGCTTGGATAACTGATAGACCAATTTGCTTTAGCCAGTGGTTATCCAAAGTCCTGGAAGAATTTTATTAGATAGACTCAATTTTTATATTGATTACCACAGACAACCAGGTTTGGCTCAGGCTAAGCATGGTACTGATCTATGTATCTATGCCCTGAAGGAAGTGGTTGAAATGTATAGAAGACAGAATTCTTCGTTTTTAATTTGCTTTATTGTATGCCACTCAAAGGCGTGACCAGAGTCATCATTTTAATTAGTTTTCAAAGCTCAGCCAAAGAGGTTGCCCCATAGCATGAATTAGGATCTGGCATATTGGTATGACTAACCAGAGCATGCTAGTCAAGTGGGGGGGAATGCAGTCTCCTACCCATTTGGCGTGGTAATGGGTTGCGTCAGGGGGGGTTACTCTCACTGCCCTTTTTATATTTATATGAATGATTTATCTGACAAACTAGAGGCCAGTAAAATAAGGATGCATGGTTGGGCAACACCCTGGTAAACCACTTAATGTATGCCGGATGATTTAAGCTATCTTTTCTTCCTAGCAGTGCTGGTTTCAAGAAGATGCTGAACCATATGTACTGATTATGGTATCAAATTTGACTGTTAATACAATAGCAAAAAAAGAGTGTTGTTCTGATCTTAAAACAAAAGGAGAATAAGGAGTTTAAACTTTCCACGCTTTTTACCTGGCAGGGCAAGTTTTACTGTAGGGCTATCAAAGCTAATATCTAGGAACACATCATGCACCAGATCAAAATGTTGAGATGAATGAAATCTAGTAGGCCCGCGCGCTGTTTATGCACAAACCTAAGCATGCTGGCTTAGGAACTTCACTGGTGGCTCCAGAATAAAAGTTAAGAATAAGCTTGTTTATAAGCATACCTGTACTCCCTGTAATACGCTGCCCCTTATGAACCAGTTTAAAAGTCTACCATCGCAGAAGGCTCCAAATTTGCCTATAATGTGGTTGGTATAGCTGCGTTTAAAAAACCCAGGTGGAGCAGTGCAAGTGAACTATTTGTAGGGTAGGAGTCAACACATACCCTCCGGTTTCCAAGCCAAGTCCCTACAGACTGAGCTACTGCCGCCCGGAGACCCTGTAGCTCCTCACGATAAACTGAAAATGAAGAACCGAACTGAAAAATGTATCCATTAAAGCTACTTTAGATCCATACTGATGTGCACATTGTGATCCTGGAGCAAATCTGTAGAGGCAATGGCACACAAAGTCAATGCAAAGACACAAGTGGGCACAATCAGATGAATAGGATCTATTCTTCGCAAGCTGGGTTGAGGTAAAGACTTCCACAAACTGAAAATGTTTCAGCTTGAGCAAAAATGCACAGAACCTCTGTCATTGGCCAGTATGAAATCAAAAAATTCTAAAGTAAAAGTTTAATAAAATCAAATTAACTCCAATAAACCATCACAAGTTTTAATTTCAATTATTGGTTCATTTTTATACAACTTCAACTTTATTTTATTTCCAGACTCATGGTCCAATAAATACACATACCAATGCAAAACAACAGACAACTGTAGATACAACTGAACCACTTTAGAACAACAGACCACGTAAAACAACAGAACCACATGTAGAACAACCTAAACGACTGTAGAAAACAGAACCACTGTGGACAACAGAACCACTGTAAGACAAATAACCACTGTAAGGACAACTAAACACTGTAGAAACACAGAACACTGTAGAACACAAAACATGTAGAGACAACAGAACCACTGTGGAACAACAGAACCACTGTAGAACAGAACCCTGTAGAGCAACAAGAACCATCTGTACGAACAATAGAAACAACCAAAACAACCGGAGAAAGCTAAAGCCCACAAACAGAGAAGCGCCATAGCTCACCACCAACAGGTTCAACGTTTCTAATAAATTTTACTACTGCAGCGACTACACTGTAGAACAACAGAAACCACTGTAGAACAGAAGAACCAGTATATATCAGAAGAACCATTGTCAGAAAACAACAGAACCACCTGTGGAACAAAAGAACCACTGTAGCACAGAAGAACCACTGTAAACAGAACCACTGTAGAACGAGTAGAACGCACTGTAGAAGAGAACCCACTGTGAACACAGAACCACTGTGGAAGAGAAGAACCCACTGTAGAACAACAGAAACTGTAAAACAGAAGAACGACTGTAGAACAGAAAACCAATTATAGACAGAAGAACACTCTGGAACAGAAGAACATTATAGAACAACTGAACACATGTAAGAACGAACCACAGAGATATCTTGTAGCCGTCAATAGCTAGCCAGCCCCCAGTAGTTAAGTGCGGGCCGACCGAAGGTAACTTCTGTTAGCCTTTCCACGGTAGTTCCCCCGGTATCCCCCGGTAAAGTTCTGAGCAGACCAGGAAGCCAGGAAGCCTGGGTAACTGCCCAGAAGAAGCATAGCCACAAACAGAAGAAGCCGCACAGTTTCACCACAAACCCGTTCACCAGTTTCTAATGATTTTCCCCCACTCAGCGACACACTGCCTGAGAAACAGTCCCTGGTTATTGGCCGCTCGATTGTCAGAAACACAGCTGATCTACCGAAGGCCAGCGGCCCATAGTTAAATGTATCCTGGGGCCTGAGCGGGCGATGTTGAGTCCCTTATTTAAAAACTGCTGGCTAAAGATAACGAAAACAATAAATTGTTTTTCCGTCAGCGGTAAATGACACCCGATTACGCAATCCGGAGGTCATAAGATGTAATGTGGAGTCGGTGTGTAATTATGTCTAAAACAATGTCGGACACCGTAGTTTTTCTCTGGACCAACTGCCCCATGGGTGACAGTGATGACAATGTATAGCGCATGTCGTCATTCAACCGATGGCTGTCGAGGTGGTATCCAGAAACGTGTGGTGACTTCATAGATACTGGC
>NW_023340257.1:24330213-24333873 GCF_004916995.1 Morone saxatilis
ACTGGCAGCCTTTTTGGGGAAAACCTGGTCTGATTAGGAGAGACGGCATCCATCCCACTTTGGATGGAGCGGCTCTCTTATCCAGGAGGTGTTGGTATGGCGTCCAGCAGCGTTTTCTCCAGGCTGACACTGAAGCACGGCATTAAAACCGGAGCCGGCTCTCCGTGCAGAGTGGAGGAGGTAGCACTGGCCGTAGGGGAACTCATCGGGCACGGCTCTGTGAAGTCCGCTGCTCGGATGAACAGTGCGGTGGTCCTGTTCCTAGAGAAGATAGAACAGGTGAACAGGTTGGTAGAGACGGGCATTACGGTGAATGGGATGTTTGAGCCGGTGATACCGCTGATACAACCGGCTACAAAGATCACTTTATCAAACGTACCTCCGTTCATCAGTGATGAATTCTTGATTAAAGAGCTGTCCAGACATGGAAAGGTGGTGTCACCCATAAGAAAAGTGCTGTCGGGCTGTAAGTCTCCCCTGCTGAGACATGTAGTGTCTCACCGCAGGCAGCTCTTCATGTTACTGAACAACAAGGATGAAGAGTTTGATTACCGCTTCAGAGTCTGTGTGGATGATTTTGAATACATCCTCTTTGCTACATCCTCCACTGGAATATGTTTCGGATGTGACGAAGAGGGACATTTGATCAAAGCCTGTCCGAGCCGCGGTGCCCTGCGCTGCCTGCTCCTGCGGGGGTTCCGACGGTGCCCGCCGCAGTGGCCAGTGGGGGGGCCAGTGCCGCGGGGCGAGAAAAAGATGCAGGAGCTGCAGAGAAACAGGTGGAAGAGATGCAGAGCCAGGCTGGAGGGAGCACTGAGGTGAGTAGTGAGAGGTAGGAGGTGGGAGGTGAAACGGGTGAGGTGACAGGTAAGGGGGGCGTGACAGGTGGTATTTCAGATAAAGTTGCAGGTGAATTGGTCGAGGATGTGGGTGAAACAGGTGTCGGTAGAGAAGCAGGTGAGGTTCCTGGTGAAGTGGGTGAGGCAGGTAAAGTAACAGGTGAACTAGAAGAGGTAGGTGAACCAGGTGAGGTGAAAGAGGCAGGTGAGGTTGTAAGTGAGTTGGGTGAGGTAGGTGAGGTTGTAGGTAAGTTTGGTGAAGCAGGTAAAGTAACAGGTGAGTTGTGTGAAAGATTTGAGGTCACTGGTGACCAGTGTGAAGCAGGTAAGGAGAGAGAGGCAGGTGAGGTGACAGGTGAGTTGTGTGAAACAGGTAAACTAGTAGGTGAGCTGAGTGAGGAGAGCACAGTAGCTGAGGCTGAAGAGATGGAGGCCTGTGAGGCTGGGTGGGGGTCTGCTCCTCTTAAACAGCGCAGTAAGAGGAGAAACATGTTGACCGAGGAGGTCGGTGGTAAAGCCGGACGTCTGGCAGGTAAACCGAGTGCTGCAGAGAACAGAGCAGCTCTATCTGACAGCAGTGACAGTGAAGGGTGTGTGTCTGACAGCAGTGACCTGTCTCACACTCAGCAGGCTGCTACTCAGCTGTATCCTGCTAATGTACTGAAGTCTTTTTTAAAACAGACCAAAGGGATGAGGAAGCCAGTGTTAGAACACTACTTCCCTGATATGCAGGGTTTCTATAATTCAGCCAGATATAATGTGAAACACAGAGTCGAGTCAGACCTGACAGATCAAGAAGTATTCAGACTGAAAACTGAAATTGATTATTAAAGTCAGGAAACAACTCAGTTTTAATGATGGTGAAAGTATGGATTTTACTTTTATTTATTTCATTGATTGTTTTTAGTCTTGTTCTTAACAACTCCATCATTATGAATGTTTTTAAAGTAGGCAGTCTGGATGTCAATGGTGCCAGAGAAATAAGAAAGAGAGTAGTAGTGTTTGAAATGGCTAAAATTGATGATTGACGTCCTATTTCTACAAGAAACACACAGTTATGTTGGAAATGAGGCAGACTGGAGCAGAGAATGGGAAGGAGAATTGATTTTAAGCCATAACACCACCCTCAGTGGAGGAGTGGGATTTCTGTTCTCTCGAGGTTTTAGTCCAACCTCTCTGGAGGTCAGGCATGTTGTGGAGGGGAGGTGTCTTTTAGTCAAAGCTCGTTTTGAACATTTTAATGTGGTTTTTATCAACATTTATGCTCCAAACAACGGTGCAGAGAGGAAACACTTCTTTGAAAATATGAATGATATTTTAAACAACTGTGGCCCAGAGGATTATTTATTCGTGGGTGGGGATTTTAATTGTACTGAAAATGAGATTTTAGATCGCAACCATGCAGAGCCTCATCCAGTATCCCAGCATGCCTTGAGGCAGCTGGTCTCCTCCCATGACAAACAGGAGGGTTCCAGGGAGAGCGCATAGAGCATCCCAGACAGGGCGCAGGCCTTGGCGGACAACCTCTACTGACCCCTATAAAGGAGCACACAACCCACCCATTAAACTTCAGCACACTCTCAATGTCGCTGTACAACACCCTGATCTTGGCTATGAGACCAGCCGCTGAACCCAAAACCTCTCCATCGGACCTTCCCAAAGGAAGTGTGTTCGCCAACGCAGTCCAACAAGCCTTCAAAACATCCTGATGAGGTAGCTATTATCTACCATAGACCTGCCAGGCACACAGTACGTCTGGTCCCTGTGGTAGAATCTGCCCATGGTGTCCTTTCAGGCGCTATTGGGACGCCCAAGACTTTGCAGTATTTTGTAGTCAGTGCAAGAGGAAGAGACAGGAAACGCCAGTTTCTTAATATCTTTTAAAGTTCCCTTTCTTGGCAAGAGGGTGATGATGGCTCCTCCCGACATGAGAGTGGCATTGAACCCAGACCACCCAGGCCTCTCATTAAACACATCAATGATGTCATGTGCCAAGATGTCCCAGAAGGCTTTGTAGAACTCCTACCAGTGAGCGTCAATCCCTGGAGCCTTTCGCCCTTTGCATGCTCTGCAGTGCAAGCATAAGCTCTTGTGGAGTCAATGGGCTGTCTGAGCTTTGAAATCTAGCCTCTCTAGACACCTGAGGAAGTCCACCACAAGACCTCCTCCCATCAGTTCTTCATTTTCCTTAAATTCACTCACCAGACCTATGATATTTATGAATCTGGGACCGGACCAGCCGCACCCTGTACTTTAACAAAAGTGTGCCAGCAGGTGGCTAATGCCATCTTTTTAGTCTTGAGGATTTCAATATATCCTCGATTTCCTGTGGACTCACTTGCACACTAGATCTATAATATCATCTCCAGCATCCTCTGATAGATCTGGCGATGTGTGTGGCGTGTGACATTGAGGGTGTGCTGCTTGACATCTAAAAAGTCTTAATTTGAACTTCCATGGTCCCACCACTGCCTCAGACTTGACAAACATGGTTTTTGGTCTGTTTAACGAATCATTCCACAAAATAACTTAAAGCTCCTTGAAGATTTATCACAACCGTTAAACAACAGAGTTTAAAATGCCAACAGGCGGGCTTTTGGGTAAAAATGTTTCTGATAAAAACGTTAATAAAACCAAAGGAACGATCAGTAAAACCAACTGGTAAATCTTACACCATTTTAACAACACCGACTCTGGTGCTTAAAAAACATCAAAACGATCAAGTCCTGGCTAAAGAAGATTCTGCTTTTCTCTAACGTGGGAACCATGTGTACTGTCTGCCAGCCTGTGTGGCATCCTTCTCCACACGTCCACGCAGGTC
>NW_023340257.1:24333973-24339188 GCF_004916995.1 Morone saxatilis
GTGCCTCCGTTTCAGAGAGAGAGCTAAGATGCGTTGGTTAGCCTAGCACCACCAAAGTGCACAGCTGCTAGATCTAGCTAACGGTAGCAAGCAGATTGCAGTAGCTTTTAACGTTAGCTAACTCACGTTAATCGCCCAATTAATCGTTAATGTGATATCTGCCAGAGTCATATGACTTTGTCCTCTGTGATGTTTATTTTACTTATATCTACTCTGTGCTGCAGCAGTTTGCTCAGAGGTATAATTGGGTTTTTATCTCATCAGTTTGAAAGGGTATTTCACAGCAAAATCTGAACTTCTGTGTCTCCTTTTCTTTAATTGACTGTCTTTACCTCTGCCTGTGAGATACACAACTGATGTTTAAATGCTGTAATTTAATTTTTTTAGGCATGAGAATTACAAAACGGACAGGAAAGACAGAGAGAGTTGGGTATCATCGGCATAGCGATTGTGAAAGACACCATGTAAATAGATATCTGACCGAGGGAAGTCGAGATTAAAGAGACACAATACCACAAACCTCTGAGGTTTACTAGTGGAAACCAAATCAAAGGCTTATGATGACAAAGGAAGGTTGCAATTTATTAACAGAAGACTTATTCACAGGGACATGACCCCAATAGGGGTTTTATAGTTTCACATCACCTTGACAACAACCTTTTTTTTTAGAGCTCAAACAAGTTAACTAAATAGCTCAGCAGCAGCAGCAGTACATTGCACAGTGTCCTCAGCTTTCATACAAATTATTATCAATGGGAGATTTATTGCAAACAAACACATTCCCCTCAGATACCAGTTACACTACTGGACACAAACACACTACTTCAAGAGGTTTCTAGGCTTGCATCCAGTCAGAATGCTCTCTCAGACAATCAGACACTGACTTTATCATTGTTTGAGGGTAGTTTTTCAGTATATATTCAGAAAATATACACGAGACAGGAGCTTATCAGAATTCACCATATGGGTAATATACCAAATTAGGGGCCTCTGCTGATGTGTAGTTGGAAACCAAAGACAGTACTATATAATACCATAACATTTTGGTTTCACCAGATTAAGATCTGTATGGAAAACAAACACTTTTATTAGATTATAAAGTAAATATACTGCAATGAAAGAATGTTCAGCATCTTCTCTTGATAAACAACTCAATGATTCTGCCAGTTATTTCACTCACTTTTTATTTTGACAGTAAAGATGACTGTAGATGGTGATATTGTGGTGCAGTTGCAGTTTAGCACTAGATAAAAGAACAAGCTGTATATTGTGCCAAACACTGAAGAGGGGACTTAAGCTTGGCACAACAGTGAAGTGGATTTAATGTAAATCAGTCAAGATGTGGGCTGTAATTTATTGATTTTCATTGAAAGAAAGCAGCTTGCTCTGGTTGGCATTTTTTTCACAGAGACAACAGGAAGAGGCTACATATTAGAAGAGATTAATGGATTTATATTGTAAGTTTCTCTTCGCTGGGACCAACAGAGTAACAATATATTTGGCATAAATCAGCTCAATGGATGGGGGCAGACTGATGGGGAGGTAAAGCAGCAGCAACCAAAGATCCCTTAATAATTTAGCTAGTTTTATAACAAAAATGCTTTTTTGGAATTTATACTGTGTTGACACAATTTTCATTCCCATTTTGTGTTAAGGAAGAAATGTAAAAATGTAGGAATGATGTAAAATGAAAATCGCCGTAAGCGCTGCAGCAGAGGGGAGATGAGTCGTGAGAACAGTAAAAAGTATGAGTTGTTCTCAGAGACACTTAATCAAATAACACGGGATGGAATATTTTGACAGTCTGGGGTCTCAACCACAAAATGTCCAACCCTGAGGCTGCCACAAACGCACGCACACACACCCACACACACACACACAACTTGATTATCTTGGGACTGAAACAATGAAAGAACACATGCTGAAAATGTTTCCTACTGTGATGGTAACTGCAGGTTTAATTATACATTGTTAAGCATTTAGGGGATGCTCCAACAGATTTACTTGGTATGTTTCTGTTAAGAAAATTCTGCAGTCAGACACGAGCGAGGAAAAGTTTTGACCAAAGAGAGATTGGTCAAAACACGAACACTAATGTTAGAGGTAGAGTTTTGACAGATCCCCGTTCTGTTTGCATGTTTCTACCAACATGAACAGGAGAAGCACATAGGTGACAAGATACTTTGCAGAAATGAAATAACAGAGTGACAAAGCAACAGATTTGACAAATTTGTTACTCAATACTGATTGAACCTGGTTAGGTTAAAAAAAACAAGTAAGAAACAAGTCTGTTTTGTGTTCTTGTTGTATAATTCTTGGCCAAATGTGACTCTGAAACAAACTGCATGAAAAAATCTTTGTTTGGGTATACTTACATGAGGCAAGATATACATGACATAAATATATATTTTCACATATTGTTTTATGTGTATGTATTGCCTGGTACACAGTCTTCCACTGCCCACCATGTTCACTTCCTATGATACTACAGCCTCCTCCACAGCACTGCTGATACACTCTGTGACATGTAGATTTTGTACATGTAAAGTTTCTACATGTTCTAATTGTATCTCTGTTGAGATAACACAAACTGCCTGATGTCTCTGCCTGATGAATGTTGAGTTAATCAGCAAGTTGATCTCTCCATAAATGTTTGTATTCCTTTAAAGGTCATAATGAGGAATGAGACTTTGTCTAAACAAAAGTGATACCATTTAATGCTTCTGATATACAGTTCCCTTTTGTACTAACAATACTTGGATGTTGTTATTTCAGAAGACCAACTCTAAAAATATTGCCTCTTTTGTTTTTTGCATGGTTTCAGTTTTGTTTGGTGCAAAGAACTGGGCTTATGAGACTGATGATGAAGTTGGTTAAATGTTATTGCATGCAGGTAAATGCCACTGCTGAGTGAATTACAGAGATAATATTATAGATTTTTCCGCCATTATAATGAAAAAGATTTGGATTCCAATAAAAATCATTTAGAACAATAACATTTCATTCATGTTTTTAGTTAACAACATACATTCATGTTTAATATACACTAATCAAGGGAAATCGATGTAACCATCTGAATTTGTCATTATTCAAAATTGTAAATATTTCTCATGAAATTGCAAGTAGGCTAAGTAATCTTATATCTATAGCTTTGTGGGAGGTTTACTAGCAACTCATACACTGAACGTCTGCATCGCACAACAGTTTATCATCTGTGCATGTGTTGCAGTTTAGTTAATACACCAGTGTCTGCCAAGATGTTGTGTTTGGAATAATGTAAACATCAATTAATATTCCAGACACAGTTTAATAACAATATCAGGCAGAGAGAGAGAGAGAGAGCCAGGTCGTGACATCTGAAAATGAGATTTTAGATCGCAACCCATGCAGAGCCTTCATCCAGTATCCCAGCATGCCTTGAGGCAGCTGGTCTCCTCCCATGGCCTGGTGGACGTGTGGAGAAGGATGGCACAGGCTGCAGACAGTACACATGGTCCCAGCGTTAAGAGAAAACAGATCGTTTTAGCCAGACCTTTATCGTTTTTATGTTTTTATGCAGAGTCGGTGTTGTTAAAATGTGGTAAGATTTTAATAGTTGGTTTTACTGATCATTCTTTGGTTTTTATGTAACATTTTTATCAAAACATTTTACCCAAAAGCGCCTATTGGCATTTTAACTCTGTGTTTAACTGTTGAGTAAATCTTTCAATGACGCTTTAAGTTATTTTTTCGATGATTTTAGACAGAAAAAAAACAAAAATTTGTCAGTCTGAGGCAGTGGTGGAGCCATGGAAAGGTTCAAATTAAACTTTTATGTCAGCAGCACACGCGATATCACCAAGATCTATCAAAGATCTGGAGAACTGATATTATAAATCTCGAGTGTGCAAGTGAGTCCACAGGAAACTCGAGGATATATTTGAAATCCTCGAGACTAGATGACATTAGCCAATCCTGCTGGACACTAAAGTACAGGGTGCGCTGGTCCGGTCCCGGATTCAAAATATCAACGGAGATGGATGCTCCATCAAGTTTCTTCTTTGGACTTGAGAAGAAACAAAAGGGCAGAGGAGACCAAATCACTCTCTGCCTCTCTGAGAACAGGGCAAAGTTGACAGAGCCAGGCTGATAAGGAAAAGAGCTGTTGAGTTTTACCGCCTTATTGTTTGAGAGTGAGTTCAAGGGAAACGAAGAACTGATGAAGAGGTCTGTGGTGACTTCCTCAGGTGTCTAAGAGGTTAACCCCATAACCCACAGCTCGACAAGCCCACTGACTCCATAAGAGCTGTACGCTGCACTGCAGGCATGCAGGGCTTCCAGGCTCCAGGCATCGACGATTGGTTGAGTTTTATAAAGCTTCTGGGACATCTTGGCCCATGACATCATAGATGTGTTTAATGAGAGCCTGGGGTGTCTGGGTCACTGCCACTCCCATGTCGGAGAGCTGTAATTACCCTCTTGCCCAACAAAGGTAATTGCAGATATCAGAAACTGGCATCCTGTCTCTCTGCACCCTGACTACAAATACTGTCTAAAGTCCTGGCCAATAGGCTGAAAGGGAACCATGGAGCAGATTCTCCACCGGGACCAGACGTACTGTGTGCCCGGCAAGGTCTATGGTAGATAATATCTACCTCATTCGGGAATGTTTTGGAGGTCTCCAGTTCAATAGGCATAAACACTGGAATTGATTCTCATTTAGATCAAGAAAGGCTTTTGACCGCGTGGAACACGACTTCCTTTGGAAGGTCATGGAGAGGTTTGGGTTCAGCGCTGGTTTCATAGCCAAGATCAAGGTGTTTGTAAGCAGTGACATTGAGAGGTGTGCTGAAGTTTAAATGGTGGCTTGTGTGCTCCTTTTAGAGGTGCAGGTGTGCCCTGTCGGACACCTCTATGCACTCTCCCGTGAACCCCTCTTACAAAAGATAAATCACCTGTTCGAGGCCTGTTTTACTGGTTTTAAAACAGTAGGTTGTTTTATCTGCCTTATGCTGATGATGTTCATTGTTTTTATCAAAAGATCCAACAAGATGTGTGTTGTTTTAAATTCCGTTAATATGAGCAAAGTTTCTGTTGTGTCGGCCTGCGAGGGTGAACTGGAGGAAGAGCCTCCCTGTTCTCCCTCAAAACCTGGATATGGAGAAGAGGAAGGCTTGAAATATTTTGGTTGTTTAATCTCGGGAAAGAACATCGAAAAGAAACGGGAAAACATACA
>NW_023340257.1:24339213-24342656 GCF_004916995.1 Morone saxatilis
CGCTGTTATTCAACAACGCCCTATAACATCAACACATTGCTCAACAGGCCGTCGGCAGCCGCTTAGACACCCTGGTGCTACAGAGAATAGACTGCTGACACAATCCGCATTCTTGACCTTCTCCCTGAGCTCTTCCTCTCCTCCACTCCCTGCCTCTGATCTTTATCCGTTCTCTTCGCTTCTCCATCTTTCTGTCTGTTTTCTTTTTCTATTCTTTTTCCACACAAAAACTACTGTTATACTACTCATCTGTAAACGTTACACACACAGTAACCTGTCAAACATAAAATGAAGGTGTGGTTCATGCAGTGAGGCTGAATGTTGCCTCTCCCAAATAATTCTGTGAACAAGGTGTAGAGTGAAATTTGCACTCATTGATAACATACAATGCATCCACAGTGTTAGAGATTACTTTTAGTCGTACAGAAAACCAAAAAGACCACACAGTTATGAAACATTATCCTGTTCTAAATCTGCTACAGCTTTTTGAGTTGCTTCATCTCTCAGCATGGTGAGTGCAAATTGGTGTGAATGCTGAGATTCTACTGTGAAAATAGTGACAGGAATTTTTTGTACTTCTTTTATATCAAATGTGTAAAGGTTATCGAATGGTGATGCACAACCACTCCAAATAATCATGAAAATGTAGAAACATGGGATTGAATCAGCACAGTCAAGAGGAGTCAAACACACATGGATATGCTGTTAGAAAACAGCATGCAACTTAACGTCTGGTTGTATGGAAGAGTTGTTATCAAAACCAAAATACTGTATTCACCTCTATATTTAAAGTATTTAGTTGTTCGTTTCATAATTTGACTTTTGTTCAATAAATTATCTTTTTGTTATTCCTTAAAGGTGTATCTCCTATATTTGTCATGACTTAAGAGCCGGTCGTGACACTACACTTTAGTGTATTTCGGTATACTTTCTGAACTCAAATTGTCATTTAATCATTCTTTGACACACTCTCTCTCTCTCTCTCTCTCTCTTTGCTCTCTCTGCTCTTAAGTCATGACAAATATGGGAGATACACCACTTTAAGGAATAACAAAAAGATAATTTATTGAACAAAAGTCAAATTATGAAATGAACAACTAAATACTTTAAATATAGAGTGTGAATATCAGTATTTTGGTTTTGATAACAACTCTTCCATACAACCAGACGTTAAGTTGCATGCCTGTTTTCTAACAGCATATTCCATGTGTGTTTGACTCCTCTTGACTGTGCTGATTCAATCCCATGTTTCTACATTTTCATGATTATTTGGAGTGGTTGTGCATCACCATTCGATAACCTTTACATCATTTGATATAAAAGAAGTACAAAAAATTCCCTGTCACTATTTTCACAGTAGAATCTCAGCATTCAGCATGTTTACAGATGAGTAGTATAACAGTAGTTTTTGTGTGAGAAAAAGAATAGAAAAAGAAAACAGACAGAAAGATGGAGAAAGCGAAGAGAACAGGATAAAGATCAGAGGCAGGGAGTGGAGGAGAGGAAGAGCTCAGGGAGAAGGTCAAGAATGCGGATTGTGTCCAGCAGTCTATTCTCTGTAGCACCAGGGTGTCTAAGCGGCTGCCGACGGCCTGTTGAGCAATGTGTTGATGTATAGGGCGTTGTTGAATAACAGCGGTTTGTGTGCTGGTCGCCCCGCAGAGCGGAAAAAAACCCACATGAGAATCATTTTATGTACAGTAGGTTTCCATTGGCTGCTGTTAGAAAAGCACGAGAGTAATAGAGAACTTGTGTAAGTGCTATGTAAGCATCTGTACAGCTGTAGAAATAGATGCAGGTGCAGATCACATTTAGCATTATTTAAACTTAGCCCTGGCATTGACTCTATATTGTAATGTTTTTTAACAGAAATCGCTTACAAACACCCAGAGAAAAGATCTGAACTTTCCCTTTTCACATGTGAAAGACAAACAGCAAAAGCACAGGTGCCTTAACTTCAGCTGCAAAATGTTTTTCGGCGTGATGTAATCTGTTAGTCAAGGCAGCAGCTCGTCTTTAATGACTTCCAGGAGGTAAGACCTCCTCGAACTCGAGCAGTGTGAACCCAAACAAACTAAACGCAAAAAATACAACAAAGTAAACTTCTCCAGTAAACTGTTTGCACCCACACAGCGTCAGGGAGAGCTACACGTACAGCTGTGGCATGGATTTAAACCAGAGTCTACACACATGCTCGCAGCTCTGTGAAGCTCATACAGTGTTACTAAGAGCTTAATGCTGAAATCAGCACGTTAACAAGCCTGCTAACCTGTTAACATGCTAGCATTTGCTGATCATTGCTAAACAGAAAGCACAGTGGAGGGGGATGGGATTGTAATGAGTTTTGCAGGTATTTAGTCACACACTTTAGTAACTGGAGAAAGTGAATGATGGTGCTAGATGAAAAGTCATGGGCTCACCAAAATCTATATAGTTCATCATTTAGGAACCATGTATGTGTGTACCAAATGTTATCAATCCCTTGAGTATGTTGAGATGTTTCACTGTATGAATGAAAACATCGGCCTGCTGTTTTCACTAGATAAAAAGTGCTGCCCACCTCCCAGACAGCTTGTTCTAAACAAGTCATAAAAATAGTGCGTGTAGCTCAGTAATGAAGATGAAGCTTAGTCTTTCATCTCTGCATGGTGCTGATTCTGTCTGTTTCACATTGGCCTGGACCCACTCTGTGTTCAGCAGACACCACCTGTCTCAACACAGTTGGTACAGGGTGATGGGTGTGGATACATGTGGACAGACACATGCTGAAGTTAGTGCACTATTTAATACAATGTCCTTTACACTGCTTGGAGACCAAATAAAGCTTTTGTGCAGCATGGTTTGGAAATATACTGAATACTTAAATAGACTGTCAATTGTTACTTTAAAAAAGTTTCTAACTAAACTAAACTGAAAAAGAATTTTTTGCCAGCAAAAGATATTAGCGCACCACTGTTAACCCAGCTGTCTGTTTCACCCTGTTGTTTTGCTAATTTTCTTGTAATATAGCTGTAAAAGAATCAGTGCTCGCTTAGTGACAAAGTTTATCAAGGAGACTGAAAGAAGTAAGGATATTATTGTAGAGAGGTTATTGTATTCCCTTTTGAATGTCTTCTTGATCTTCCTTTTGTAAATGATGTCCCATTTAGAGTAAAATAGGCAATAATGCAGGATATGCTTTAGGGCGTGGCACCCTTGTGATTGACAGGTCATTCTCAAACAAGTCAGTCAGATCAAGCTGTAAAACTAGGCAGTGCTGAGCAAATATGAATCAAGATTCTGTTCTGTTCTGCACTGCCTGCTTATTTCTCACCTACAATGTTTTCAGAACATATTTTAGTGTACTGTTTAGCTGTAATAGAGTTTTTGATCAGGCCGCCATTTTTTTCTGCCTGAACGTCACCCACCAGCTCCATGTTAGCTATTGGTTTATGGACAACCAT
>NW_023340257.1:24342756-24352047 GCF_004916995.1 Morone saxatilis
ATGGTTGTCCATAAACCAATAGCTGACGTCACGGTGGGTTTACACTGGATGCAGACACACAGGCAGAGTAGGAAAGTGTTCCTTCGAGGCAGTTTACCCAGAAGAGATGACGTTGTTGCATTCTGGACCAAACTGGAAACAGGCAGAAACAGCAGGAACACAAGGAA
Organism: Morone saxatilis; assembly: GCF_004916995.1. Taxonomy (NCBI): domain Eukaryota; kingdom Metazoa; phylum Chordata; class Actinopteri; family Moronidae; genus Morone; species Morone saxatilis. The sequence continues at coordinate 24,342,924 of NW_023340257.1, forward strand.
CACAATGACTGGTGTAGCATCATTAATGATCTGGCAAACAAAGAGAATGAACAGTCTTCTATTTATAGTGTGGAGCTAATGAATTCCTGAGTAGAGGAAAACTGAACAGGTGGCACGAGTGGACAGGTGAGGAACAGTTTGTCACAGCAGATGTATTGACTTGTCATAGTAGGAATAGTACAGGTGTCACTAATAACAATAGCATTCTACTCGAGTGTAACAGGAAGTGTTTACAGTGAGCCATCATGAACAAAACCAGGACGGGAAACTGAAGAAGTTGTAAAATGTCTTCTGTGATGAAGGCATCATAACGTGATTAATATGACTGAATTTTGAATGTGTATTTTTGTTACTCATCATGAACTTAACTGTGAGTCTGTGGAAGTCACTGTGGTACTGTTGAATGTTGTAAAACAATAAATCATTTGTGTTTACTCCTATAGGTACTACACTATATGTGGAGCCTTATCTCACAGCAAATGTATACCTATTTGAAGGACATTATATTACTCATTTCAATATTGAAAATTAGAAATTATTTACCCTAATGCTATCTAAAATGATTTACAGGGCTAGTGTATAACGTTTAGGAGGATCTATTGGCAGCAATTGAATATAATATTTATAGGTATGTTTTCAATAGTGTATAATCACCTGAAAATGGGAATTGGTGTGTTTTCATTACCTCAGAATGAGCTGTTTTTAGATTCAGACGCCATGGGATGGTTGCCATGTTGAACCACTATGTTTCTACAGTAGCCCAGAATAGACAAATCAAACACTGGAGGGTGAAGCTAGGGAGTTGCAATCTGAAACTACACCACTATGCCACTGAATCTTACACACAGACCTTTAACCTAAACTTAACCAAAAGGTTTAAGACAGTAAACGACAAAGAAAGCTCCAACTACAGTATATCTTCAATTCTTTGTCTATTTGTGCTTAAAACTGCAAATAAATTGCCATTTTGTTTTTAAATTGTTTCTTCATTTGGTGGCATTGTTGTTCATTGTATAGTATTTTTTAAAATCCCCTATGCCATATTGTGTGTCTGCAGTACTTTGTGACTTTAAAGTAAACACACTTATCCCAGTGTTTTTTTTTTTTTTATAAAACAAGATCATATAAAGATTTGGAAGCATCTTGAAACATTTATGGGGAGAGATCAAGCAGATGAAAAGCAGCAGGCTCACCATGTAAATAAACAGAAACGAAACAAAGGCTTCAGAGACAGATTCTGTGCAGTAAGTCGAAAGCACTCAGTGGCTCTGCGCTGCTAAATTCCCATAACAACCCCGTAGTAAATGAGCTGGATGGTGTTTTAATGTGTTTTAATGGGACATAATGAGTTCACTGCTGGGAGATGTTTTACACCAGCAAGCTTGGCTTTTACTTGCCTGCGGTTTAGATATGACACACACAGATACACACTCAAACAGATACCACAACAACACAAACTCAGTAGTGAGAACACCGGATGGACTTACATGGAGGCTCACCTTGTCTAACCCTAACCCCTTCTGCAACTGTAACTTAAAGGACCAGTGTGTAGGATTTAGTGGCGAGACGAGACGAGAAACTGCGCTGGCTGCAAAACTTGTTCTAAAATGTGAAAGAGCCAGTGTTTGGTTGGTCCGTTCTGGGTTACTGTAGATAACATGGCAGAATCCAAACAGGACCCGCTCCATTTGCAGATAAAATTGCCATTCTAAGCTTACGAAAACACAATTCTTAACTCATGATCACATTTAGACATCAGAGCAGCCGAAAGAGTCAAACTGCACATAGCCATCCTCATCCAGCTTTCACACAGGGTCATCATCAAACACAAAACACATGGAGCTTATTCTGATAAATGCCTGGACATCAGTTTCTGGTTCTCCACAGAAACGACACCATCGTCTCCCCTCCAGGTTACAGACGAGCCAAGAATTGGTCTGTTGCCCAAGAGCTTCATGTGCTGTCCAGATAACACTTTCTTGGCACAACCAGTGCTGATATTCTGTTGTCTTCTATCAGGTGAAAAGAAGTAGAGCTGCAGCAGAACTACCTGTTTCATTCATTCATCTGTAATCCTGACCACGGACATAAGATTTAAGGACCCTACTGTTAGTTAAATTTTTTTGGCTGTACATGTTATGTATGATTGACCCTCATACTAACCATTATAGGACCAGTGTGTAAGATTTAGTGTCATATAGCGGTGAGATTGCAACCAACTGAAACCTCTTGACTCAAATATAACTACGATGGCTGTGAAACTCTACGAACTCATGGTGGTTAAACATGGCAGCATGGCTTCCGAGAATGAGGAAATGCACTGTGTAAATAAAATTGTCTCATTCTAAGATACTGTAAAACACAATGATTCTTATTTCCAGCTGATTATACACTAATGAAAACATCTTCCATTTCTGCCAATAGTTACATGTTACACACTGGAGCTTTGAAACAGACGAAGCTCGAGGCAGGGATTGTTTGTAGGTCATGTCAATAAAGAATAAACAACATGTATAATCTATCTATATCAGACAGTTATAAAATAACTACATCTAAACAGACGGGGGATCCTTGAGACCACATCTTATCAAATACGGGTCCACTGCCTGCTGTGTATCATTTTGGGCATCCTTGACACCAGAAGAGATGAGAACCACTGCTTTAAACTTGCTTGAGATAGGTAATCCATTATGACACACAATCTCTCTGGTCCTCACACTTCCCATCGCCCATGTCAGGACAGTGTATATTACAGAACTCAGAACACTGCAACTGTGACACAGTCTAAATACGCCCTGAACAGACTCTCTAGGGCTAAATGATGAGGGATAATTCACAGACAAAATTAGTTGAGCACAATAATTAAGATTCTCCAGCATATTGATTTGCACCTTATGTTCAGCGATGGAGAAGAGAAAGAGAGAGAGAAAGAGAGAGAGGAAGCGAAAGAGAGAGTCGCATTTTGCATGAAATGATGACGCCCTCTCTCTCTCTCTCTCTCTCTTTCTCTCTGTGTGTGTCTCAGTCTGCCGGCTGTTGCCGCTCCGCTCACACTGTTTCACCCTGTGGAGGCTGTGTAACCTGACCACCACCACTATTACTGAACGGTTTTTGGCGGATTTTGAGTGAAATGAAGTGACTTTTCCTCTGGATGGATACGTGACAGCAGAGATCCGGGATCCTGAATGTGAGTACAGCGTTGTGCGCCTCACTCAGCTCTGTCTTCACTCTTTTCTTTACACACAGAGGAAGACGTGTGAGTGAAACTGTCACCAGCGTTACATACATAATATCTATTTTTAGCCTAATTTGTCACTCACAACATGTACTTTTCTGTATGTGAATGTGTAAATACCCATACTGGACTAACGTGAATTACTAGTATTATGTATTATTATTGGTATAGTACTGTAAGTATTTTTCCAAACAACAAAACGTCGGGTGAATCATACATACAATATAAACTATAAGGTCACAGGAATATAACATAGCAGTTATACTATTATATAGGCAGTCTATAAATGGGTATATTCAAGTGATGAAATATTTAAATGAATGTTATAAGTAGTTAATAAATCTATCTATCTATCTATCTATCTATCTATCTATCTATCTATCTATCTATACATTTTCGGTAGTTTTCCAGTAGTTGTTAGGCTTATTACTGGCACTTGGATCATTAGGTCAGTATGTCAGCATATTCACATCCCATAACATTAAGTCATACATTGCTTCACTGTTTATGATGTGGATTAAACACTTCACAGTAAGTCAACATAATGTTCTCACTATACATAATAAACTGTCAGAGGGGTTTTAAGACATCAAAGGAAATAAAACAAGTCAGCACATGCTGTACATAAGCGTCTCCTCTGCTCTTTCCCCTGACTTTGAACTGAACTTGTATTCTACGTCTGACATCACTTCCACTCTTCACACAGCAGACTGGTTTTTGCTCCCATTGACTTGTTGCAAGACCAAGTCAAATTGCATTAGTAAATGGAACATGGGGTGAGCTGGAAGCGTTGATGTTACAGTACAGTAGCCACTTGTGTCTCTGCCACAGCTCTGGGGGTTTTGACTGCAGACAATAAATAAATCATGAGACTGAACAACTAAATCACCCGCTTGTGTCACTGAGCCCCTCCAACTATATCTTGCTCTGTGCAGGGACCAGAACATTGTTCTCTTAGGGGTGAGGTGGAGCAGAACCACCTTTGATGCTATGAAGAACCTTTTAGAACGTAGTTTATTATGTGTAAAGCTTCTTCATTGAACCTTGTTGCTCATTTACTGGCTACCTGTAATTTTGCCATTTGATCATTTTGAAAAGCAGTCTGCAGAAAGGAAGGAGAGGAAGGTTGAGTTTTTAGACCTCGGCCTGTCTGACTATCAATAGGTTATCAATATTATAATTTGGTGGTGATCCAGTTTTTTTTTTTTTTTGCCATAGCAGCAGATGTGCTGCATTTACTTGCTGGTGGAGCTATAAGATAAAGGTCAAGTACTTAATTCTGCTGCTCGACAGTGCTGTGTTCATGCATTTTTCTGTCAGAAACAGATGATAAACAAACAGTAACAGTAAAGATCCTGCTGGTTTCCAAGTGTTGTGTGTGACACCAAGCTCCTTGTACTGTAGTTTTATCTTTAATTGTTTTGTGTCGAAGTTGTGAAGTCACTGCTCTTTGGGATGGCGCAGATACTCTGAATTAAAAGATATGGACGTGAGAGTAAAGTTTATACAGCGTCTTTAAAGGATTATTTCCTGGCAAGAGTCTTCCATTTCTTTATACAAATGCAAAAGGAAGAAACAGAGGGAAACAGAATGCAGCAGGAATATGAAACCACACAACTTCAAGGAGGATGAATGGAGTTTGACCAAATCCAATTATAGATTCATGTTTACTATCACGGATTATCTTGCCCGCTGGAAGTTGACTTTGATGCTTTAGAAGAATGAATGGCAGCCACTTGCTTCCTTTGAGAGAAATGTTGAGAAGTCTTTGGAACAAAATTCAGTTTTTATTAGTCAATTTCTTGGGCAAAAAAAGGACTTGACAAACTCTGAGTATGTGTGTAATAGTCTTTAAATAAGCAGATGAGCCACCTCAGGCAGTGAGAGAGACAGACAAGAGACAGTGATCTCCGGGAAAGCATCGTGCTTCATTGAGCTGCAGGGAAACGTTTCAACAGACCTTAATGGTTTTCTTAGTAAACAGTCGGCACAATGAATCCTCTGTTCCTCCTACAGAATTCCTGCTTTCAACTCCAACAGTTGTAATATTAAAATCAGTAGAATCTCCTTTTCTTCTCTTCTCCATGTCTGTGCTCTTTCTTCTCTTTCCGTCGATTCTCCTCTCTCCCTCGCTCTCTTTCAACCCCCTGTTGTTGTGTCTCTGGTGTGATTTTAATTTTCAGCTTTTAACTTGCTTCGCTGGCTTCAAAACTATATAAAACAGCAATAAATGCAATCTGGTAATAAGAGAAAAAATCTACGATCAGATGAGTATTAAATGCAGAACTTACATGCAATATTGTCTTTCTCTCTGTCTTGTTGTCTCTATTTCAATGTATCGTTTATAATAACATTCGAAATAAACCATCCTCTCCTCTTCCCCACCCCCCCTCCTCCGCCATCCCTCGTACTGAACTATTTCTGACCTCTTAGGAAAGATAATCTGTGCTGTTTTAGCTTCAACCTTGGAGGCAGAAGGATGACTGTGGTTAGCTAAAAACCCCCAGCTTTACTTACCTACCAGTTCCTTTTACCACTCCCCAACCAATCACACACACACACAAACACACACACACACACACACACACCGCTACCTCCTCCTCAATCCTCAACCTAGATAGATCCTTCTACTCCCTCCTTGTTCACCGTGTCCTTCAGAAGTCGGACAGTGGTGTGACCTTTACAGAAGAATGCGTTCACCCTTGGGTGAAGTTTGGGAGACAAACACTCATGCGGCTTACTTTTCAACACAGCTCACTGCAACATCAGTCTCTCAGAACAACATGCAGTGCTGGACTGTGCTTTAGAACAGGATTCAGTTCATGTACAGTAAGTTTGGTTGAAAAGTGCACAACTGTGAGTATGCACCAAGTCAGACAATAATTAATAGTTTTTAGGGTAGTCTATTTCTTTAGCCACCTGGTTCCAGGGATGGGGAATGCTGGTTGGTGCACCACTTTGATCCAGACTGAAATATCTCAAAAACTCAAATATTAGATTAGGAAAGGAAAGGAGATAGAACAAGAAGAAGAAGACTATAAAACAAAGGGAGCAGAGCATAAGAAATGGAGAAAAGAGAGGAAGGGGACAAGAGGAGAGGAGAGCAGTAGGAGGCAGGCTAGAGACTAGAGAAGGATGACAGATGTGTGGGAGAGGACACAAGGACAGAAAAAGGAGCTTCAGAGGGGGGTGAATGTGAAAAGAGAGAGCAGTGATGGTGTAATTGCTCTCCAGAGGAGTTCTGAGAAGCAGCACTTAAGAGCCTGTGTGGTTAAGTAATCACTGTGATTAAGGGCCAGAACGGCTACTATGTTAGAGAACGACACTAACAGCTAGCCTGACTGGAGGATCGACACCCACTGCACTTCACTATCACATTATACTGTAACTTAACAGAACACCATTGCTTAATGCGAAAACCACAGATTCTGCTAATTTGTGAAATGTTGTGAAAAGAGTATTTTAGATTGTTGGGATTTCCACCAAGTGCAGTCTGGACGTTGCTTTTAAGGGTTGAGGGACAAATTATTTCTTCTGAAATGAAGTACATCTGCCAGTTGCAACTTCATGACATACCTCCATAATCGGTGCTATGAATGTAAATTACATACTTAAATTTAAACATGTGGGTTGTGGGTGTGTTGTGCTGAGCACGTCATTTTGAGTGCCGGTGCGGAGGCATTATGTTTTGGGGTTATTTGTGTAAACTTAGCACAATCATCCACTTGGACCCAAGGATGAATTGATTAGATTTTTGTGGTGAAAGGTTAAAGATCAAGGTCACCGTGACCTCATGTCTGTCCCATTCTCTTCAACGCAATATCTGAGAAATGAAAGGGAATTGCTTGAAACTAAAGTGCAAAGCTCTGCTTCTGTGTAGGGACTCCTGTCTGCTTCTGCAAACTGGGGGTGCCCTGAACGCAATCTACTGTAGGTACAGAGGTACCTTATACAGCACCACTTTAAAATACCCAAACTATCCCTTTAATGCCCAAAATATAGATTATTAGAACTTTATTTCCTGAAAATTTGACATACAAGAGATGCATACATTCACTTCATAGCCACTGAGTCAAATTGGTTGATACTATTTTACCTATAGACACCTATATCAAGGGTTAGTATTGGTTGTAACAAAAAAATTTAGAAACCAAACAATAATACAATCAGACAAATTAGGCACAATATTCAATCTACTGTAAATGAATGTAAAGTGTTAGCATCGAGTGCTGGAGTAACTGATCTACCAGGGATGTTATCAGTGCCTTTGGCAATTTGACCAACAGGTCAACCTCCATAAAACTAAACACAAACACACTGAGGTGATGGATGGACAAATGGATTATTTCTGTCCAGCTCGGAGTGAGAAACATCAGCCTGCAGTCTCACAGCTCACCTAATTGGATAATTGTTCCAGAGACACTGAAAGGTGTCACGATTCCGGTCTCTTAATTAGAGGGATGACTCATAAGCGAGTGAAGGTGACAGTGGTTTGAGTCACTCACACGCATGCACACACAGACACACACATACACACCCACATCCAGAACAGTCCGGTGGTAAGTGTAGCTACACGTTTAATTGGAGGTCTCTGAGCAGAGTGGTGTTTTTGTGCTGGTGTTTTATCGTGGGCGATTCTGCTTTTGTTTTCCTAGAGTCAAGAGCTCATTTGCATCAGCAACAAAGTCTCCTGCCAACCTCTGCTTTGTTTGTTGTTGTTATGGCAATATGAAAATTATTTCCTTTATCAAAAATCTGAAATACCAGTTAACTGGGAACTTATCTGTTTGACTTTGAAACGCTTAACTGGCCTGACATCAGTGAGATGACATTTTACTGCTCCATGTCTTCATCGACTAACGTATGATAAGAAAATAATCAACTGCTTCTGATCCATCACAGTGATGGGGTCAATAATTTATGAAGTATTTAATTAGCATCATTAGATCATTAGACTGTCAGGACAGAAACTAGAATTAATGTAAGATAATTTGACCATTTCAGAAATTAATGCAATTTCCTTTATTTTGAGGTTCAACATTGATTAGTGGTACTCTCTTTTGGCTAATAAGTTGAAAACTCAGCCTCAGTTTCATTGTTGAGAACACATTAGTGATAAAATGAATCTTGGAGCTCTGGTAAAATTTGAATAACCTTCATTTTCCTTATGTTTGATATGAAACTTCGATTCTATGAATGACTGAACTGAAGCTTGTTTCCCTGCTGTGTCCTTTCAGTAACTTAAAGGATGGGACCAGCATTTCATGTACCGGATGTTATCCAGTTAGAAAAACGTCTGCTTAGTGTGGACAAAGGGCCAACATGGAGACAAAAAGATACATTTTGAAATGTATCCGGTTTTGGCCGCGATCGACTTTATCCCTGCAAGAAAAATACAGTCTCCTTATTCATTTTAATTGAGTAAGTCTGTCAATGGAGCAAGGGTGCCAGCGTAGAGTTGTCTGGCAAAAGAGTGGAACCACGCTCAACTTGCTGCACGCAACATCATTGGCAAGGCGCTAACTGGCCAGTCAAATACATGCAAGCGCACATTCCTGTTAGATTACTTTGTAACGTGAACGGAGTATTACTACTGTTTAACCTGCGATTTTCAAGACAAAATAGTTGCAGCTGTGATAACTTCCCACGTTCTTTCCTGTCTGCAATTGTTGTGCAGTGTTTTGGCTTCTGATACGCCTTTAAAAGCATTCATCTGTTACTCAACCTAGAGTGGTTTGAATTTCATCTTCTCACCGTTACCTTAAACAACCCACCTGTTTTAACCCAGGGCTGTTTTCGGTTTAGCTTCGTTTGGACATTCTCCAAAGCAAACTGCAACCAGACCTGTTGTCAGTGACAGTGTCAAGTATAGATCATGGTTTGCTGGTG
>NW_023340257.1:24352080-24352322 GCF_004916995.1 Morone saxatilis
ATTTCTTCAAATGGAAAAAGGGATCCTGGTATCAACAAGCTTTGAAGGCCTTCTTAGAACATTTCAGTGTGAGTCTCTGTAATCCAATGTAGTGGAGCACATCTCTGTGTGTTGATGAAATGATACGGCTGATGGCCTACAGACCGAGAGGGAGATTTAAACAAAAGAGAGGAAAAAAGAAAGAGACAGGGGGATACAGAGATCAGAAGTGTGTGTTACTCTCTCTCGCTCTCTCTCTTTAT
>NW_023340257.1:24352422-24353248 GCF_004916995.1 Morone saxatilis
GAGCAGTTTCATATGGTCGATAACATCTCTCTTTCTCTGTTTGTCTTCCTTCTTTTTATCCCATTAACCTCTGTCTCTCTATCCACTTTCCTCTTCTTCTTTCTTTCATTTTTCCATCCCTTTCTTTTTCCCTCTATTTTTCTCAAGATCAATGACTTTCTCCCCTCTTCTCATTCTCTCTCTTTTCTTCTCCGTTGTGCCACTCTCGCATGATCTTTTCCAACATCTTCTCTTTCATTTTCACTCTCTCTCTCTCTCTTTGCCTGGTTCTAAAATGACTCTCCTTTTCTCTTTATCCATTTGGCTCTCCACATTTTCCATCTCTCACAATATCTCTCTATCTCTTTTCACTTCTCTTATCTCTCATCATTTTCACTCTCTTTCACCCCTTCTTTCATTACTTTCCTTTGATCAATATTTTTCTTCTGATTGATCCTTCTCTTATTTCTCCCTGCAGTTTCTCTCCCTGTTTTTGGTTGCTGTCTCTTCTCAGATCATCTGTGACTTGGTAATGTGTTCAGTGCTAAAAAGCCTTGAGTTTTTGCAGAAGATGTCAATTGATTGCTCAATTGTACTTTTCTTCTTCTTTAACTCGTCTATAATCTTATTGAGCCAGGCTGTATGAGGGCTGTGCTGAGGCTGTGTACTGTTAGAGCTGGCTTAAACTTTCAGATGGACGTTTTCTGTAAAATCTTGACTTTGCCCAGGTCATTTCGTTTTTAGCTTGGTTCTCTTACTATTTTCTTGATTTCTTCTCTCCGGTCACTGGTTTGAATTGAAAGGCAAAACACATTCAGCGGGAGTCGAGCCAGGTCAGCTGTATTGC
>NW_023340257.1:24353291-24371323 GCF_004916995.1 Morone saxatilis
TTCATGCAGTGCTGTTGTCTGTCTGAGCACAGACTCACTCTGGTTGCACTGACCGATCGTGCCAATCTGCTGAAAAAGACTTGTTCTTTCTCTTCTTAGTATGCAGGGATAGAGTTTTGGATTGGAGAGGCCTTAGTACAAAATGAGATTAAAGGTCATTTAAAACGTTATTGCTCATAAAACCACATGCTGAGTTTTATTATGTAAGCTACTATGTTAATTTACTATCTGCTATTTAACTACTACAATTTAGGTGTCAGAAACTAAGCTTGTAGAAGAAGTTAAAGATGCTCAAAGTGAGTCTGGAGGAATATGATATTTAACATGTGGATTAAATATGAGGAGAAGATATATCTCTCTCTCTCTTCATCAGTCTCCTTGTGTCTCTCTGCCAATGTCCTCTCTCTCTCCACATTCTGTTTTAGTAATGGCACATTAAAGATGATTAGATGAAACTTTAAGTGTCAAATACATGGATGAATAATGTGCAGCAGAAGAGCAGCAGTGTTAATATTATCAGCAGAGTTTATTTTGGATTGTTAGAAAAGAATTGTATATTTATGCATCCAGAGACATAATTAATGTCCAATTAAATTCACTCTAGGTTTAGCTCCTGAGGCCCTGCATCCTGCATGCTCACCACAAAATAAGAGTTGTGAGAGAGAGAAAAAAACATGTTCAGCCATATACTAGACAATATATAAAACAGCAATCTAAAATAAACAACAGAAAAAACTAATGACATGAAAATTAAAGTCAGAGGTTTTCTGTTTTAGTACTCGTAGGGATAATTTCTGTTACATCTCATTGTCTTGCTCTCTCTTTCTCTGATACAAGTAAACATTGAGGTAAATATAGATATCTGATCCAGAAGAGTACCGAAGCTGCTGTAAGTAAAAATAAAATGTCCTGTCCTGTTTTGCACTTTATACTGCAGTGTGTTGTTGTTGTTTTTGGACCAAAAGGATCATTTTTCAGAAGTGAAATAAAAAAAGATTGTTTTGTTTATATTTTGGGGATTATTCCATAAGGTTTAACAGATTTAAAGGACCCAAGAGCCATACGAGTCAGCACAAACTTTAAATAGTGTGACCATTCTGATGATGGACTTTTGGAGGAGTAGTGACACAAGGAATATTTGTTGTGTTGGTACTTATTTGATATTTAAAACAAGTGGATTATTTTTATTTTTTTAGATCCTTACAATAAATGTTCACACAAGGATTTATTACATTGATGAACTGCCAGACTGCTTTGAAGGCAGAGAGACAGCATATTTTTAAAAGCTTCAGTTACGCTCCCGTGCATTGTATCTGAATAAGTTTATGATAGGGTGTTCTTTCTGAAAATTACTAAAAACATACAGGACTTTAATATTTTAATATCTAGCATGTTGATTCATGTACAGTTATAGCAGCATGGCCAGATTAACCTGACCCGGGGGAAAAGGCATTCGCCCCACATATGTGGTAATTTGAATAAATACATTGATTTAGGAATATGCATCAAGCATGAAACTAAACAAATGAAAAAACTCAACTTTCACACAGGAACCTCCATTAAGAAGGAGTCTGAAGATCAGGTTGTAAAACAGGACCCACCTTAAAGTTATATTTTTTTTCTCCACTAACCATTCAATGTATTAGTAGTCACCCCTCCATATTATAGTTTGTATGGATAGTGGCATAGTCTGCCATTCCTGATTCAGATAGCCTTTGGATTTTGGATTTGGACAGTAAATTATGCATACTATACAGTGTAATTTTATATTATTGATAACAACCTCATTGTTCACTGTTTGCTCTCTTTAAACTGTATCAAAGCTAAGTTACTGCTAATACAAATAGAGTATTTCCTACCGCAGCTGCCTCACTTTAAACGTGTTCAACCAGTGAAATATGAGGTGGCTTTTATTCTACTGTAGTTTATCACAGGAAACACAATCATTCATTAAAAATGTGTATACTAAACACTGGTAATTTGGGTTATTTTTTGTCAGTGGATCATTTCTTTATTATTGCAAGGGAGTAATGGAACAAGAGGAAGCAGCCTCAGTGAGCTGCTGAGATGAAGAGTTTCAGATGTCCTCAGTAACCGACCTTGCTGTGTCCTGTGGAGTGGAAAACTGCTTGCGCTGAGTGTAGCATAAAATCTGATCATGGTTGTAATTATTAATGGACTTCTTTATCAAAACAACAAGAGTTTGTTTGCCAGTGCTCCTCTGTTCTGACAAAGTAGTTACACAAGAAGTATAGCATTAAACCGCACTTTTAAGAAGGTATTAAGGGTAACCGCAGGTGTTGGCAAATCAACCAGGACTGAAGTCTTAAGGATTACAACTTTAAGACCCATTTCATGTCAGTTGACACACTGTCGGCCTCGAACTTTAAGATTCCACTTTTCCTGTTTGGTTTCTTCCTTGAGTAGCAGTTTGTAAGTGCTAGTGTCAAGCAGGTGGAGCAGTAGGTGGTGAAAAGTTAAATAGCTATGAGGAAAAAGGTGACAATAATGAAAAAATGCTGCTTTTAGTTGTTATTCCTACAATATGGCAGCGTGCCCCCTCTTAATGTACTCTCTAAAACATAATCCATGTTCTGCCTGAAAGTCTCACCAAGTCAGTTTTGATTTGCTGCAATTTATATTTTCCACGAGTTGGCAGATTTGTGAGTGTTCATGATTTAACCTCACTGCTCTTGACCGACCGCCAGCTATTGCCTCAACCATGCTGACAGAGAAGCCTGTTTGTTTTCATTAATGAAATTCAAAAATATACTAAATCATACTGAGAAGCATTTTGGTTGACAGAAACCTTTTCTATTCTATTCTTGCCCAATTTAGTGCCCTTGATCATGTGATCATGTGATAATGTGTCATTGTTTTATGTGTTTCATAAAGATCATATTGAAGACAGCTTTAATTATCCAAAAGTGTTTTTAAACCACGACTCTGTCCAACCCATTGACCTAAAGTGTCCCCTTTTAACATCACGCCAACAATGTTTACTACTTAATGAGTTTACCTACAACTTTACAACAAGTCCACATCATTTATTTTGCACAGTATACATAGTAGATCTACATCTACTACATATACTGTGAAAAATCCATCTGTGTCAAATAGATCTATGTAGCAATAACCTATTAAGTGCTGCTTCAGTTTAAAGAGCAGTTTTATTTATAGAGTTTAATTATCATGTCTTATCAGCAGTGTAGGAGTCAAGCTTTTTGCTGTAAGGTGTAAAAAAAATAAAATAAATAAAGGTTGAGATCATTAATCATCATCATGCAAAAAACTTCATAGTTACATACGCTGCCAGGAACTAAACTGTGATGGCCACAGAAAACAGAGCAGAAAAACAGTGTGTTTTTGATGGTTGGTTTCAGACCAGAGCATGCATGTTAATACTACAATCAGATAATATTTTGTTTTCATCACAGCTATTTAACCTATTCATCCTTGTATCTTCTTTGTATGTGGTCACATTATGCCAATTGCTAGCATCTGTGTAGTAGTCTTTACAATTTCAATGAATTGTAATGTCATGGTAGAAGAAACCTGATCAGGCAGCTTAGTTTGCTGATGCAGTTTTGCATTTGAACTTTTAGTGTTGGAAGACTCACATTAGTATGTTTTTGATCCTGTAAAAGGCTCGTAAATCATGTCAGAAACAATATTTAAATGTAAATAGATGGATATCTGATATGATGTGAGTTACTTGGACCCCTTATGCTTCTCATCTACATTAATGACTTGGTCACTGCATCTTCATTCATCTTCGTGTTACTGTTTATTTTTTTGCTGATGATAATAGCATGTTTCTTTGACATAAACATTTGACCACACTTAATTATGTAAGTCGTATAAATTGAACAAACCCTCTTTAGGTATCAGAAAATCAAATTTTATGACATTAACTGTCAAAAACAAAAGTTGTTGTAAATCTAATTCCTGTCTTTTCATTGAAAATTATTCTATTTTTCAGGTCTCGTGGACTTTTTGTTTATCAGTTGGTTTTAAAATAAGTATTTTGGTTATTTGCAAGTGTTGCATTTTTTATTATAGTTAAGTTTATCCATACACGCACACACCCACACACACATTGCAATATTGTTAGCCACAATTTCCTTTCAAGATTTGCTCTTGTAAGACCAAACACTTTCTAGTATAAATAAATATATAACTGTATTTTTATCTACAGATGTGTGAGTCAGTGGATAATATGATTTATGTCACATATTTGTAACCCACTTCAGCTGGAGGTCAAAGAGGAAAAATAATTTATAAGACTTCTACCCTCTGTGCCCTCATGTCACTCGACACGACTAACCAGAATAGAAGTGACCAATCAGACGAGAAGAGACAAAACAGGAAGTGGCACAGGAAGCAGCCGTATCCTGGCAGCAGACCAGTGCTGGCAAGCACATACTCATACACATATGTTTGTACTTTTTAAACTAATGAGGACCCTCACTGACATAAAACTTTTCTTGGTCCCCAAATTCTAACCTTATCCCTCTACATGACTAAACCCAACTGTAACCAGTTTCAACCTTAACCCCAGAACCAAGTCATGACCCTCACACAGATCTCTAAAAATGTCCTCACTCTGTTGGTATAAAAACTTAGCTCTGCATTGTCTATTATTATTGTTGTTGTTTTTTTCATTTAGGTATAATTTAAAGTGTTTATTAATATATGCATAGCACATTACTTCCAACATTATTCCAACCTTTTTTATAACGTTGTCATGGATTGTTGTTTTTGTAGATCAGGTTTGGCCTCTGCTGTTTAAGTTTTTTGTATAATTGTGTGTATGTGTTTGTGGGTTGTGTGTGTGCATATTGTTTGGCGGGCATTCTGGTTAACACCCATCTGTCAACGCACATAGTCTCACAGACTCACCCATCTACACACCCACGCATACTCTCAACTCGACAGAAATTCGGGTCTTATGCACACTCCCTCTCTGTGCCTCTGGCACACACACATACACAAACACAGAGCTCCGGTGGGATTAGTCTGGCAGGCAGCGCCTCAGAAATGAGTGGAGGTTTTCTGCAGCCCGTCATTAAAACTGCTGACACCTCCACATCCAAACCTCCAATGGAATATTATTTCTCTGAGGTGCAGCAAGGAGCCGAAGACTCAGCGCACAAACCGCAGAGTCCCATCAACATGGTGCAGAACACTTAAAACATACACTGCACAAGTAAGACAGAAGTCATAGGGATGGTTTTATCCTGCAAGAAAGGTGTAGTAAGTAATATGGGAATGTAAATATGAAAAAACTAAGATTGGGTATTTTTTGGTAAGTCCAAAGAATGATTTGGATCTGTGATAGATCCATTTTGTTGCTCCAAGGCACAATCAGGAAATAATTTGGTCTTCAGTCAAACATAAAACATTCCAGAGATTTGAATAATTTACATAGATTACTTGTGATAACACCCTGATTGCATTGTATTAGTTGAATTTTAAAAATATTCACATACGAGTCCAATTACCGCTTGTCATCATGAGTTGTGACTTATTGGTGGGGATCAATGATCAGCTGTGTTTGATTAGAAAAAGAAGACCCACACAAACCACTGGAACGCCCATAACAACATATGGTCAGAGTTTAGTGGTTGAATATGGACTGTTTGGGGACATTGAGGGTGAAGTGACACAATCTTCTTTTGTTCCAGCTGTGAAAAAGAAGTTCAAATAAAACTTAGTGGTACAAATTGAGTTTGCATCTGTCAGTGTGTAATGCAAATACTTTATTTCGTAGGTCAGGGAAAAAGGGACGAAACATCCCAAATGCTGACACTACAAAAATCTGATCAAGTGGACAAAAATTACCCTCTGGAAAAAGCAAAACTTGCCTTGTCATCCAGCGCCCTTTCAGGTAGACTACAACAACACAGGTGCTCAGCTAAAAAGGCACAAGTATCATAAATCATGTCCTGTGTATTAGCTGGTGCAGAAAGGAAAGAAGTTAGTCATCCACACACACACACACACACACACACAAAGTGCCTCATTCATTTCTTTCCAGACGTACAGTAACAAGCTCTGGTGATCTGATCAGAGCCAAATTAAGATTTGTCCAATAAAGCTCGATGCGGGAAACGTCACAGGAAAATGTGGCACTTTTATTGAAGTCATTAATTTTCCCTGCAGGGTGTCAGGTTGAGCCTATGAGGCTTTTGAAACATGGACGGCTGCATGGCCACCCGAGCATGAAATGAACAGCCAGGATTAACTACCTGCAGCCTTCGACTTTCCCTCTGTCTCCCTGTCTCAGGCTCACGACTGCTTTTGTCTTTCTCGTTCAGTTTTTCTGTTTTCTCTGACTCACTTCTTTTCTTCCACTACACTCTTTTCCTCCTTCGTGCTGATGAATTCAGTGAAACCAGATGGTCACAGTTTCAGATAGTGTCAAGTAACAAGCTGGATACATTAGGAGGTTAAGGTGTAGCAAATGAGCCTATGCACAGGGCTCTTGTAGCTACACTGCAAGCTTCGCCAGAGCGGATGTGCACCTCTTCAAAAATTTAGTGCTGCAGCAGCTACAATACCATGTAGAGACTTAAAGATCTGTGATTAGACAGCTTGAGCTACCAGAAGTTTCTGATGCCAGTAAAACGTTTTGGCTTCTTATATTTTGCCATTTAGACAGTAGAGATAGCAGGAATGAGGGAGAGGGTGATGCAACAGTGGTCTTGAACTGGGGACATTCTGGTTGGAGTCTTACCCCTAAGCTAGCAAAGACTGTTGATAGTGAAGGCAATGTGGACATGAAAAGAGGCTCAGTAATCATCTCCATTTCTGTAACACTAGGCATATTTTGTGATTGTGCAAAGCAGAATGTAAACACAAATACTTTGGGGTATGTAATGGCAGACGTGATTGAAGACATGCACTAATACAGCTAAATGGATATGTGCTGGGCAGGAAGGAAACCTGTAGTCATCTGGTTTGGTTTGAATCCCCAGAACTGTCCCAGAGCGCACTTCACGGAAATGTGTGCGGACATCATCAGCTCTTGTCAACAAAAGCAATGGTGTCTTTTACGCCAGTGTTTTAGGCTGCACTGGGTACATTCAAACCGGAGAGGCTGCCAGTTATAATAAGAATAAAGATCAAAAAGTTAAATTATGTATACAAAATACAAAATAACTAGCTTAGCTTTGTAGATAATATGTATTTCATATATATAATTTAACTTTTAGTTGGTGTCAGTAGCCTTTTTGAAAACACAGCCACATGTGTGATGTGTGTCGGTGCACTGCACTGTGGGATGGCTCTGGGGAGTCTGAGCAAAACAAACAGCATCACACAGCAGGGTCCAACACTGAGCTATAAATCATACGCTGGAGGCATTGTGTGATGACATCAACATCTTTGAGCTGTCAGAAAGTTCTATGAAACTTGGAGACTGAACACTGGCTCCTCCACTATCTCGAGTAAAGTATCATGAGCCACTGTAACACAAATTCATATTACTGTGGAAGATAAATACTCAAATACTGTATCATTCACAACAGAACCATGTGGGTAGATTTTTAAATTTAAATTTTTTAAATTAAAAACTAACAAGCAGGAAAGTCACAATCTTAACCACATTGGCAGGGGCTATGCAGTAAAGAGGGCTGTGTGAAGGTGTTGTGGTGGAAGGAAATGTCTGTGCAACATGTGTGGGTTTGAATACGGCAGAGCAACAGTCTCTACTGATCATAGCTGCACTGAAACATTAAATCTGGACAGTAATTTTAATGTGACTTGGAGGAGCATGATGAGGTGATAATGAAGCAAAAAGTGAATGAAAACGTTTGCCTGTACTGCAGAGGTTAATGGTCACGTTGACTGTGTGTATGTTTGTGTTTGTATATGAAAATTATGAACCCACTCTGCCCATTAAACCTGTGTGGGTAGTAAAATAGAGACATTCGATTCCCTCCTTGGGACAACAAATCATCCTGACACACCAAACCTGTGTGTATTTGTGATCCACCAACATTTGCATTAGATTCACTTCGCACTGATGATGTAAAGCAAACTGTATCCTCTGGTGTGTGTCGGTCATGTTTGTACTTTCAGTATTAAATGTCTGTATTTGAATTGTAAAAGTGTGTGGGTTCCAGTCTGTGGAAAGACCAGTTGAAACTTTTTTGGTTTCAGACAAAATATCATGTAGAATGAAGCTTTGTTTTACTGTTAACCAGTATAGATTTGGAGCTGTTCAACTACAATAATCATTTTTAAAAAAACAAGTAAAAGGAAATTGTGTTCTCGTAATATAGATGGTTTTTAGTAAACTGTTGGCTGATTCATTAAAAAAACAGTTACACAAAGGATCAAAGCTCCTGTTATTGTCTAGCACACCTCCCATGAATATCCTATTACTTGTCAGGCTCTCTTTGTTTTATTTTATGGCTTCATGTTACTGTAAACAGGCTGCTGGTCAACAGAGGGGCTGTGAATGTAAATGGAGCTGGTTGATTGAGTTCAGGCTTCCTGGAGCCTGATATAGAAACAGGAAGTTAAACACATGAAAGAGGGGGTCTCAGTGTGTACTGTACATTTTAGAGTGATTTAAACTCTGCAGTAAGTTACCCAGTCTGGCACTGCACCTTAAATTCCTGAAATATTTGTCAGAGTGATTCATGACAAAGCAGGAAGGAAGAATATTTTTAGGCTGTGAACAAGGGCCGGCATAAATCTGCAAAGTCAGGGTGAAGTCCTACATAGAAAGTTTAGGGAGGAAGTTATTTTGTCATATCTGTCCTTTTCAGCCATAACTGTTCCCGCTGGTCGAGGGCTGTGAATGTTTAAAGTCGGCTGCTATGCATTAATTTGCTACGATCTGTTAGAGCAGCTGCAACTGGTGTGTCAGTCAGCCTCTGACTGATGTCAAACCTTCATTCAAACAGTAAAAAAATTTGACAATGAGTGTGTTTTATTTCCTCTTTTCTAACTAATCTGTTCTATTCACTGGAATCTTTCCACTGACTTTTTTCATTTTCATTTCTTCCTGCCTCTAAGTCTGCTTTACATTCTCCTTCCTACCCTTTCAATATTTATTCTACATAGAGTGATGAACATTACATTGCAATGCTGACATTTCCTCAAAAATTAAACCTCAAAACGGGAAACAAAATTTAAATACAGGACATCATTAAAGAAATAAAACAGCACATTTTTCTCAGAAAGAAAGAAAAAATAAACTCAAAAAGTGTATTAAACAAAGCTATAAAGAACCAAAAATATACTATAAAAAATATATATATTTTCTAAATTAAATCTTGGACCCAAAATATGAAAATCAGATGGTAGAGTTTGGCTTTTTAAGCCAATTTGACAAAGTGGTCAAATGATGATGATGATGATGAAACACATGTTTCACACAGGCCCAAAAAGACCTAAGCTTGCATTGTAAAAGAAGCAGCTGTAAAGTGATGGAAATATTTTGATTTTATTTTAGCATTACAACCTGTGCTAATTGACTCGTTTCACTTGGTCCGGCATGAAGTGCCGCACAATTAAATAATTTAATCTCCAGTCAAGTAAGCAGATGGCTAAACTGGAAATTAGGCAGCAGAAGTTTCACAATGTGGAAGCAGATGCAGAATTTTATACCTGAAAATTGAACTTTTTTGGCTTCATGCACCACTGAGCAGCTTTCAAACAAATGAATGAACCCCGACTCACATCCAGTTGTCCCTTAATACATCCATGGTTACCAAATAGTTGGTGGCCCTGAGAAAAGACCTATCACTCACAAAATGGCCACACAGGAAGTTTGTTTGTTCGTACTATGGTGCTGAAGAGCGCTTCAGTGCTTCACGGAACAACAGAAGAGAGCGAGAGTGATATGCCTTCTCACGGGAATGTCTTTGGCATCATTGCTGCATGTGATGCAAAATATTGTGGAAACTCTAGCAGCCAGTCTGGATAAGGGTGTTTACAGTTTTCAGTTGTTAGATATTATTTTATATACTGGACAGTCGGAATATTTCAGTTTGTGTGAAAGTGATAATCTCTCATCCGACTCTCTTTCCCTCTCTTCATGTTGCTAACGTCATCTCTGACAAATTAGATTTTGTCTGCTGTCAGATTTGGGAAAGGTTTTATGTCTCAGCTTTTCACAGATTGATAATGTTCAGGACACAACACATATGTTGTGTCCTGAACATAATTCCTATCTCTAGATTTTTTGTTTTTCCCTTCTGTCCATCTTTCTTTCTTTCTTTCTCGTCTCACTGTTATTAAGATTATACTGTGTGTTCATTTAATCAGGTTTTTTGTCTGTAGTCATATAGTGGTTTGTTTAATTATTCAATAGCAAAACTCACTGTCCTCTCCTCTCCCTCTCTGTCTCACACACACACACACACACACACACACAGGTGAGACAGCCATATGGTCCTCAGGCTTCAGTCTCATGACTCAGCTCAGCAGCTGATGATGGGCTGGAAGCTGTTATCATGTGGTTGCTCTCTCTTGTTGTTCTCTGCTGCCCTAAGCAGCACCGTCATCTTGTCTAACATGTATTGTGGTGATAGACGCCATGTTCAGGCTGCGCTATAACAGCAACACATCCTGTCCTGATTATTATTTTCACTGATATTGTACTAACATTTTAGCATAGGAACAACTAACACACTTAGAAAGTTTCTTTTGTTGTTCTTTGAGGTGAAAATGTGCTCGGATGAATCAAAACCAAACGATAACAGACATTAAATAAGAACACAAACAAAAAAAACCTGGCATGAAATAACCAAGCAAATTAGTCACAAAGCCGTAAATTACAAGCAAACACACGGTTAAAACCTGCAGCCATCTGAGTGCCTCCCTACCCGTCCGTCTATCCTCCAGGAGTTGCCCGTTGATAAGGTTAACTGGCCACTGGGACAAATGAATGTTTATAACGATTGTGCTTACACAAGGGGACCCTGTACCTCTTTCCAGAATTCATTAGCACATACCGAGAGTTCAACACATGAAAATGGAAAACAGATAAAATCCTGCTGGCCTGCTCAAAAATGCATTCGGTGGTGAGGCGTTCCCATAATATTCCCTACTGTCTTAACCAGACCAAAGATTTGAGCCTTAAACTTTACCTTCAGGTTTCCGAACTGCCACAACATAGAAATGAGTCTAATTTAGCTTTATAAATAATGAGCATAATATTCCTGCAGAACCCAAAAACTCTGAGTCTCCAAAGGAAAAGGAGGGACTGATGGATTCTCACACTTGCAACATGGACGTGCCAGCTAAGCCCACTATGAATGCAGACCCCTGAATATTTGTCGGATGTCACAGCCATGTATTGAGAATCTCCAGATTTCCAGTTGATCTGGGATCTGAAACAATTTCTTCAGTTTTACATACATGGATGTCAAAATGATGCTCATCACATCAGACCACAAACCTGTTAACTTGACCTTTTATAGCTGCTGTCGGAGTTGCTTGTGAGTAAACTGAGAATAGCTGTGTCATTAAGATTTTCACTACAAATGGATAAGGCTGGAAGTGGACACCATCATCAACTGAGGAGCCCCTTTATTGTTCAATGCTATATCAGAGAGTGCTATGTGTGGATGTAAAAAGCAGAACTGAAATAAAAAATCTGAATGGTACAGTATTGTAGAAATTGTGTCTCCTCTCTAAGGATTTCATAAATTTGGAAGTTAAAGCCAGTTGGCCTATAATCTTTTGAGACTTTTTGTGAACTGGAATTATACTAGATTCTTTCCAGAGCTCTGGCACTGTGTGTATATCTATAGAAAGCTGAAAGAACCAGGCCTGTGTGAGTTCCTCAGCAAATTAAAGAAAAGCAGACACGCCATCCATCCGGCCCCATTGCTTTGTTAGTATGTACGGTTTTAATAACAGTACATGGATCTATTAAAATGATGTTGTCACAAACGTTGCAAATACTAGGGGGTATTACATTTGGGCACATTTTGTTGTGTGTCTGTTCTTGTGCTGTTTGCATGCTCTTCTCTGCGCAATAGCTTCGTGTAGCTCTCAGTTCTTCAGCCCCAGTGTGTCCTGATATAAGCAGTCATTGATTCTGTGATCATGGCAAGCGGCTAGTCTGAGTTGCCGCAGTAAGCCCTTGGGTATGAAATTTAACTGGTTTGGCAATGGTGACACTCAGTGTGCAGTCCTGCAGGTGAAGGAGCTCAGTCCTGCTGTATATTAGCTGACCCGAGCTGTTTGTGAAGCACTGCGTAGCTTTAATAGACGGGAGTAGCCATGTGAAAAGTTCCATTCTTCTCCATTTCATTCTACACGTATCCAGCTTACAGTCCAGATTGCACTCACTCTCAATAAATGTAGTAACCAGTGCACCAAACAGTGACAAATAATAAACGGAAAAACCTCAAACAAACAAATGCACACCTCGCTATGGTGTCGTTCATCAATTTCAAACAAGCAAGTTTGTGCAGTTATGAAGGTTTGCTGAATCCAACTTGAAACACAGCCTCATAAGCCTATAAAAAGTAAGAGAGGTTTAGGGTAAGAAAAGAAAAATATTCTTGCATGAGCCCCATTGTTCTTGGTACTGTGTGTGAGTACATTGAGCACCACTGGAAACCACAGTCAGATTCTCTGTATGCACAAACATACCTGGTCAATAAAGTTTATTCTGAGTATTTGATGCAGAGGACAAAGAGGAAAGATGGAGAGACACAGAGTAAAGGACCAGATTTGAACAGACAACATTACACACACATCTTAGAGCCTGTGACGCGTTCCAGTCACCTTGTTGGCACCAGTGCAACAACTTCCTGCTGAGCTTTACAAATATGACACAGGTGAGACTGTATGACAGACATGTTCTGGCCTTAGCTGATGGCATACACTGACTGCTGCACTGCACTGACTCACACTCTGCAGGGACATTGAAGTCAGATGCCATAGTAGTGCATTTTACTCCAAAGATATTACAAAAACTGATTACCTTGCTGGAGACTGAGCCTTTCTAATAATACAGTCTGGTTGTTTGGTCCAGATATACCCAATCATCTTCACTGTAATCTAATCTGAAGTCACCGTCTGTTGTGACTCACCTGTAAAAGGATTAGGCCTTTGATGGATCGTTGTAATAACTGTAACCCTGGGCGGCAGCCCGCACTGCTGGTGACAACTGTCTGTCAGCACTTCCTGTAACAGAGTAACAATTTAAACAAGGTGCTGGACAGATCATGGAAACTGTAGCGAATTATATTTTCAGCACACTGTATGATTAGAAAACTGTGATATAAGTTGAAATTCAAGAAAAACAGCAGGGGTTCTCAAACTTCTCTAACACGTGACCACATTTTTAGATTCCAACAGAAACCTCCACAAACTCCTTCAGGAAAACTCCAGTCTCATGTGAGTAGGATAAATATAAATGAAACTGGAGCTTTGTTCATCTTTCACCACCCAGTGTTCTGTGCGTGGTACACTGCCACTATGTGGAATGATTACGATGATGATACATGATTATCAAAATGCAATGTAACATGTAATATAAGTATCAATAAATCACACTTGCAATTGGAGTCATTTTCATGCAGTCTCACGGATGCTATAGGGCTGACTGACACACCCAAAACATCTGATACACCGGCTACACTACATGGAGTGGAGCCATCATTTACTTTAGTTACACCTGTGCTTCTCCTGCTCTGACAAATCAGAATATCTGCTGTGGGACAGGTCTGTTAAAACTGACTTAGACATATTCCCAATACTTAAAATGAATTTAAACTTTAGTTTTCTAAAAATAAACAGTTATTTGAATTTTTTTATCAAGGCAAATTTAAGTTTACATGAAAGCCCTCTTCAGCTGTTTTGGAGCGAAACAGCTGCAAAACAGCAGCAGAAAAACACAGGAAGGGGCCTTTTGTGTTTTTCATATTGGGTAAGGAAGGCAAGAAGGCTACATTTCTGTTAGTAGTATTGCAGTGTTATAGAGCATTACTGAAAGCAGTATTTAAAGTTTTGCTTAGACAAGTGTTAGCTTTGGCAGCAGTAGCATCATGTCATATGTTGTACTGTGTGTTGTGAGAGAGTACAGTTCTCTGTGCATCTGTAACCATTCCTATATCATAACAGACATATGGGTAATTTCATTTTAAGCCTGACATGACTAAATCAGATTTGTGAACTGTTTTACAGTTGGTTTGGGACTGCAGCCGGTGGCATCGTCAGCGACCCTCAGTAGCTGCAGTCCTGCCACCTCCGGTCGTTTGTCTTGTGTAACATGCGCGCTGGTGTTACAGCCGCTGGCCTGCTTCCATGTGACACAGCAGATATGTCTGAGCTCGGCACAGATGTTGTGTTTACGCTAGCACACCAAACACGCTAATGCTGTGACTATCACAGGAAGACCAGCTACAGGTGAAGTGCGATGCATGAAAGAGGATACGGTTTGATAAGTTTGATCAACTGACATAACCACTGACATAACCACATAACACCGCAAACACTTTTAACACATGTGACTTTTTAGGGTTCTGTTGGATACAAATGGGTATTTTCTATAACTATCACTAAAAGATTAATATTATTTTGCTACCTAATACCTCATTTAAATCAATGACTTTCCCTTTTTGTAAGCTCACCTCTCCTACAGAGTCATATTACTGGTCTGGCAGGATTCTTCACAAAAATAGCATCTCTTAAATGAGCTGGAACTTAACAACAGCTCATCTCTCAACTATATAGATAACACCTGCAGCCAATCTGCAGAAGCATCACTGGCATCTCCTCCACAGCACCATTACTTTCATAGCTTCTGTAATGTGACACCAAAAAACAATTACAGTTCTATATTTGGATGGTATAAACGCAAGGTGTTTGGGAAGCTGTGAGTGTTTATTGGTGCGTTTCTTTTGCTCAGTGCTCGGGGGAATTACAGTAAGAACTGTTGATGCAGCTCAGACTCCCACGAGCCCCACTGGTGGAAAATAAAATATGAATAACAAGCATCAGCCATCTGGAGGCTACTGTGCATGAACAAACAGTTGCTCTCTGGCTTTGGTAAAACTGAAAATGAGCATGATTTATATGTTGTAATAATCCCTCATTGCACAAGAAAACTGTGTTCATGTACAACTATGGTCAAAGTTAAACCGGGAAGTCGGTCTGTTAAGTGTGATGGATTACAACAGACAGTCTGCGTAATAAATGAACAGTTTGCCTTCCTTTTCACTTACCACCAGTAAGTTTGATTGCCAGGGTTTTCTTCCATCCTGTCTGACTTCTTTTTAGTGACGTCACCACAAGACCCAAGTTGCAATCACCAGGAAATGTCCTTCAAGATTCTACTTATTTCTGCTTATAATACATCAATGTCTAGAGTTTTCCTTTTAAATGATGACATTTAAATCAACAGGGTTGGGCAGATTTCTTGTGACACTGAACATTCATTTGAATGCATTTTATGTGACAAACATAGACATTTAGTGAAACACATCCAGTATTTCCTGTGTCTGATTGTGTGTGCACATACCTGTATTTCCTTGTCCTTTGTGTGTCTTGTCAAGTGTAAACAACCTTCAGATGACCTTGTTGCTTGCTGGCTGTAGCAGCGACTAACAGAAAAAATGTAATCTCCTCCATCCTGCCACTTCTCCACCCTCCCCTTATCAAACCTCCACCTTCTACCGCTTCACCTTTTTTTAATCCTCCTCTTCTTTTACACTCTCTGATTTTCTTCATCATTCTTCCAATCTTAACGTGTCCTTCCTATCCTCTTTTCCCTCATCCTCAATTTGTTGATACTGACATTGCTCTTTTTGTGCAACTCCCTTTTTCCCTTTGGGACAGTCATCCTTTACCTGTCTCGTCTTCCTTCTATTCTTCTTCGCACTGTTTCTTGCAACATTAACTTTTTCTGTGGTGTTTTATGCAGTTTGGTTTAAATCAGTTTCACGTATTGCTCGAGTTGAGACGTAGTATTTCCTAATGCCTAGTGCGTGGAGGTTGGTTTCTCAAGCTATTTGACTATCCGAAAAGCACTTCTGATGACATATACTGACAGCACTAACATCAGTCTCAGTTCATCCTTTTGTTAACATTAAAGGAATTTGGAAGGAGGAGAATGGTGATTAGAAGACTTGCTGTGGTCATCCCATGCCCTTAATATGGCCTTGTTTAAAACACACACACATGCAAATATTTGTACTTCTATAAATGGTGAGGCGCATCATTGACATAACACCTTTTTAAGCCCCAAACACTAAAACAAAGAGCTGTCATAACCATCCATACCGGCTGTGAAGGAATTCCTTTCTAAAATGCCAACGCTTTAAGAGTCAACGTATTCCATTAATCCAGAATAGAGATATTATCCTCCAGCGGCCCTTTGATGAAGTGACAACTTAACAAAATGTCCTCACTTTCCAAAAATGGCTAGAACTCTAATTGGTCCTCACAAAGATACACACACACACACACACACACACACAGACACACAGAGGGTAAATGCTCATTTCAGCCTGACCCAGTCACTGTGTCTGTACTTTCTGTCATGGAGCTGATAAGTCAACTTCCTCCCAAAAAACCTCTCCTCTTCTCCTCTCTGTGTCTGCTCTTCTTGTTTCCTGTCTCCTCTCCTCTCCTCTCCTCTCCTCTCCTCTCCTGTTACTGTGTTTATTGTTGTGGGGTTCGACAGGATGATGCCGGGGCTTTTCCCACCACACTTATGGTAGCTGCCACCGAGCCATCCTCCCTCCTGTTTACAACTCCTTATGACAGTCGGGGCCCTCTGGGACGCCTGTCTCAAACTTGGAGCCATAAGGACAGGAGACGCAGCCCAACTGCCGTCTCTGATGCTGTTAGCAATCATGACTGTTTTACATTATATTGTCTCTAATTTCCTGAAACCAGCACAAATAAAAACCTGAGACGTAAGCTAGGTGGGTGTGTTTCAGCAGTTTTGATGAAAGAAAAGTACAATCCTGCAGCATGGCACTTGGTAAAAATTTTTCCATCACATCTCATGATAACGATAAAACTGGACAGTATGGTTTACTGCAGTAGGTTTAACTAGGTGCACCTGATGACAAAGTGTATATATTATATACGCTTGTTTCAGTGCTGTAGTTGTATTTGTTGCTGTAAAAGCTCAGTATTCCCTGGATGTTTTATCTAATCTAATCTCAGCTCTTATCTTTACTGCCATATGGATGTAGTCACATGGGAAGGTCTGTCGTAAAGCTGTTAAACTTTTGTTTTCTTTTCCATAAAAGTTGTCAGTAAAAGTGAAATGCTTACACAAATCATACAAAGATGGTGTGTTTTAAGTGCACCATCATTGATGCTGCTGGTTAAAAACATGTGCTGTAGTTAACCACCCGGATATTTCCCATAAACATAAACCACAGCTACCGTAACTGTGCTCTGTTGCTTTTCTGCTCTGTAGTTGTTGCACAGATCTCACAACAAACAAGTCTGGCAGCATGAGGGAGGTCCTCTGAGGAACTGACTGTGTGGAGGTAATGGTTTAATATACAACCACTAGGTTAGAAGAACAGATCTATCTGATGGAAGATTTGGGGCTTGGTCAATGATGATGCATAGAGGACAACAGGGTTTTTTTGCACCTGTTTGATTGATCTGACTTGCTGTTAGTTTGACTGCAAGATCAAAAGATGTTTCTAAAGAAAGAAAAACCACATTTAGCATATGGACTGACTGACATTTTAGGAACATAAACTCTCAATGTGACTGCTGCTATAACCTTCCAACCTACCATTTGTGGTATCGTTTGACATGCTTCAAAAGATATCAAACACCCTGACACAGATTGGGATCACAACGCAATGTTGCATGAAACCTGCAATACAGTGTTTTATTCCAGTATTTAGGGGCCTTTAGGACACACATTGCATTACAAGATGCAGCGCGTTGGCAAGTTGCACATTTATAAGTCACATATGTTTTCATTCAGGCAGAATCTCACCTTTCCCCCCTTCAAAAAAAAGTTTTCACATTTAATTTTAACTAATGGAAACATTAAATAAAAAGTGTGTGTGTGTGTG
>NW_023340257.1:24371364-24374281 GCF_004916995.1 Morone saxatilis
AGAGAGAGAGAGAGAGCAGACATAAGAGAAAGTGGGCAAGTGTAAAAGCAAAACTAGATGCAAGCTGAAACTGAACATCAATCATTTCTTATTTAATTGAGGTTAATTACTTGAGTAAAAATAGCAGCAGATAAAATTCAGAGTTACTGGTGACAGACACTGCTCAAATTTCATTCGCCAGACTGTCACAAGATATCCTATTGCAATCATATCAGATACAGAAGTTACTTCTTACACAACAGCACTCAGACACGTTTTTACGTCCATAGAGCCCATGTGTAAGACATAAGAAAAATATACTTTTTATGTCTAAAAAGATACGTTGGGCTGCAGTTACATGTACATGTGTGAAGCAAGAGTAGAAGATGATTAAAATTTAAGCTGCTTCGTATTATCTGATTATCTGGTGAAAACTGTAGACAGGATGTTACTTCAGATGCTTGTCTAAAAAAATATGCACACAAAAAAACACAGTCTGTTCAATGCTATTTTTTGTGACTTCATAAAGCAGTATGAGCATAAACAGATCCTAATCAACGGCTGAACTCTATTGGTGGGATGACATGCTGGCTGACTAAATGTGATCTACATTAGGATCTTCCAGTATTTTTCATTCCATGAATACAGTACACGTGGCTGTTGTGGAAATCATCCAGCTTGAACCATGATAAGCAGCAAACAAACACTCAGGGGAATAAAACTATCTGTGCTTCCAACGAACTGTGGAGGCGGCTGCAGCCTTCTGTAGCTGTCAGTGGCTGGCTCCTGAAGCTAACACCCACATCCACCCCTTTTCTCCATTAGCCAAACTGTCCCTGTTGTTCACTGCCAACATGTCTGTGGTCCACAAGGCACAGAACAACACATAGTCTCCTCAAAAGCTAATTTAATATATCCAATGTGCCATTTGAGTGGCAGTCAAGATAAAAGTAACAGGTGAACATGTTCTTTTGATTAATGAAAATCAAACCCTGTATGTTCAAACATAAGTTAGTGCACACTCAAAAATAGATGCACAGGAGAATGCATTTTATTTCCAGAAGTGTACATTTTTCACGTCAGGTACGTAATACATTGTAGATGTTTAACATTTGATCTAAACTATAGCTTCTGATAGTTGACAGTACAAATGTGTTAACCTGACTGCACCAGATGGTTTGTTAGACAGAACCATCTGGGAAGAAACTGTTTGGAAAAGTTTAAAAATAGTTGGCAGATGATTGGGTAAACCATCTGTCTATCACCGTCTATCACAGACAAACTTCAGCCAGATCAGATCAACAAACCAATCAAACTCTTACAGGAAGGAAAAGCCTTCATTGCCATTATTTGCTCTTCTTTTAATAAAGAAATACTCTCCGATTCTGATATAGCTATTGCTAGCAGCATTTACAGTAACTGTCATTATTCTTGAATGAACAGTGTCTTCTCGCTGCACCTTTTGTACCTTTTTGGTACCAGTTTTCACTGACTGACTTCTTATTGGTGTGTATTCTCATTACAAAAACACATTGTGATATATAGCATTGGATGTAGAGCAATGGGGTGGCAAGAGGGTGGCATGGAAACTTTAAGGGGGGGCAGAAATGAGGATCTTTTAACTAAAAAAACATGACATTATTGTGGCACATGAGTAAAGCTCTTTTAATTAAACTTCAATCTATCACTTAGTCTAAAATGGGGCCAGGCTTTTTTTTAGGCCACCCCTCTAGATCTGGCCCTATATATGTAGAAATACATGAAACATGTCATGTACATTTCAGAGTTGCTGAATCACAAACACATGATTAGTTTAATGTTACAAAACTACACTTTTCTTTTAGATGTTCTTTGATGAGATCATTGACTGAGCATATAATAGACAAGAGTGAGAGTAGACAGGGCAGTATTTTATTGTCACTGTCCACCACTAAACCACTAAATATGCCAATTTAATGGAAAAATGTGTCTGTTCTGGATGCAAGTTGTGACCTAGATGTGAAATATTCACCCAGGGTTGCCTAAAAAGTGCTACGCAGTGACACAGCCGGATGCACATGACAAACTGCAGCTCCCAGCCTAAAAATATATAATACTGTAATAGAACAAGCTTGCTTTAAAACTCTTGTATGTCTTGTGTGAGAACATAGAGACCTGTACACTGAAAATCTCTTTGGCTTCATTTAAATTTTAGCCACCAGCATCATCATTGTGTAACAATAATACTGACTGTCAGACCAAAGGTTTCTGGGTAGGATGGAAATATGATGCTTTGGGAGCGGCCCTCACCCTGGTGTCTTTGTTTCTGTACAAAACCTTGTCCTAATCTACTTTAATTCCCTCAGGACCTTCAAATTCCTCCTCAAATATTCCTCTACTAGAGCTTATTCTTTTATTCTTCCCCAAGGAAAGCTGCTTGTGACCAGAGGGTTGCCAGTTTGAGTCCCCAGAGGAGTTGGTGAAATCACCCTCCTCTCTGAGCATTAACAACGACCACTAAACTGACGTTTTCAATAATGGAATACGCCTTTCATGTCCTCTTAGGAGTACTGCAATCACAGGCTAATTGTTTGAATAGATTCCTGGGAGGAAAGTACCAGGCCCAGCTGGGTACATACACAACATAGCCTGGATTATTAGAATAGACAGGATCTAAAACAGAATATTAATTTAACTGTGTGAAGCATTTTTGTATTATTTTCATGTGCAAAACAAACAGCACTGCAGGTTTTTACCACTCTGTCAGATTTACATTTTCAAACCCTCAGGATATATAAATTGGGGGTTTAAGTGTGACATTCAGACCGTATTGAACGTGGGTGGAAATATATATTGCTTTATGCAACAATAATATTCTCTTTTTCGGGTGACAATAAAAGCAACCTTAAACCTTGAGCTCTGATGTATTAAAGGACCAATGTGTAACATTTAGGAGGAT
>NW_023340257.1:24374323-24386159 GCF_004916995.1 Morone saxatilis
CATAGGTATGTTTTCATAAGTGTAAAAAAAAATTTGTTTTCGTTACATTAGAATGAACCCTAAACGGACAAACCAAATGCTGGCTATAGATAGGGCTTGGAAGGCAAGCAGTATTCAGGTGGTTGCAATTTGCAACTTCACCTCCAGATTCCAGTAAATCTTACACACTGGACCTTAAACATTTAAGGTACTTTGTTGAGTGGAGGATCATTTTAAACAGAAATACAAAGAAAAGGAAAAATGTATGATTAAAAGAGAAAATCATTACTAGGTGCTCATTTATTCCTTTTATAATAAGGCCATAATTACATGTTAACCAGCAAAAGACAATTCACAAAAGTAATTGGATGTTGAAATGGAAACAGCAACTTGAAAAGGAGAGTGAATTAGAAACAATCTGAAATATAAAATTAAGTTTAAATGTAAATACTTAAATAAAAAATGTATTTTGAAAATGGAAAAAGTAGGAACAAACATGTAAAATGGAAATAATCTAATTAATATCTGAAATGGAAAAGCTCAAAATGTATAAGATAAACAAAGGAATAAAAACAATTTATACGAATAAAGGAAAAGGGATTAAGGGTCTGTGTGCTGCCTCGTTGGGACAGTTCTGACTGGAAATTCACTTTACCTTCAGCTTTAACTTTAAATCAAAAAGGACATCTGGAAGAGTGGAGACAAGCAGTATTTCAGCAAAGAAAATTCACGTGTTTCTGTATACGTGATGATGGACAGAAAGCGGCATCCTATTATCGGTGGGAATGTAGCAGCAAGTGGGTCTCTGGTGTGCAGTATATGTTTTACTAGCTGTTGTCAGGATCCAGGTCAGTGGCCTCATAATTCATTTAATTCAGGAAGTGAATTTTCTTGAAATCTGATAAACTGGGAAACTAAAAAAACTACAGTACTATGAATTAATGTTTAATCAGTCCCCAGAACAGTTTAAAACAGTTTCATTTGGTGCTGACTTAATTAAACTGCTTTAATCTCAGTCGTGGGCTACAGTCACAATCCACACTAGGAGTGTCAATGCTGAAGAAAGACCTGATGGGACATTGGGTTGTCTGAATTTAATAAACCAGTCAGAATCCGATTGGGGATGAGCTTATACTGTTTTCACAGAAAGAAAGTGTGACGTCATCCCATTTGCTTGAATTCCTAAGAGCCGTCCCACAATGCAGGGAACAGACACATCATCGGCAGGCTGCTTGCACTACAGATTGTACTATTGTTGACAGAATGCAGGTTACATGTAGGTGACAGTAAAGTGTCTTTTTCTGACATTGATGGCTGATCCCTTGGTGCACTCTAAAAACATGACAACAAAATGACAATGAACTTGATTAACCCCTGCTAGAGCACTTCTGACGGAAATATCAAAAGATTCAAAATCATTTAAATGTTGGGAAGTTGAGGTCAAGAACATGGGTGGGAATAAGCTCCGTAGTGACCCTGCTGATATCAGTTACTGCTTGGCTGTAGTTCAAGTTCTTGTCCTTATTGTTTCTCCTAGAGACCAAGAGAGACTTTGAAAAGGGCAACAGAGACTTGGACTGAGAGTGAAAGGAAAAATAATCTGAGAGTTTTATCACAGATGTTCGAATCAGACTAATTAGACAAAGTAAGTTAAAAACAGCGCAGGCACACCCATCATGTTTATAGTCAAGTTTCAGTGACTGGAGCCTCTTTGCTGCCAAAACTCCACCTAACAGGTTACCATGATTCCCCTAAACAAGTTTTGGTTTATTTATGATCACACATTGTGGATCTAAATAAACTCAATACAAATATACAATGAAGGAAATGTTTCCACTGTGGTTTGAGCCAAAGAACATGAAGTGTAGGCGTGATGACACCCTGGGGGCCCTCAAATGACCCTCACGCTGTTAATGAGGCTTGGTCACAAGGGTAAAACAAAATAACATCAATCGTTTGGCCACCAGCTTTCAGATATCAAAGATAGCCTGAACTGAACTGCTGTGGATGACGGCAGCAGCCTTAATAGGAAAACAGATGTGTTGTTTGAAACATTCCTCTAATGAGGAAGTGAGATCGCTCTGTGGTGCTCGGGGTTCCTTTAATCTCCCTTCTGACTTAAGTGTCTACAATATCAGGGGTGATTCCAGGATTCCTTAACCTCTGAAAACCCCCTCTAACCCTCCCCTAACAGGTTGATTGAGGTGGCACAGGGGGAACCAAGAACCAGTCAGTGCCCATGGGAAAAATTCTTTCATAAATAAATACAGAAGTGAAAACTGGCTTAGAAAACACCGGGTGTGATCTTCATGTGTAACTGTTTTAAATGGATAGGACAAGCAGTTTTGTTCTGCTTAAGAAAACGGCATTAATCAGGTCATGTTCTGGATTTGACCTGTTGCTGCAGGTACATGGCTGTTGGTGTAACCCTCACTGCCCCCTCTCAAGCTGGCTCTGACCTGTGCTGGACTGTACTGTGTCTCTCTGACATTGACATGGTTTCTTCTTAAAGAAACCTTGGATATCCTGCTGTGTCTGACTCTGTCCCCATTTTTTCCACTAAATTCTCCCTAAAATGAATACAGAATATTAGGTCATTTGATAGCTATGCTCTGGTCTGATTAAAGGCAGAATCATTCAATTGTTAAGCGTTTTTTCGATATGTAAATAGAGCAAATACCTTGTATGACTCAGGGGCTTAATTTCTCCCATTACAGCCCGAAATAACGTTGTTTTGTTTCTAAATAAACTTATACACCATTCTACAGCTTAAAATTCAGAACGTCATTGGATGAGATCACTATGTTAATCTCAGACCCCACATTTCAGTGTTCACCGCTTTATGGTAGCCTACATAGTAGCTACGTAATATTATAATGAGAATCTTGGGAAGCCATTATACTTGTGAGGGTCGTCTTTGCTGTAGCTTTCCACCGTCAGTAGGCTACATCACTCACCCACTCACCAATGCATGTTATTGCAGCAGAGAATGAAAACAACCCAGTTCACATATTTCAAAATGTATAAGTGAGTGGGTACGTGCCATGAACAGAGGCGTTGTGCTGTTAATTTGCCAAGAATTCTCGAGTCGTGTCTGTTTGACGGTTGACGTGGTATTTCTGATTCTCCTTCACAAATCAAGCAGCTATTGACAGCACTCTGGCTCAATGGCACTGGAAATGGACACGCCTATGTGTGGGCAATATGTGTCCTAAAAATCTAAACCATTATCT
Source organism: Morone saxatilis (assembly GCF_004916995.1). NCBI lineage: Eukaryota > Metazoa > Chordata > Actinopteri > Moronidae > Morone > Morone saxatilis. The sequence goes on from NW_023340257.1 coordinate 24,377,536, forward strand.
AATATTGCCTGTGCTTGCTGAAGATTATCATTGTTTTGACTTAGGTCATTTTCAGCAGTTTTGTAGTTTGAATGAATGAGGACAGTGAGGTGACTGGGTTGCGTGTGTTTGTGTGTCTCTGTGTGTCCTGGAAGTGACCGAGTTGTGAAGTGTAAGAGGTTTGTTGACATGTTTGATAGGGTAACATTAGTGTCTTCCTGCTTCCACTGTCAACAGGACTGTTTGGCAAACAGCCACGCAGTTACTGCCAAAACACACACAGACACACACGGATACATATATAGGTTGGTACATACTGTCGACATTTTGCAGTTCCGAGCCTGTAAATTTTACCTTCAACCCCTGATAACAAATTTTAAAGAATAATTCTAGTTCATTTAAAGGGATAGTTCGGGTATTTTAAAGTGGTATAAGAGGTACTTAAACATATTCAGTGTATAACCTACAGTAGGCGGTGGTCTGTGACCCTAGTTTGAAGAAGCAGACAGCTGTGGAGGGATGCTGCAGAACAATATATTTTACAGCCTGGGAATGAATCAATACCTTTTATGTGTACGTTATATTAAGAATATTTTCACCACTCTACCTTGCCGCCAGACAGCTTCTTTCTTTGGCGCTAACGCCACAGGTCGCCTACCATGGAGTCTGTCACGTTAACCACCATGTTTCTACAGTAGCCCAGGAGGGACGAACCAAGGGCGTTTCGTGAGTTTCATGAACATACTCTTACACATTCATTCACACTTTCATTCCCAGGCTACATTCTACCACTGTTATTGAGTCACATGACTGCAACTTAACCTTATTAAACCATGAGTTCAGTGACTTTGATTTTACTTAATGATGACGTTAACAGCTTGACTTTGACTTGTAATGCTGCTCTGATGTATGAAAGAAATCTGTCAAGCCTTTTTGACTGTTTGGCTTGCGTGTCATATCATATTTTATTGTTTATTGTTCCTCGTCGCTCTGGGAGTTTTAGTTTGCGCAGGTTGAGTAGTGATATTCAGAGTTTAGTTACCTGGATCAAGACCATGAGAGCCAGAAGTCAGAACAATGGGGGAGTGTAGCAGGGAAGTGAAAGGGAGAAAAGAAGAGCGTAAGTGAAGGACAGTAATAAAGTATGTGTTTGGAATCATGTCCCATAACATACTATGTGTAGAGTGTGTATGTGTGTTTGTATATGAGGGAGTGTGTGTGTGTGTGTGTGTGTGTCTGTGTGTGCTAACCAGCATGACGTCTGCATGGCTGCCTTGACCTAATCTCCTCTGGCAGCAGATCAGACGCTGCTGCGGACCGGACGGCACAGAACAGGTTGATATAGGCCTCCATTGTACACACACACACACACACACACACACACACATTCCTAATTAATTACTAATAAACCTTTTGAACCGCTTTCCAGCTGTGTGGCCTCAAACCTTCAGTTACAGTATAGTACATCCCTGCAGAACTGTACTTTATGTAATACAAACCTTTCCCCCCTCATAGAAATACAGAATGTTTTGGCAAATAATCTCTTTAATATATGCAAGACTGCACAGGGAGAGAACACAGTAAGAGCTGAAGAACTGTAGCCAATATCATACATTATATAAGACTTAGCCACAGTATTTTGTAAAATGTCTTAAGATTATTCTTACTTTTTAAATCCACTGTCATCTTAGCCACAGAGAACACAGCTACACACTGTCAACTTGAGTGAAACAGCTAAATGTAAAACAGCTATATAGTCAAGACGCAGACAAAATATTCAAATAATGCACTGCAGAATTATTTCCTGGGTGTATCTGTATGAATATATGAATATATATAACTCTTTAAATTGTTTTCTTTTGTTTGTAGCATGAAGGGACAACCGTGTGTTGTATAATGATAAATAACATTTCCTTGATCCTTGTTAGTGGGATCTAGGAAGGCTTTCTCACAAAATAATTAAAACAACAGCAACAACAACAATACAACTAGTGACTATTTTTTTATTTATGTATTCCTGCAGAAGGGCACTTCAGTTAACGATGACAAAGCAGTGTGAGTCTGTACAGTCAGCACACTCTGCAGGTGTGTGTAACGTAACCTCTGTGACTGCGATTGAGCGTCGTGACTCGGTTCAGCAACCTGTGTGTCAGAAACAGGCTGAATGTTTGACCGTTGATGAGCCCGCCAGCTGCTGCTAACTGGCCTGACAGCGTAAAGGAACCTCCCAGGACGACAAACACACACACATATTCTTCCTCACATGTAGGCACAAACACAGTGCACGCACACGCACCACAACAACAGCGGAGAGTTGCGGGTGTGGGGCCATCGCATGCAAACGCTGCGTGATAAACATCTGTAATTGACAGAACAAACCACATTTCTGGTGACAGGCTGGACAAAGATAACACAAGTGATGTTTGCTGCATGCTGGGAAACAAACTCATGTCACCCCGTGTTAGTCTTTTGCGTGGGGAAATGAAGACTGACAACGTGCCCTTGAGCAAGACACAACACCCCAAAAACTCCTCCTCTGTAGCTGATGATAACTGACTTTATTTCAGATTAAGGTAACAGTCTTGAAGATCTCTGTTTCGTTGTCTTTGGCAGCACCTGAGGCATGTTTTTTGACCTAACTCCCCAGAGCAGTTTTTTTAAGTTACATCGTCGGTAGTCATCGATTGTTTCTTTGTTTGTTTGGCCAGAGTAATTGTTTACTCACATAGCAACGAATAAAACATACGCCCCTTTACACGAGAGCTGAAGAGCGAGTCTGTCGTGTTGGCTCCGCCTACCCTCTCCGGCGTGCCAACCTCTGCTGGGTGATGGAAAATGCATCACTTTTCCCAGGAATGTCGCCACCAGCACCCAGTTCTTAATAATGCAAATTCAAGTGCTTTCATCAGGGGCCAAATGCTCAATTAACAGTGTGTTACCTGATTTGGCGATAGATAATGACTTAACAGACATTTATTGGAATAAAAAGCTTCCAGATTATTACTGTAACTCAATTTGTATGTAATCAGAAAGTTCCCATAGCTCAATGCGAGCCCAAAGCCAGAATCACACCCTGTCCTCCACACACACTGAGAGCTGATTTTATGCAGTGATAAGGTTGATTGGCAGTGATTTTGTCACTGGCATGTGGCCCCGCTGTTTTATCTAGCGAGGAAGTGAGGCCGCTCTTTGGTGCTCAGTGGTGACAGATGTGATCTCAGTTGTTTGACAGCGGAGCGCTATGGCTGCAGGGTGGAGCAGCAAAACACAAAATTTTGTTTTAATGATGCTGTAAATGTTCATTCCCAGAAAGTTGCTCTGGTTAAAGACATCAAATTGAAGCTAAAAAGTATCTCAAGTACTGTACCAATGTCTAATTTAAAGGTCCAGTGGGTAGGATTTAGTAGCATGTAGCACTGCAGTTTCTGATTGGAACTCCCTCGCTTCACCCTCTTTTCCAAGCATGAAACACGTGGAAATTGTGTTCGGTCCTATAAAGAGCCAGTGTTTGATTTGTCCGTTCTGGGCTACCGTACAAACATAGCGAAGACTCCACGAAGACGGTCTGTGGCGTCTGTAGATAGAAACAGCTCATTCTAAGGTAACAAAACCATAACAATTCTTATTTTGATTATACACAAATGAAAACATATATTCATATCCTAAATGTTACACACTGAACCATTAAAGATGCTAATATTTTATTTCCATCAGAGTTTGACAAAGTTTACTCAACTTTTTAACTTCCCCTTTCTTTCCTTCTTATTTATTTATTTTTCTTTGCACCAGTTATAATAAAACTGATGTGAAAATGTAAATAGACAGACATTGTAATACCTGAAGATTCAAATTCACTGTAGTTTAATCTTAATTCTAAATTTGGCAGTAATGTATTTTCAAAATTAAGGTTAGATTTTATTGATTATACATCATGGAAACACAATATGAAATGTCAGCTGGAGAAAATAATATATTTTATGTCAAACGGGCTAATGCGACACACAGAAGTTTAACTCCTACTTGTATCAGGCTGCTGGAGAGTTTCTCTGTGATGGAAGGGAAGTTTTGGGAAGGAGTGAAGCTTCCCTAAAGAGCTTAAAACAAAAAGCCTTTTTTAGTCATGCTAGCTCAGTGAGACAGCTGAGGCACAGCTTGTTTGTTTCAATGTGGAATCCTAGCAATGCAAACTTAAGTTGTAGAGGATTTAAAGAAAAAACATGACAATTTACCTCTAACAGCCAGTGAAACCCTGGATGCAGTTACAACGTGTGGAATGCTAACAGGAGCTTGTAGGTTGATAACTTAAATCTCCAATGTGAAACGTTTTTGGTAAAGACAGTTAACCAAATGTACTGTCAACATTGAAATATCTTTGCACTGTGGTATTGATGAGTGTGATGACAAATTATGGTCGTGACCCAGTCGTGGTTCAGCTTATCAACATGGGTGTTTCCCCCAACAAAGACTTATTTGACAATGCTACCGTGGAAATGACCTCACTTAGCCCTGTGTCTCTGTGTGTGTGCATGTGTGTGTGTTTTCTTATATGTTTGTCTTTATGACTGTGGTACTGGGTCGGCTTGTACAAAGTCACTGTTCCACACCAGTGACTGTCACATTATCGCAAGCAGAAGCTGTTTCCTTCACAGATCTTTAAACTGTTTTGATGTCTGATGACAGACATCTTTGAGGCCTCTTGCTGAGACTTTTAACCAGGAAGAGGACACTGACTCAGCATGCCTGCTTTTTTCTTTGGAAATAGACTGCTTCATAGTCATCGAGTCCACATGTGGGAGCTCTTCAGTCTCTCTTAAGAGCCTTGATGACCTTGGCATCACAGGGCCCTTTCCATTTTGGACACTGCATGAACTATTATTATGCATAATATTCAGATCTGTCAGCTTTGTACTCAAGGAATCATACGACTGGTTTGCTAAGACATTTGCGATGTACATTCATGCTCTCCAGAGAAACTCATAACTCATTTTCAGCTTTATACAAAACTGTAATGCACATATTATACATGAGATAGCTACTGGCCAGATTGCCATGAAATCTGTTCTGGATATTATTGGTCTATAGAGGATGAGGACAAGAGGAATTCTGATTGCGCCTTTGCTTAAGATGATGAAAAACACAGCCTCTGGTGGGTGTTAGCAGGATTTAGCTGATATGATTCTAATTCCTAATCAAAGTTTTACTTTACACTGATAAGTATTTCACTGAAATGTGTAAAAGCTGCAACATCTACTTAGCTCTTCAAGTTAAAAAACCTTCACAGTAAATTCTGAAGTCTATCGATCTAAGAGGAATGAAAAGAAGCTGAAATATGCATAAACTCTGGAGGAAAGCAGTTCACAGTACTTAACATATTCAAGTTAAGTGATTGAAAGCATATGTGGACTCATATCAGCCATATGCAAAAATATCAAGGCGGTCCAAGATGTATAAACAGAAACTGAGCTAAGGGTTGAGAAAGTGAGAAGTTGACGAGTGTAACTAAGACTGACCTCCCATCCTGCTCTCTCTCTGCTGTACATGTATATATTCAGGTCATGTTTACATGAAGGCTTACATAATCCTTATCATTATGTCCTGGAATCTCTGTGTGCAATCTATGCAAGGTCTTTTTGTCCTTATACAATGTGTCAGCATGTTCTGTGTTATCATACCAGATGTTAGAAAGTCACCCTGATAAATGTCTGCTGTTTCACTTTACTTGCCGCATAAAGTCTTCCTCTCTGTGGGCCCATTTCTACTCTTTCTCAGTCCGTCAGGGCAGCAGAATTCAATCTATTAGAAGAAAAGGGTTTGACTGTATGTGTTGAGGGTGTGTTCATTCCAGGCAGTTCTGAGTGATTTGTTTTCACCTCAAGAGGGATTCTAGTCACTTCAAATAACCAAACCAAATACCTAAAAACTGCAGGTCTGAGTCTTGTGACAAGAAATCGTAGTGCATTAAAGTATGTAAACTAAATGTAGAGCACCGCAAATAAATACAGGAAATGAGCCTGAAACACAAAGTTTGTTGTAACGTAAGGAGGGCCTGACATCTGACAAGGCAAGCAAGCAGAATGAAGTGAGGACAAACTGCAGTCTTGACTGATTTTCTGTTTCTATTTCTGCATTCCTGACTCGTATGTGTACTGAAGAATGTAACAATTACAGCACAGAGAGCATCATGTTTTAGCATTGTTTTAACTGCAGTCATTACAAACTCATGCTGCTGCAGTCAAACATTGTTCAAACAGAAAGAACCTTTATTTTAAATTCAAGTTAAAAATAGATACCAAAACTGTCAGTAACGTGTATAAAATGATGCGCATGACGTCCATAATACTGTACTTCCATTTGTTTGAATAGTCTTTTTGGTTTGAATAATAATTTAATCTTAATAAGAAACTGGAATCAGCTCATGCAGAACATATATGCCAGACAAACAGTGAAAGCGAAAATAAAAGGTTTTAAAGACTTTCATTTATAGATGAAATAACTAGAATTGAAGTTTCTGTTTGTGTTTTTTATAACTTTTATTTGATTTATTTAAAATAATTTAATAAAATTAAAATTTTAATTAAAGTCAAGTTTTAGCCGTTTTTATTCCGTCCTCTTCATCTTAATTATTTTACTGTTATTAGTGTCATTATTATTTAGGTAGGGCATGAACATAACAAGTAACAAAAATCAACAAAAAAAAATGTTATTTTGTTTTCTTTTCTCGTCTTTTTTTTATTATAAAGCATCATAATTTAATAGTCTCTCTCTCTCTCTCTTTCTTGCAGATGCTCAGGAGTCAGCCCATCGGCTCCAGAGTGGTGAAGCGCAGTAAAGTCATTCCTTTCAGTGTGAGATCCTAAAGTGTCATCAGGGCCTTGAGACACACCCACACACACACACTGATGTTCAGCCTCGCCTTCTCACAGTGGACCTGGCAGACCTCTAATCTCTAAAAGATTGATGAGGCCCCGTCCAGGCACAGGAGGTCTGGCACAGCGTCGATAAGGCAGCTTTCATTTCACCACATTTTATCCCTCACTCCTTCCTTTCTTCTCGTCTTCTCCTCTGTGCTGAGGGACGCTGGGGCTGGCTTTGAAGCGTGAGAGAGGATTATGGCGCACCAAGGCCCCCGGGCGAGAAGGACAGTGTTTTAAACAGGAACCATGAAATGCCCCGGAAATGACAGTTCTGTTTTCTTCTGTTGCTCCGTGTTGGACAGCCGTGTAGTAGCCGAGCAGGACGCCAGGGTCGGCATGTCACTGTCAAACTGCTGGACCTGGAATATAGTGAAACTACAGAGGGACACTCAGAGCTGAGAGTAGCTGAACACACATCACACACCTGCACACACAAAAACACACTCAGAGCGTTCCACACAGGACAATGTGCAACATCTCGTTCTGTGATGTGGACAGTAAGGTGGACCAGTTCTTCCAGCCCACACTCTACATCATAGTCATCGTTCTGGGGCTGCCCACTAACTGCATGGCCCTGTGGGCTGCCTACATGCAGGTGAGGAAGACACACACACACACACACACACACACACACACACACCCGATAACATGACAAAGTGGTTTCAAACTGTGGTGAAGGAAGTATTCAGATCCTTTACTTGAGCAAAAGTACAAATACTATACTAAATAAAAGTCCTACATTGAAAATGTACTTGAGTAAAAGTATGTGAGTATAATCGGGACGATGTACTTAAAGTATTAAAAGTAAAGATACCGAATGCAGAAGAATGTCCCCTGTGACTGTTATACTGTTATATGTTACATCATTAGATTAGTATGACTCATGCATTAACGTAGTAGCAGGATTTTACACTGAAAAAAATTTGGAGTGTTATTTACTTGGAAAAACTTAGGAAAGTTTTTGCACTTAGAAATTGTAAAAGCTGATATCTACAAGTTTGTAATAGAATAATATATATCATAGTACCCAAACCGTCTTTTTGACATAGTGTGGCACAGGCACTTGGATTACTCTAGACAAGCAGTAATGGGAACAATTGTTATTGATTATTGATTGTATTTTGGGACGATTTTGAAGCTAAGATACTGCTTCCTAGCCAGTTGAGTGGAAAAACGTCCTCTCAAAACTGCGCAGCATTGGAATGTTAACAAAACTTCAACCCAATCCTCTCTCATAATAGACAAAGGGGTGGCAGTACAATAATCAAGAAAAAACATCTATAGGGCTGAATATACCTTTTGTTCTCCTTTGCCCATGCAAACTTGCTGGAAAATGTTTTTTTATTTAAGAAAAGTAAATGGGTTGTTAAATTAAACAGTTGCCTCATTTTTTTTAAGTCACTTGTTCAATAAACAAAAAAAAGAACACATTTAGGTAATTAAACTGCTCAGAAAAATATGAAAATGTTGTGTAAATGTTACTTAAAATTATGCCATAAATAAAAGTTAGAAAAGTATTTAAAAATTACCTTGAAAATGCCATTGTTTTTTAGGTGAGATTTTTCAGGTTTGCAAGCCATCAGAAATTTACAGTAAAATTTACAAAGAATGAGAGAGTAAAATCAATAACATATTAATAAACATCAGTAAATTCCTGAGGTTTTGCTAGTAAAAAACTTATGATACCTGCAAGTAAAATTTACTTGATGAATGCCCTTGTTAGAAATTTAC
>NW_023340257.1:24386259-24396482 GCF_004916995.1 Morone saxatilis
GAAAGGAGCAGACAGAAGGAGGACACCTAAGAGACAGAAACACAACTCAAAAGAGCACAGGTGCACTATTTCATAGGTGGATTATGGTTATTGTAGTTCCCAATCACTCTTCAGTGCTTGGCAGGGTTAACTGCATTGCTGAGAGTCACCAGTTTCACCTGAACTGAATCCAGAACATGAACATACTTGGTGTTCTGTTTATTTACCGGGGCAGTTCTGCCTAAATATTAACATTGTAATATCAATACTGCATGGGAAACAGAGCTGTCTCCAAGTATCTTGGTTTCCAAGTGCTGACAAATCCAATTAGAAAAGTTTAATCGGCAGTACACAAAGGACAAGTTGAACTGCTGCCTCCAAAATATCTGCACCTCTCACTCTCCTTTACAAGCTTTTGTTGTGGTTGTACATTCTTGACTTGCGCTATTTTACCAAGTGTGCTTCTTTTTCCTGGCATAGATTACTAATATATAATATTTATATGAGAATTGAAACAACAATAATACATTCAGACCTAATCAGTTCTCCAAACACTTTGCATTTGTTCCATGTTTTGACATTCAGACAGCCAAATGAAATACACACATCATTTGCATTTTATTTTCTCCCCCATTTTAAAGGTTTGCCTAAAAGGAAACACAGACACTGTTCCCTCAGTATATTTTTGTTTTTGTTTATTGTTTGCCTTTTGTTTGTCTTGCACTCCCATCTTCTGCACAGTTTTCTGTCTTTCTTAGCTTATTTATTTATATTTTAAAAGTACTTTATTTTCTGTGTGATTTTTGTGTGATTTGTATATGTATATTTGTATTTTTTATGCACCAACGCACCAAGTCACATTCCCCGTAGGTGTTAAAACCTACTTGGCAATAAACAATTCTGATTCTGATTCTTATAAAAAGGTTTAAGAAAACACTCTCTCTATCATAGCACATGTGCATTTCTCTCTTTCATCCTTTAACTTTAAATCTTCAACGCTCTCAAATCTTTCACCCCTGTCTCCCTACGCTTTCCTCTCTTCATTTTTCCTCTTTTTTCTCTCCTCCCTCCAGGTACGCCAACGCAATGAGCTCGGCATCTACCTGATCAACCTGTCAGTGGCTGACCTCCTCTATATCACCACTCTTCCTCTGTGGATCGACTACTTCCTACAGCACGATGATTGGATTCACGGTCAGGAGAGCTGCAAGCTGTTCGGCTTCATCTTCTACACTAATATCTACGTCAGCATCGCCTTCCTCTGCTGTATATCACTGGACAGGTACCTGGCCGTGGCATATCCTCTGCGCTTTGCCAAGGTTCGACGAATCAAAACAGGTATGTACAATTCAGGATGGGCTTTTCTTCTGAAATAACATATCCATCCTAAAACCAATTCACACCAAAACTAATTATGGTACTGGCAGTTTAGTGTCCTTAATATCTTGTCCTTGCAATTTTGGCGTTCTTATTGATGAATCCAAAATAAGACATTTATTGAACGAAAAAGCAAGAGTCAGTACTTTCCAATCTGACCTCATCCTGTTTTTGCAGGGTAAAGATATTGCATTTGATGATGAGTTCCCCAAACTGTGCTACTGCTGAGCCCAGAGAGGATGTGCGTCTTCAAATCTGTCATTCCTTGACATAACAGGAAATTCAGTCTGTGTGGAGATAAGATCACTTCCATGTCAAAAGAAGTTTTTATAAATAACTAATTAAACGAGGATGTCTGCTAAAGTCATTACTTTTAATACAATGTGATGATATGTAACTTAAGCCCAGTTTATAAATGAGGCCCCAGACTAACTTCTCTGGAAATACAAAATAATGAAATGTAGGAATTTATTTTTTGGACACATTTGTGTGGAAACCCGTGATAGTGAGGCTCTGAAATACCATTCTAAAATATGCGGTATCCTCATGGACAGGATGGAGTTCCTTGAACATTTCACAGCATTAGTTCTCTGAGAGTCTCTTTCATATCCAAGCAAAACTGGTACTGTAACAGAAATATCCCTAATTGCATCAAAACTGAATCAAATCAAATCAGAAATCAATTGTGAATTGGAATCAAATTGATTCAATAAATCAGTGGTGGTGCCCAGTTCTTTTTTCTTGATGAAATAGGATTGAAAAAACATTGTTTTGATGTGTAATGGCAACACATTTCTACAGCTAGAGAATGTAAGAATTGCTTTAGGCCTACAACAATGACATATGATTTTCATTTACACTTTTCACTTTTGTCAAAGCCACAGAGAACCACTGGAAAGGGGCTAAAGAGCATCAGGCTGCTCTGGAGCCGCAGGGTGCTTCCCCTTGGGCTAGAGGAATGAAGGTCTAATATTTTTCTCTCCTCTTCTTTTCTCCCCTCTTCTGAAATTCCTGCAGCGGTCCTGGTGAGTGCCATGGTGTGGATCATTGAGATCGTAGCCAACTCCGCTCCTCTCTTTCACGATGAGCTCTTCCAGGATCGGTTCAACCACACCTTCTGCTTTGAGAAGTATCCCATGCAGGACTGGGTGGCAGGGATGAACCTCTACAGGACATTTCTGGGGTTCCTCGCTCCATGGACAGCCATGCTTGTTGCCTACCGCGGGATCCTCGCAGCAGTGCGCTGCAACGTCTCAACAGAGCGCCAGGAAAAGGCCAAAATTCAGCGGCTGGCGTTGAGTCTGATCCTGATTGTTTTGCTCTGCTTTGGACCGTACCACATCCTCCTTCTGGTGCGGAGTGTCATGTTTCTAAGGAAGCCTTGTGACTGCGGCTCAGAGGAGAGCTTGTTTGCAGCATACCATGTATCGCTGGCTCTGACGAGCCTCAACTGTGTTGCAGACCCCATTTTGTACTGTTTCGTCAATGAGGGGGCTAGACACGACGTCGGCCGAGCTCTCTCAGCTTTACTGTCAGCAGCTTGCCACAAAGGCTCCTCTTCCTCACCATCACACGCCGACATGCTCAACGCTGGTTCAGTGACTATGGAAACGCCCCTGTCAGCAAAGAAGCAGCCTTGTGTTTATGTCGATGGGGGCAAGACAAGCAGCTACAAGACAGAACTGGTGGCTCTAAAGGAGGAGTGTCTACAGATGACCATCCTCAGTGTTAGGAAGTGACCTCTACCCGGAGCGTACTGTAAGGGGTCCGAACTGCTCAGCTCAGTGCATAGAGGAAGATCCTAACACTGACAGCGTCTGATGTCTTCTGGTCTGACAGGCTGAAATCAGATGCATTTATCAGGCGATAGATGGCTGGGGATAAAATAAACAAGACATACGTCTGTAGCCACAATAGCAGCTTCTGTAAGATTGAAATGCTTACAAACCAGAAAACAGACTACTTCGCTGTTGTTACCTCCTTACCACTAGTGAGGACAGGTCATGTTGTAAATCAGAAGGACACTTCAGACAATTATTTGTAGCTGATTTGATTCTAACTTCAAGCTGTAGTTTGTCAGCCTCCACACAGCTGCACTGCATGGTTATATCAGCATGTTTAACATGCTATGTTATCATTATTTCCCATTAGTGCAGCTGAGGCTGACAAGGATTTAGTCATTAGCGGTATCCTCATGAAGTGAAGTGTTGGACTGGAGGAAATTTAGACCTGCTGGTGGTGCTAGTCAAGGGATCACCAAAGTCCTCAGGATTCAGCCTCAGTGGACCATGAATGTCTGTACCAAATCCTACGCCAATCCATCCAGTACATGTTGAGGTATTTCAGTCTGGACCAAAGTGTTGGACCAACAGATCGACAGACCTGTCAAGTCACTGGTGCGATTAATAAGGATCTTGTCAAACACAATTTGAGAACTTGACAATTTCCAACTGTTCTAGGAGTCATTTGCAATGCCTAGGAGGACATTCTTGAATATTTAAGTGGAATTATTTAAACAGACCACTCTCTGCATTGCTGCTTGTTGTTAGTGGCCTGAGAGGAGACACCTTTACATTCACACCCAACTGGACAGAGGGCAGATGTAGGAGATTGAGGTTTGACACCCAAATGCACCACTTTGGAATATGGAAGAAGAGCAGAAGGGTAATAAAACATATTGCAGATTACTGGTCAAAAACATTTTTAATGCTTGTTGGAAATGTCTGTTTAGTTTAGTTTTTTAAAGGAAATAATGAAGCCTTATGAAGTACCTCAGCTCGTAAACTGTGATAGCAAGAAGGCTTAGAGTTGAAGTGTCTCTTATATAATGTGAGTAATGTTTTCTTTTTCTTTCATTTTTACCACAGACAGCAAAATAATCAGAACCCACTCCACTCAGATGGCAGAGAAAATCATAAGACAAAGCCTTTTATTACATTCAGCTCAGTTTAAAAGTCAAATTGATCAGTTATTTCAACTACATCTTATTGAGAGCACTGTGGAGCAGAACAACAGTTTTACTGAAACTGTGTTGCCAGGCAACCGTCTCTCAACCTCTATGAATCCAACCTACATGCTTGGGCTTGGTAAAGGCTACCCACAGCTGACCTGATACTGTTTACATTCCTCTGTCAGACAGATGCCTTCTAACTTAACCCGTCCCAAACTTCCTAAATGATATACAGTGTAATGTCTTTTTTTCATTTTCAGCCTTTTGTTTCTTCAGATCTAACCATTTCCTCTAGAATGGCAAGATTTGTACATTCCTTCTTGATGCAAGCGACACTGCTGGCTGCTAACATTGTTATATTAGGCAAACAAAGAAACATTTCTCGATTATGTCAAACGTGTGATGAGGAAATTAAGAAATACTGGATGTGCAAAGCAAAAACCCCCAAACAACTGTGGCAGCATACAGAATAGCAATGTAACACTGATTGTTTTTAATGATTTATTTCAAAATCACTGATTAAAAATGTACAGTAAGCATGTCTCTCCTTTTGTATGTGAGGCTGATTGTTCTTAATGTAAAAATAACCAACATTATAATATGCCAACGCTGGATTAGCTGCCATATTTTGCCATATGTTGACTACTTTCTGGGGTCATTATGTCAAGCGAGAACTGTCAAGGACCTGGAAAAAACAATAAATCTTCAAAAAATGTTCATATGCTGCATATATTGATCTTCCTTTTGCTAGTTGGCAGCTTGTTTTTTATAGAAAATCCAACACAAAGTGACCAAACATAGTTTTTTTAGCATTCACAGCTGTTGGGATCCCAAAACTTAATGGCAGCTTCTACAACAGCGTGTTGAACTGTGTACATAAAGAAAATATAGGTGTTACTTAAAAAAAAAAACAGCTGTCAGAAAAGAGGCGTCTTCAACTTCTAAAATGTTTGTAGCTGTCAGGTTAATCTTGAACCTTAGTTGGCTGTTATGTGCAATCCAGAAATGATTTTTTACATTTTCTTTTACTGGTTTTGTGAATCAGTGGTAATAACATTTCAACAAATTGTGTGTTTACATTCAGAATGTCCTGCTGTATGTTCAGATATATAACACTGACATACAAACATTCTTTGTGTGGAGTATTATGACTCAAATAAGTACTCTCCGACAGACAGCAAGCGCCCATGTTGCAGTTCAACTGGTCAACAATTGCGTGTTAAGGATAAGTGTCTAGGTGATCCCACAAACACAATTTTTTATGTTGTCTTGGCATGAAAGCATTGCTCCGTTCAGTGCGATGATGTTAAGGCAGATTCTTTGGGCACAAACGCTGCTCTGTGTACCACTGCTTTGGTTGTGCATCTGTATGTCAGTCTGAGAGAGGAGGTACAAGGCTTCATAATGTGTATTCGTTCAGCAACAATGTCAGTGAGAAATAAATTATGCATACTAAACTTTGCATTCATGTGTTTGTTTGTTTGTTTGTTTGTTTGGCATGTACAAGCTGAAAAAGCTGCATGGAAGCAGCTGCTGGATGGAGGCGCCTTTTTAAATGGAAATTAATTGAAGGGGGTGGACTGTTTATCATCAGCATATCATCATATTGTCTTCTTTTTATGATAACATTGTACTGACAATGTACTAACATTGTTTAATGAGTTTTAAATAATTGGGATAGATAATATGGCTAAAATACTAACTATCTACCCACTCTTGCTTTGTAACTTTCTGAAACAGACAATTCAACAATCAAACACTTTTTAAGACCAGCGATTCGGTCAGGTATGGAAGGCAGAGTTCTGTTTTTTATTCTTCTCATGTGCTTGAAACTTGCTAGGCTGTGGCCATTCAGAACATCTACAAACACCTTTGGCTTTACATGGGTGGGATGACACATTATACAACATAGTTTGAAGCACACAGAGATCCTTAATATAACCAAACCTATATTAGTGAGGCAGCAGATCAGAAAACACTTGTGTGTTGTTCTAAGTAGAAATCTGCAACTGCTCCCAACAGACTTGACAAATCCAGACCGGGTTAACGCGCAGCACAGACTGCCTCTCGGAAGACATTTAAATTTTCCTATATATATATATTCCTGCAACACTGTAAGTATCCTCTGGTGACAGATCACTGTACTGACCAGCAGAGAGTAGGTCTGGGATGCTGCCAACACAAAGTCACCTTCTTCACTCTTCACTCTGTTCTGGACTCCCAGAGCTGTGCAGCTAATGAATCACATGAAGGACGTACTGAAGCATCTGTGCATGTGCCTATTTGCATATATTTCAATGAGCGTACTGCGTGTTATTGTGTGTTTATCTTTGACAATGTGTGTGTGTGTGTGTCCTTTCCATTGTTACCCGTACCCCAGAAGAAACCTTATATTTACGACCTGTCCTCATGGGGGTGGGCACATTTCCACAGTGTTATACAAGACAGGACAGTGTGTACATGTAGGCTGTGCATGTGAGAGAAAAGGGCGAAAGAACAGAGCGTGCAATAAAAAGACTGTATTGGTATAACATCCACAGAAGAGTGTAAATGTATGTTTTTTGTATATGTGCGTGTGTGTGAAAGAAAAAGAGGGGAAAAGAGTGCTCGCACATGACTTATGTTCTTGAGAAAGGAGAAAGGACATAACTCGCTCTCTCTCTCTGAGGGAACATTGTCTCTCGCCCTCTATGCTTCACTGGTCACCTCTGCTATAAGTCTATATATAGCAGCTCACCAGAGGCCATGCTGTCATTACCAAAAGCTCACCTGATTATTACAGTGATTTATTATCAGGTAAGGATACAGAAACCCCTCTGGGACATGGATGATTGTGCTGTTATTTTCTTGGGATATTCAGATTTATTTCTGGCCTGAGAGCAGTTCAGCAAATGAGGTAAAACTGGAGCATACAGTACAGCTGTACAGTATAAAGCAAGTAGGTGAGGAGGACAGTTACAGAGGGTGCTGGGATGCATTTTCAGTCTTTTCTTACAGCTCATTCAATTGAAACTAAATTAAATCTAAAATTCAGGAAGATAATTATTCAATCTCTTTCAGTTCATATGTAGCTGTAAAGTCTTTTATTCAAATAGTTAAATCAGACCCTTTTAAAGTTGTCTTTTTCACAGCTAGAGCAGAAAATGCTTTTATTTAACTCACATTAACTGACTTTATGATCACATGGGGGCATCAGAAACAAGCAGGAGCATTTCGCAGATTAATCAATCACAAAAACTGATCTGTATTTGCAGCTTTGAACATGGGTTTGTCTGTTTTATTCTTTACAGAAGCTTAATGAAATTAAAAAAACAGACACTGAAAAATGTTTAAAGATTACAGGTTATAGTTTTTCCATCATCGCAATATTTAAAGGAATTTAAGGAATCCTGCTTTCCTCTGCGTTGGTTAGTTAGATTATGCCTCTATGAAAAGTATTTGACTGAGCATACAATGGGTTTTCTTATCTCGCTGCTTAAGCATCCCTTCTCCTCTGTTAAAAACTATAACCACAGATTTAGATTGAATGCAAGTTTGTTTATTTGCGTTTGGGTTTGAAATAAAAGATAAAAATATACAATACCAAGAAGACTTACCTACTCATTAATGTGCCTCGCACAAAAATATTCTTTGAAAATACATAAATCCTTCACTCCTACAAAATTAACATAATGTAAATCTTAAATTACCTCTATGAATCAGTGGTGAGCTGTTTATGCCTCCTACAACTGTGACCAATGTGACCCAGAATCCATTTTTAAGATGCATGTTATAATCTAATTAGTAACTCATTCAGTCTTATTTCCATCCTGGCAGAGGAAGCAGGTCACCAGCCCCTGAACAGCGCAGACAAATGTACAACACAGTAAAAATAGACTCACGTTGCTTTTGGATGCAAACCATGTATCGTGATTTGTGCAGGAGTCCAGAACAAAAGCCCTAATTCTTGACTGACAAGCGTGTATGTTTTTTAAATGTTATCACATATTTGGAAAGGAGTTCAGGGTTCTTATGGGCTTATCAAAGACTTTGTAGAGAGACCATGTGAACCAAAAATCACCACAGTAAGAATCACACTTAGATGAAAACGGTTTTATAGACCAACAGATATAAGCTGTTTAGTTAATATGAATAGAGAGACTGATGGTAAGTTATGCTGAGTCGAATCTACTTTGTGTAGTCCTTCGCCTTCTTAATATTTAGAATGTTATAATCAGTGTTAAATTCACAAAGTTATCCTTTATGAAAAAAAACTTCCTAAATAGATTTCTTTTCCTCTTTTAATTTTAGAGGATTTTGGAAATTAGGTGCAACAGATTTAAGTTTTAATCAACCCCATGTGCAAGAAACGCTCTTAATTCTAATACACAGTGTATCTCTTAGCCCTTTTCTTACAGTTCCAGTTTTCCTTGCTTTTATCATATGAATCATTTATTATTCTCCATTTTGCATTTATTTGCACTTTTAATGTTTCTAATTGTCTTACTGTGTTCATTTTTATATTCTATGCTGCCTTGCTGCAAAACTAACTTAAATATCTCAACTGAAATGTTGAATGAATCTAGAAAACTCATGTGCCAGAGAGCGAGTATCATTGCTACTACTACTAGCTATTGTGCCACCAATCTAAGCTTTGGAATAACTGCATTGATTAATTAAATTTGGAGATAGTTTTGGTCAGATACATGTTTAAATAAATGTAAGGGTTATGGCAGGACTTCCTCCTCTGGCCATGTATGGTAGGATCTATAACAACACACTGAGCTGGTTTATCTCATCTGAATCAGGCGAGCTGGAGCTGCCTGTACACATCAGACGCTTCAAAACCATTCAGGAACTTCTCAATAAACTCCACCATATTTACTCAAATAATACACAACCAATATCCAGAGCCACTGCTCATTTGAAATACAAATTTAAGGCAGTTTCACAGATCCTTTAGGTTGTGGGGTTTGTATTCATAGTAAGTTGAAAGAGGTCAGAGAGGGAATTGCAAATGACCATCCATAATTCATGTGCTCTGAGACCTGATTGTGCGTCTCAACTTTTAAGGTCGAAACATTTGCATGATTGTGGGAATCTACAGGCGAGTGCTTTAAATATATGAACATTTGTGCCTCAATTTAGCTGTGTTTATTTAGCATTTAGCTAGTTTACTTAACTTTAACCCAGAGCAGCTCAAAGCAGATACCCTTAGCTGTTAAAATTACCCTCTTAACATGTTTTTGTCGAACAACCTTTTCCTCAGTCAGCTATTATTTCCTTGTTTTATGGAAAAAATATGATAATGCCATGCAAAGTATATTACCAACAACTGTTATTTGAAAAAGGATGTTGTATTATGTATTTGATGCAGTCAGTCACCATCATCAGCATCACAAACTGTTTGAGACAACAGCACCAAGAAGGAAGAAACAACAAATAGTCCTGTGTCTGCAGAAAAGGCAGAGATATATTTAAAGAGTGGATGCTTCAACAGAAAAGTCCAAAGCCTCAATATATTCTTGCTGATTGCAGCTATAAACAGACCCATGTCCATGACAAGGTGAAATTGCTTCAGTGAATTACAGTTTTCCCTCAAAGTATTGAGCGGTGAGTCACCCAGCAGCCACAATCTCAAAGATTCACAGGAGGTGGTATAATGTCCTCTATGTGTGTGTGTGTGTGTGTGTGTTTTTATTCAATCTTTGTGAGGACCAAGAGCTTGAATTTCTTTGTGAGGACTAACTCTTAACCCTTAAACAGCTCTGAACAGAAGTTAGGACTGGACCAAATGTCCTCACTTCTGTTTAGGGCTCTAGATATGGACGGTTTTTGCAAGTAGTTTCTCCTATGGGCTTACATGCCACTAAATCCAACATACTGGTCCTTCTTTAAGGACTTTAAAATACTACCACACTCTTAACCCGAATTAGTT
>NW_023340257.1:24396582-24402387 GCF_004916995.1 Morone saxatilis
CAAAATCTGGGTTTACAGTGCAGCAGCGATGCAGCAGCTTGCAGAGTGAGTGAGAGAGAGAGTGTGAAACTACTTATGACAAAAATAAGTTTGAAAAAATATATTGACATGCAAATTGATCGCCCGAAAAAACACCAAACTTATTATTGTGGGGCGTCACAACCCTAAAAGCTTGAGAATTAGTGGTTTAATGTTGGGGTAAAGGTTGTGGTAAAGCATATAATTGCAATAATTAGATTAGGTTTAGGAACTTGGGATGTCAATTGCCGATTTTTGATTGCGGGGGAATACCCACACTGAGCTGAGCTGGGAGCACGCACCATGACTGTTCAAGTCATGCTGGGATAGCATGACTAATAAAAATGTGCAAAGAATGTTTAAATATGCAAAAGAAAAGCGCCCTTGGGACAAAATGTATCTGACAAAAAGTCAGTTTGTCTTTTTGAAACACTATCCATTACTCAGTGTGTTAGATTATGAGAGTGTTTATATAGTATATAATGTGTGGAAACGTATACCCATATGCAGGCTTATGTGTCTGTGCAGGTTACTGTGTCCCATGTTGTTATTTGAAAAGATAAGAGGTGAGGGGAAATGAAACAATGGCTGGTTCTGCTTTAGCTTCATGAAGTCATAATGTCTGACTCACGTCTGGTGTTGTACCTCAGTCATCGTCTCCTCCACTGCCTCACTGCCTCTTTAACAATGAAAAAGAGAGAGAGTGAGAGAGAGAGGGAGAGAGAGAGAGACCTAGGAATAGAAGGTATAAACTGTATTACACAAAACTGTGTTTATGATGAATTGAGGAAATATTCTCGGCTCATTTTCGGCCAATAAGTCACTTTAAATGTAACTGAACTGAGAGAGGTGATACAAACAAAGCGAGAAAGAGTCTTCATAGTAGATGAGAGTTTTTGAAACAATGCACTCAGTAAAGAGGGAGAACAACATGAAGTAAAGCTGATATCTCTTTTATTTTTGCATTAAAATCATTGTCAAAATTTTGTTTGTAGTCTGTTTAGCCAAGTTAGTGGATTAACAGTGGTAAATCTGTTGAATGTTTAAGGTGACCAGATATATGATTTTTACAGACCCCTGTAATTTTTTGTAGCCATAAGATTATCACATAGCCCTGAATTCTGAATCTAAATTTCTGCCCGCACTGTGTTAGGAATTGCCAAGCATTTAACAAAGGTTTGGTGTGTGAGTACCTCACATTTCTTGTAAAAGAGAAGAAAAAAAAAACAAACCTATCCTTATGTGAGAATGAACTCATTGTTCATGATTCGGTTCCCCGTGACATTGTTATGTCATTAGCTCATGACCCTATGACCTGGAAAACATATTTAACGTCACATGATTGTGCAACATACAACCACGGTCTCTCTATTGAATGTGTCAATGAGAATCATTCATAATATCACTACATATATTACATGCCCAACATTTATTATAAAGGGACATTATAGACTGCACTACATATACTACACATTCCACTGATCTACATTCTTTTAAATGGTGGGAAGCACCATTAACAAGCACAGGTTCAAATCAGCCACCTTCCCAAACCTGGACCCTTAAGTGCACTGTACGCTCATGCATGTGCACACGTATGTGCTTACCATATGCACGCACCATAAGCGTTTTCATCAAGATAGACAATTATTTCACCCTAAGCACACCCACTGAGCCTTTCAACACCATGGACAGAGACACAGCGTTTTAGTTGCCAGGTCCTTTAATGTCAGTGACAGGCATTGTTTATGGTTTTATATTGGTTTAGATAATAATGAACATGATAAACCTTTATCTAAGGGACAATTTGGTAGCGAATGTTGAAAACCAGGACATTTTATGTGTTTTACAGATATCTGTTGGGACTCTGAGCACTAGAACGGGACATCTGGTTACTGTAACGTTCACGATTGAAGTACACGGAGCCATTAGCTCCAGGGAAAAATGTTACACTGGATTCTCTATAATGTTTATTTCTCAGAAGTACCTCCTTCATATGGTTCTTCAAACATCTTAAACATGCTGATATGAAAACTTAACAGAAGAGGAACTCAAACATAAGACCACCTAAATGTAAGAAAGGGATTACTTTCGAAAATCATTGATAGTAAAAAATGTAGGGAGTAATTTTTAATTATATAGTTCAAAAACATTCATAGCCTATAGTTTGCCTGCTAGCTTGTCTGGGTTAGGGTTAGTGGTGGTCCTCAAATCCAACTGTGACTAATATTGTCATTTCCAGCCACATTTACATATTTTTGAAATGTTCAAACTGAGCAAAAGATTAATGTATATAATATTTTTCCAGTTTTCAGATGAACCGAGCTGAACCTTATGAACCTGTCTTTTCTTGAATGTATCAATAAGGTCGTTTTGCTTTTTGATTTTTTTGGATCTTTCCAGATCTCTGCAACTATGATAATTATTACAGATAGGAATTATGGACAAAACATAAAAGGTCAAACAGCTACCAGATGTTTTTTTTTTATTTCCAACAACACTCACTGTAGCCCCACTCCTTTTAATTCCAACTTTTATGTAACAAGTCAGTTTCTCCGTCTTTTGGTCAAATGCTGCCATTTACCATGTCATTTCTTTGTCACACCTCATTTAGCAGAATAAACAACCTATTTAAAGTGAAATAAGAGATCAATTGTGGCAGCTTAGTCAGACTTATTTTCATATTAAACTGTTTATTTCCCAGATTTACCAAAATCCTCAACTATTTTTTGACTCAGCACAGTGATCCGTCACAGTGGCGACACATAAACAACGGGGCCAAATGTCAATAAAATCAGCAACACATATGGTTTTGTTGATATTTAATGTAAACCAACACAGTTCAAAGATCCGTCTTTTTTTTTAAAGTGTTGCGTAAGTGTCCCTCTTCTGTTGGCGGGTCAGACCATTAGCAGTCATGTTCCAGTAGCTTCAGTTATCTTGGGTTTACTCAAAATGTGTCCAGCACCCTCACTAACCCCTGCAGATGTTTCCCGACAGTCCACTGAGCAAGTGGTCTGTTCCCGTCTGTGAATCCTGTTCTCATTGGTTGGGCTGAAAAGGAAATAATAAAAAGGGCCCTGAAGCGTAAAGCCAGCCCACTTCCTGCACAGATAATCCCTGTGGTTGTGACAGAGTGAGAGTCCAGCTGTGTCAGCGCAGGGTCTGAGATTAGGGTCTGGGACAGGAGTAAGCCCTGAGGACTGAATCTGAGGTCTAGGGACTGAAACTGGAAATGGAGCTGGGACTGGAGACTGAAAACTGTGATATAGATTGGTAATCAGACTGAAATTAGAAACGGGAACAGGAGATAGAGGTCTGGAGAGAGATTAAAACTTGGATTAAGAATTCCCAAAACCCCAATAGTCTAAGAAAACCCGAAAGCCTGTTTGTCTGACAGTACGTTATCCCAAAACAAAAGCTGACTACTCTGGACTTTTTTGCCTTAATATCTTAGTGTATGTGGACCTGCAGGAAAGGTCAGGTGACCCACATCGTCATGGTAACAATAATGAACATGTGGTCAATGTTATGAAGTTCGGTTAGGTTGAGACGTTGATGGTGGTTTGGGCTAAAATAAGCGCGTTAACTACGTCCGTGTTGTAAGTTGATGATACTAGAGTGTGTATTTTGGTCCTTTGGAGCAATGACTGCTTGTTTCTGAAATAGCAGGCTGTCGGGAAAATAAGCTTTGTTTCCAATAGGACATTTGGGGTTTTGGAATAATGGGCCTTCAGAACAGTTGCATGGCACCCGCAAACCATGGCTACGATCAGTGCCGACTTTGACTAAAAAGACTAACTTTGGAAGATATCTGCTTGATTTGCCTAACTCATGCTATTTACAATGGCTGAACTATTTTTTGTACATAGGACAGTGGATTTTGTCACTCGCATCCTTCATCTTTGAAATTGCTCTAAGAGGGGAGCACTTTGTAGTACGTAAAGCAAACAACAAAGCTTTTAATGTATACATACGGGCATATAAGTATTGTTTTCAGTGTTTCGTGTTGCTTTGACACACACACACACACAGACACACACAGACACACACAGAGCAAAGGAGCTTGGGTGTGTCACTTTACAAAAGCGCCTTGTCAAATAACACTTTTTCAATGGAAACACCTATATTATGGTACGGAAACATTGCTGAGACACAGCTCTGCTAAAAGTAACATCTGATTGAGGGAAATTTAAGTATACGTTCTCGGTTATTTGGGAATAATGCCTCACCATCTTTAGGCCAGTATTTTCACTCATAAATGAACTACACCCTCCCGATCTAGTTTTATCTGCAGGCTGAAGTGATTGATGTCTAATACAGTTCTGGCCATAGCGTAATGAAGCCTGGCTGCTCAGCTTTCTTCTTTATGTTGTTATTGATTTCCCTTTCATCATATAAGAAAGGATGAATCGGTTATGTCAGATAAGCATTTATGACGGGATTCCCCCAGAATCTGCCTGAGCTGAAAATGTCACAGGGAATATACCAAATATAAATTTTGGTGTCAGGGTTGGTCATTTCCCGGGAATCTTGTTTGAGGATAATCAGATGCAATTTAGGTCTTACTTAGGAACCCCCAGCAGGAACCCACCCCACCCTTTGGGATGTTTTACCTCTGCAGAGCTGAAATCTGTGTTTATAAGCAGAGGGTTCAGCATGAATGCCTTCAGACTGGAACAGTGTAAACCAGTAGGCACAGAGGAGAACGTCCAAAGTAAACAGCATCAGCTTGAGAAAACAAACAGCCTCGATCTTCTGCACGCGAGACAGGCGAAGATCTCACTGTTTACAAACAAAATGTCTATTTTCCTCCTATTTCTCGTAAGCCCGGGCTCCAGCTATTTGCTGATCAGTGATTCTGCTTTGGTTTATTTTCTATTCAGAATCGTCTAATCACTAAACCAGTAACCAGGCTTATTTCCAGCAAGTGATATAATTACATTGTTTGGCCCACGACGCTTTACAGTCTCATGTTTCTGGAGGTGAAGTCCCACAGTACATTTCTTGTAGTCTTATTCTGAAGTTCATGCCTGCGCTTCCTACCAGCATTCTGCATTTTCAACCTTCAGAATTTACAAGCTGGGAATAAGTTAAGTGATTAAGTTTGTTTTCTTCTTCCTGAAATTCAATAAATGTAATTTGTAAAAAGAAAATACTTCCCGACTGTCTTCAAATTTGACCTTAGTAGAAGTAAAATGAGTGCTGATTAAATAGATGTAAAACACAGACAGTTGTGCAAAAATGCCAAAAGGAGAGGCTTTATTAATAACAAAATAAATAAATAAAAATACACACAAAGTCATTGCAAGTACACAATGTACTTTTCTTCATCTCAAATCTTTTAGACACATCTTTAATGTCTGAGCTACAGAATCACTCTTTACCATGTTCTGTATGTAAAATTTAAGAAGATTAACAAGCATCCATCAAAGTAATGTTGCCTGTGAGTGGAGGAGGGGGACTCCCAGCTCCATATAGGACAAATGTGTGTTTTTATTTGTTTCTGTGAAGGACCAATAGGAAAGGACTTTCTCACGGTACCCAGACTGGACCGATGCTGAACAAACAAACTGGTGTGGTAAAAGAATATCATCTACGTGACCGTCATGTTTACCTTCCCTCCACAAGATGGCCGACAGGCTTTATTACTGCGCTGCATTACAGTTTTTCTCAATTGTTTACACAAAAATACTGGTACTTGAGACACAATGACCACAACATGTAACTCATGCACCAACCCCCTGAACCAATTCTGCTAAACTACAAGCACAATTCCTGCTTTGTACT
>NW_023340257.1:24402487-24417893 GCF_004916995.1 Morone saxatilis
GTGTGTGTGTGTGTGTGTGTGTGTGTGTTTTTTATTTGTGTGTAGAGTTCTGAGAGTATGAGGCATGCTTTCAGAAAATGTGTGTAAACAATCGAGAAAAACTGTAAGAGAATTTCTGTAAGGGGCTGAGATGAGATTAGACAGACAATTCACAAAAATACAATGTGAACATTTAAAAAGGCTGATAAATCCAACTGCAGATGTTGACAGCAACTCAAATTACAGTTGGAAGAAACTGTTTAGTTTATCAAAATTTAAAAAAAAAGAATCATTATTTAAATGAAACTGAAATGAAAAAAAGAACCCCTATATAACAAAATATTACATCCCTGAATCAGTGTGTCTCAAGTGGTATGCTGATACATTCACACACATTTTACATCCTTCAACAATGGCTGAGCGAGTTACACACTGTATTAACAGAGACATAGAATAGTGATATGCTTGAAAAGAAGTGGCTTTAGAGTAAAAAACATAATGCTCTGAATTTCGTGTCTTCCCATTAAATACTATAGTTTCATCCTGTGATTTTGTTTTCTCTCTTCTTTTTCTTACCCATATGTGAGACTCTCACATATGTAAACCGCCGTATCAGGACAAGAAAAGGGATGGAAATTATGGTTCAGTCTACACTTTAGTTGAATATCTCTAAGAGAAACACACGGAGACTAATGGAATAAACACCAGGATCTTTATTTGTTGGTATTCTTCAAGGAAAACTTGCTTGGTTCATGCATGTTCAGTTGTGCAGTTTGGATACATGACGCACTGAAACTTGGACAAGAGCGCCACCCAGTGGATGCAGAGCACAATGACCGCTTTATGTTAACTTAGCACATTATGTTTAATCAGTTTGCATTCAGAGTCATCCAGAAGATAGACAGTTGGAGCAGCAGTAAAAGTACTTGAGGTAAAATTATCCTTTTTGTGCAGTCTTTATAAAAGCTTATAGAATAACTACTGCTTCCAAATATTACAGTGCAACTAGCTGGTCACAAACTAAAGATAAACCATCGTCAAATAAGGCAACATTAAGTAACTTTTTAACAGCTTCAACATTATTTTGATGCTACACCAACTTGTAACTTTAGTGTGCGGTGTCTCTGATTTTGGTGAAACTGAATCATATTTTATTGAGAAAATGTTTTCTGGTTTGACCTTTGATGTCCTCCGTAACTGTGTGATTTACTGAGTTTACTGATGGACAAAAAGCTTTAGTTGTTGCTAAAGAAAGCGTACTGCTGCTAACTGTAACTTAGCTGTCAGTAGCTAGTTAGCTCAGTTAGCTGAACTGGGAGTGTAGCTCTGGCACAAGATGTTTGGACCGCCAGGAGGAGGAGGTATTCAGGCCCAGAGCAGGCGCTCCACTGGGCCCCTGAACTGCAATCGCTTTTAGAGAAAATGCAGCAAGATAGAAGGAGATAAGGCCTTCTTGCTGTTGAACTAGTAAGTAATAGTTACTATGTCTTGTGTTGTTGCACTTGCTTTATGTTTGGCTGTGTTTGCAAAGCTGTTGACTCTTTAGCTTTTGATCATAAATAATGTACTCTGTCCATATTTACAACTATTCACTCACAAAAAATACAAATTCTTCCCAAATGTTGCTGTAAATGAATGAAAAATCTTCAGCTATCATTTAATATTTATTGTTGTTTTGTGTATGTTATTGATGCTTCAGCCACTTCTGACTTGATGATGTATTAATTCAAGCTTTAAGAACTTGCTGTAAATCAGTCAGGAGAAAAGCATAAACATTTTGAAAACAAAAGAAAAAAGGAGGATAGATTGCTGTAGAGAGACATTTATGTTTCTGTCTACAGCCAATTCCCTAATGGATTCCCAAGGTGCTGCACAGCTGTGGTTGTTGGGAGATTGGTGATGCAACCATAAAGCCTCTGTCGAAATTTGATCCTGAAAGCAGCTCTGCAGGCCTAATTTCAGTGTCACTGAACAAAGGGAATAATATCAAAAACACAGAGAAGCGCACTTGACCAGATGTGTGTCAGTCTGTGCACATCAGGCGGCTGCGGCAGAACAATGACTGTGATGGCAGCTGGCCAGACACATGAGCTCCCCCTCTTCATCAACTGCTCTCAGGAGGGCAGATGGAAAAGTCATTTTTTTATATGGAAATATGTCCTATTCTTTCCAATCACACTGCAAAATGATGGTTGTTTTATCTGCCTCTTGGCTTCCTACCATAATTAATCAAGTGAAACAACCTAAATCCTTGGTTGTCACAGTTCACTGCCCTGTGTATGCTTGATCACATTACGTCGAGTGTGCAATATTTATGAGGATGTATTGGTAGATATGGAATATAATATTCATACGTAAGTTTTCATTGGCGTATAAACACCTGAAAGAATGGAGAATTAGTATGAGCCGTTCCTACTTTATGGAGGCCGATATGTTGAACCTACTGTGGCCCAGAATGGACAAACCAAACACCGGCTTTAGATAGGGTATTTCATGTGTTTTAAAAGTTTAATAGCCACGGTAGTTTCTCTTATAGGCGCTTGGAAGGCTGAGCTGCTTCCAGGTGGTTGCAACGTAACTGCTGGATGCTACTAAACCTTACACACCGGCCATTAGAGTAAACGTTTAAGAGAACCAGGGGTCAAAGTCTTTATCTGTGGAATCCGAGGAATGATCACAAAATGGTAGAGAAACACAAAGTGGAGAACCACCTCTCTCCCGTGTGTGTGTGTGTCTGTGCGGAGACACAAGCAGCAGTATTTTAAAGACAGCGTGCAGAGAACGGTGTAGATTTATGCAAAATCTCATAAACCTCCAACAGAGGTGGCTGGAATGATGGGTTTTTCACCCAGACACCCCCCCCCACAACACCATCTGTCCACAATTACCATAATGCAGGCACTTAGATACAAATTTCAACAGCAATTTGTCTTTCCAATGTTCAATGTTTTGTGTATTATCCAGAGTTACCGGGACAGTGTTTGTGGTAAGAAATGTTTCTGCTTAATTTTTTTAATGTAAGTGAAATGCACTCTACTGTATTGCTCTGGCAGCTACACAACCTGGGTACATAAACCCAAATTACTTGTATGGCTAGATACTACTAGGAGTGGGAGAGAAATATTTTTTTTTTATTAATTGATCAATTTAGTCTTTTTTTATATAAAAAACTGGTTCCTGATATATATATATATATATATATATAGGTTGGAACCTCTTTCAGCACTGAATCTTTTGCCTGAGATGATAAAGAATGTAATCACTACCTCTCCTCCTCTGAAAATATCTGGAGAATCCGGACAGCTTTCTTTTAAAGACAGCTGGCACACTGCTTTGGTACAGTAGTTTCTAAAAATACGTAAGTGCTGATTGGAAAAGTGATTAAGTCTTTATAAATAACATACAGTTGTAATCCTGTTTCCCTCTGTTGCAGTCAGGCCGTGTTTGTTTCAGTCATAAATCTGAGTATGGTGGCACGGGTGAGGTCAGCGACTACAAAAATAAAGAGGAGCATGTCACATCTGTCTCCTTCCAATCTCAGAGAGTGGCCGAGCCTCCTCTTCTGCATCGACTTTTCCATTGATTTCTGGGATAAAACTGAATGAGTGCCGGGTGGGAGGACAATTATGCAAAAGGGGAAGTGGGAGTGGACAGACTGGGCTGTGGATTTGCTCTGTTAGTGAAGGCTGGTTGGCAAAACACTGGATACAGATACGATCTAAACAATGAGCTTCCAGTTAGGGCTTTCCTTGCACAGAAACGTTTATTTCTTTAGGAATGCTTCAGTGAGGTGATATAATCCCAACTGATACTGGATGTTTGAGGCAAAGGCTGATACTGACAAGAGATAAGAGTAACAGAAAGTCTGATATATAGAGATATAGAGGCCGATATTCATTGTTTTTAATCAATTAAATTATGGTGAATTACAGTAAAGGACAGGTTTACATTTTTGACTCAATACTCAATTGCCCATATGGGTTTTTGGTGGCTTTAATTGTCCATACTGGCTCTGCAGCAATCAATTTTTATTAATATCCCAATGTGAGAGATTTAAAGTGAGTGAAATAATATATTTACAAAAAAATATATTAAACATTTTTTTTAAATTTAGTAAAAATACATAAAAATTCAGCCTACAAAACATGATTACGCTGCTTTTTTATAAATATCTGCAAACATACAGTATACTGTACATGGCAAAACTAGTTTGTAATTTGTAATGAGCCAGTATCAGCTGTTGTCTAATGTCTTATTTTCCCATGCATAATTGATAACAGCAATAAATGAGAAAAAAGTCAGCTGCACTAGTGAAATCCAAAAGAGAGTGATAAGTGGAAAACAGTCACTGGAGTAAATGTTTCCCGACTGTGTGCTGCTCTTCTACAAGGCTATCAGCAGGGGGCAGCAGAGGCCCAACGTCTGTGAACCACACAGCTTATTTTACATCCTGAATATCCATTTAGCTGCAGTCAGCCTTGACCCAGTGTTAGAGAAACACCCAGAATTCTGTTCGTACAGCCCTAAACTCTGCAGGGAAAACAGGTGTGAGCAGGTCACACCTGCTGAGGATGACCTTGTTCTTGGAGAAAACTCTTTTCTCGATACTTCATACCGCCTTTATTTGAATTACTGAACGGCTCATTGATGGTAACAAATCATCTCTTCATTGCAGAGCTGATATTGCTTGAATGTTTATGTCATTTTGTGCACCAGGTCAGACCTAAGAACCGTTTTACTATCTCAGAGGTCTGAGATTTGACACTCCAGCTGGCTCGTGCCTCGGCTCTTCTTCCCTTTTGCTTTTGAGTCACTACCAAACATTTTTTTGTCACGTAACTGGGGATTCCAGACTTTGGTTCCAAAATGAAAAATCTATCACTGGAAAATCTCCTCTTCCTAACTGATTCCATGAGAGTGAAACTCGTGGAACCCTGAATAACATTTGCTGTTGGCTGAACTGAAGCTTTTGCATTAGGATTTTGACATAGTGGGAAAATCTGAGTTATTACCATAACCTTGCTTCCTCCAAATGGCATGTGGTGTTCAGGATAACTTGTGGCAACTCGGGAAAGCCGCTTTAAGTGTCTGGGAGTCACTGTCCAAAAGCCGAACAGGAGTTTGCACAACCAAATCTCTGAAAACCATCTCACTAACATCTGCTCATAGCTCCAGCCTAATAAAAACTCAAGAATGCTGCTAGTCTGTGTGCTTTACTGCTTATGGGGCTACTTCACTTTTTCCATATGCTGCAGCAGCAGCGTGGACGATCTGGCAGCGTGGGACCCTCACAGTTCAGCTTCCAACAGATTTTGTCTCTGCTCCAAATGTATAAATGCATGTGTCCAGCTGAAACTGTGCTACACTCTACAGACTATGCAGAGTGGCTCATGCAATTAGGAGCCGGAGACCAGGCCTTTTGTGCCTCTGAGCGGCGCCTGTTATTTGTGGTGCAGAATCTGTTTCAGACTGCAGCTTGGGATCCATCTGCCTCGGATTTGCCACGTATTTCCAGAGCAGGAGACTGGCTCACCGGAGCGTTTCTCATGGCGATGTGAAATAGTGTGAGAGAGCTGCTCTGTGCGACTGTGTGTGTGTATATGTGTGTGTGTGTGTGTGTGTGTGTGTGTGTGTGTGTGTGTGTGCGCGCGCGTGTGCACAGGCAGCACAATGTCACCTTGACTACAATCTACAGGAGGCAATGAGGGCGCACCGCATCTGTACGGCACTGGACAGAGGAGGAGAGAGGGAGTAGAAGGTATTTGCGTGTCTCTCTGAGTGTGTGTAAGAATATGCCAAATGTGTGAGTGCGTGTGTGTGTGAGAGGGAGAGAGAAAGACTGAGGCGGGTATAGCTCTCTCAGACAGCTCACAGTGCTGGAGGATCCCTCTTCAGATCCAGGCGGAGCGACGCAGAGATGTCAGGCGCAGCACACACAGGTGGGTCACACAGCAGCTATGGGGACAGGTGAGACAGGCCGGGGGCTCAGTTTCATGCCCCCTGTATTATAGGGCTGTTTTCAGTGTCATAAATGCATTGTGGTCATGTCAAAACTACCATACCTGTCAAATTTGGTTATTTTTTTTTAATTTTTTTTGCTGCAGGTAGATGGTGGTCAGGCCTGTAGTTTGACCTGAGGGTCATCAGGGTTTGTGAAGTGCTTTGGAAACAAAAATGTGTCAAATTTAACGATTGTGTGGATCACAATGAGGCAAAGAACCACAGATAGGAACAAAAAAATGTATTAGATTTCTAAGAAAATGCTGCTGATTTGTGCCTTTTTTTCCCACTTTAATAAAAACACCCTCCTTAAACTCTCACCAGTTTGATTCACTTGCTGATTTCTGATATTTAAATTCAAGCCTGAAAGCTGGACGAGCTCTCCTCCTGCAGAGCTCCAGGTGTGTTTGAGGCTCCCTGGGCCTGCTGACAGGCAGCGCTACAGACCTTCAAACAGCCGCAGCGGGACCTTCAGGCTCCCGTTCAACCATAATTGCATTTGCCGCGGCTGTAACGGAGTAAGAACCCGCCGCCGCATCCTTTCCTCTCCGTCATGTGACTCCAGCGGACGAATATGTCTGTGTCCTTCTCGTTTTGCCGGAGAAATGCAGCCTCGGCCAATCGCGTGTCGACGGAGGCGTCTCTCTCCTTCTCGGTTTCTCGCTTTCTCTCTCGTGGTGCCTTCAGGTGACGTCGTAAATAAGGAACCCGCGAGCTGGCTACAGCATGGCAAGGCCGGGATTTAATGTTTGAACTGAGCTTGAAATGTTTATTTGACGCAGCCTCGGTAAGTTTTCAGGTCAGCATGCTATCTGTTTATATTTACAACCTGCAGAGGGTTGGGGGTATGAGATAAAGACCCCTGCTGTGATAATAATGTAGGTTAATCTAATAGCATGCTTTTTATATTTTGACCTCACTACAGTGCTTCTGCGCCTAGCTTGAGCTTGTAAGAGAACAAGAAGCCTCCTCAAACTACTACAACTTACTACTACTACAGTTGTACTACTACAACTTAGTTTTTTTTTTTAGCTTTTATTTTCTTTTTTTTTAAATAAAATACTTAAACACACACACAAATCGCAGTTACAGTATTGGGCAAACCCAAGTTTC
The DNA here is from genome assembly GCF_004916995.1 of Morone saxatilis. NCBI lineage: Eukaryota > Metazoa > Chordata > Actinopteri > Moronidae > Morone > Morone saxatilis. Next base: position 24,409,580 of record NW_023340257.1, read on the forward strand.
CGGGATGTCCCTGAATGCAGCGCGGGGCCCTGTGACGTCAGCCGCTCCCCTGCGCTCCCTCTAGCAGCCAGTCAGAGAAGGGATGCTCTGAACGCAAGACTGCAGCATCTTCACCGAGAGAACGAGCAGGAAAAAACGTCTCTTTCTCTGCGTGTTCCTCCAGCTCCTCGTCTCCGGACTCTCCTCAAACACCCCGCCGCCCCTGGGTGTCTTCACGATCGGAGCCAGGACAGCATAAGAAGAAAGAAATCCTTATAGCCTATCAGTAACGCATCGGATTTCTTTTTTGTATTGTTATTGCTTCACTGACCTCTCCTTTCTTTCTTCTTCCTTCGGTTGATTTCGCCTCTTTGGTCCTTCGGTTGTTGTTGTTTTTTTTGTTTTGTTTTTGTTTTGTTTTATTTATTGCTCGCTGGCTGTTGCGGAGGAGCGCCACCATCCTGCACTGCCTGACATGAGTACGCTCTTTTATCCAGTTGCAGCGGAATGACACACATATCCTAGCCCGCATATCAGAAGGTTGATGGAAGATTGACGCTCCATTTGCACGTTTTTAGTAGCCTAGATCTCTCTCCATCTGCAGAGGTTTTGGATTTTTCCCCCCTCTGAGCCGATCATCCGCCGCTCCAGCGTTTCTTTCTTTCTCCCTGCGCAGCATCTCTGTACGCACGGCGCACCACGGAGAAACGCGCAGCTAACCTTCCCCGTCCGTAAGAAACAAGCGTATTTTTCCAATTCCTAAATCGCTTTCGCCTTCTCTAAGGACTCATCTGCACGGCTACGCTGCGTAAAAAAAAAAACAACGGGAAAAGGGGGGATTTAAACGCAAACGCAGCCCAAGCATCCAAGAGCAAGCTCGAAAATGATGGCCGGCGGAGCTGTACAGCAAAACGGGATTTTCTCAAATCCTCATCATCACAATCAACAACCACACATGGAGTCCGATCCCCCGGACTCGCGTAAAAGACCCCTGGAGACTCCGACGGAGGCCAGCAGCACCAAACGCACAAACACGGGAGGTAAGATCAGCGATGGGGATGCGGGGAGCTGTTCGGGTTTTGGTGAATGTTCGTCCTGAGGCAGGCAGGCAGAGAGAAAGGAGAGCAGGTTGATCTGATTCTTGACGTACACAGCGGCATGCTACAGCCCCAGATTCATAGATTTGTGCTCCAGTTACGCAGTGAAATAAATACAGAGGGCACTATTTTTTCTTTTAATCCGCCTTCTAATGAGCGACAGTCATTTCCCATCAGCATTAAAATAACCATGGGCGCCGCTTTTGATGGAAAGGAAACAATGAGAGGGACTGAGGGGGATTTGGAGGGAAGCCGCCGGTTCCCCTCGCTCACATCCCGACTCTTTTAGCCTCCTTAGATCAGCCGAATTGAGTGTTTTTATTGCGTCTTAAGATTTACGCGCAGCCACAGCGGCCATGCTGGAGCCAAAAAAAGGATGTAAACAAGTGAAAGCCAGATCAGGCTGGTGCGTGATCGTAGGCTCTCATCCCGTCGACGGATGACCTTGTGATAATCTCACACATCAGCCACCATCGCCGCTTTGTGTACAATTACACTAGCAGATAAACAAGCGGACTCATATTAACAGCAGGCCTGTGGCGAGCCAGAAAGAACAAGGGGAATCCAGAGCGGCTCAGAATGCGACAGGGTCTCTGTGTTATTGCAGCATGTGTCAGTGCCTGTATATTTTTTTATCATGCTTTGCTGTCCTGATTTTAACAAGCTGCAGTTAGGAGGGAGAGATATTTTTTTCCTCTAAATTGTCCAATCGTGTTTCTTCATTATTCTCTGGTTGGATGAAATATGGATATGTCACCATGGCGATCACCATATTTGGTTTTTGTTTACATGCTGTCATGCGCCAAGCATTCCCATCACCCGGCATTACAACCATCAGTAGCCTATCTTGGCCATGCACCCCATCATGGACATTTGGACATACACTACACTTTTAAATGTGTTATTTACACAACAACGAAGAGTGAAGAATTTCTATGTGCGGTTAAAGATTTTGAGTGCACAAGACTCCTTTAGAAATGTTCTGTGTAGAATTGGTAGATTTTAGGCGAGCCAACATTTTAGTGCAGACTGTTAAATCTGACTGTCACTGTGAATGTGTAATAATATTGTGGACGCCTGTTTCTTAAGGAGAGAAATAAGTAATTATGTAAGAAAAACGGAGAAAAATATTATATATAAGTGGCAGAGATAGAGAGCCAATCCATAAAGTAAATTTTACACCTTTATTTTCAAGATTAAACTATTGTTCTTTGAAAGAAAATTTCATGCAGCTGTTAAAAGCATTTACATTTTACTATGAATTATAAATACAATCTGAGAGTCATTTAAAAAAGTCAATTAATAAAAAAATATGCAAAGAAAAAATGATTCCACTGCAGGTTTGATCAGAGAGGAACCTCCATCATATTGGAGACATTACTGCGTGGCATCTGATGCTCTACTGAGGTGTCATTATTGGCCTGATTTATCAGTCTCACACTGAAATGGCCACAAGACTTCACTCACAAAGCTCTTTGGATGATCTGCTAATTTAGTGCAAGTAAGTGCGATGGTTACAGTAATGTTTTAAAAACATAAAATCTAAATAGACCTGTGGAGTTTGAGTGCCCTGTCCCTTTCAGTGCACACTGACAGGTGGCACGATTTAAAAAAAAACAACTAGTCTTTAGTGCAATCCATAGAGGATCCTGAGGATCAATAGGTTTTTATCTTTTAGTAGATTTTTGTGTGACCTGAACCTTTCCTTTTCTCTGCAATGACAGAAAAAGAACAGGACAGTCATTTTTAACAGTTTCTTCAGCTCCCACCAGGAAACATGACAGCTGTCCTCAGGAGTAATAATTAGACAGAGAGAGTGTCCGGCTGAGGAGGGTGAGCTGCAGGTTAGCGAGCGCTGTTTAACTGCAGATCGATGCAGCACTCGGAGCACTAAAGGCCCCTCCACGCTGTATGTAAAAACCCAAGGCTCCCCCAGGGGACCATCCTCCTGCCTGCATTACAGTCAGACAGCTCGTCCATTTAGACAAATGAAAAGGTTGGGATGATGAGCACCTTTTACTCAAGGAGAGAGGACGGCCGCCGTGCCGGCAAGTCAACACTCCCTCAGCCGGCAGCATCAGGCTGATGATCGGATGACATTTGGTTGAAAATGAACAAGTCGCTCTCACACACACTTCACTCCAGCCCCTTAAGATAAACAACAAAGAGGAATCAGAGCTTGGTTGCAAGTCTTTTGGGACGTTTTTGCACTGACAGTTAATTCAGTTCTGTTTTTTAAAAGTGTCTTTTTGTTCTAATAACATGGTCAAAGAATTTGGTCTTGATGATCACTATTATGACTATTTAGAGCTTGAATTGATCAGATGAGCTTAACCTCAATGATTCTTTTATTTTACTAATAACAAGATGCAGAAACTGTTTATGGTCCTGGCCCTTGATGCAGAAGAAAACATTCACCTTGTGGTGGCTGATTTTACCCAAAGTGCTTTTTTAACAGAAGCCGTATATTTTCACTGAGACTGTTTTTGTATTTATATTTTAAAGCTGCACACAGGCTGCAGTTTTAAAAGTTATACAAGTCAAAGTGCTGCTAAGAGATCATAATACTGGTTGTTTCTCTGAATGATTAGTTTACGCCACACACTCCCCACCCCTGTGCTTCCTCTCTCTGTAGTGGCCTTCCTGCAGCCCCTATTTGAAACTGAAGGCATTGTATTCCCTCACCAAGAAACTGAGACTCATGGTAAGAGAGACTTTGATTTTGATCTTCTACCTGTTTTATAATCTTTACTGTAACCTTCTTCAATGCAGGACTGATTCAGCAGTGACAACACGTACATGTTGTGTTCTCTAAATTCTGCAGAGTGAAATCTAAACTTTAGGGCTTTTCAATGAGGTCTGACTGCTGCAGGGTCTGACATTTAAATAGGATTTAAAGTAACATGTAACACTCTCATATTCTACTCATGATCCAGGATAATGCATGCTGATATTGTTTATACTGTATGTTATCAATTCCATAACATCCATTTTCATGCTTTTTATACAAATTCAGTGTTTCTTTTGTCATGATACCCAACATTACTGCACAGATTGAGTCCTGATGACCTTTGACCTCATGCTAGCCATATCATCCAAGCATTTGGGTTTATGCCTGCTGATGTGTTGTTGAAATGTTCATTCACTGATTGTGCTCAAAGTGTGATATATGATGGCTACAGTATGCACTGCTGTTGAGTAAAAATCACATGACTGTAGTGATGAATGTTTTTGCTTTTTCACAGGTAGATTGAAACTTAATGTGTAGAGCTCGAAAAGAAAGACGAAAGCTTTTAAATCACAAATATTTCTCTTCATCGGAGCAGAAAATGATACTAATAATGGTCATGTTTTTTAGCCAACAACTGCACTTAGAAATATATCCAGATGTAAGGTATAATGCAAAGTGTTTTCCATTCATGTCACTCAGATCTGTGTGAATGAGAAGCGAGAGGAGAATATTTATTTCAAAGAAGACAAGAAAAGATGGACTCAGATTTTAGAGTTTCCAGTTGGTTTGCGTGTGTGTATGTGTGTGAGGAAAACGGGAGGCGACATTAAGAGAGGAAAGAGCCGGTCAGCTGTCAGACAGTAGGAAACGGGACGATATGGGACCCCTGTAAACCAGAGGGTCATAAATCACAGCTCCATCTTATAAAAAGCTAAAGGTCTTAAAGAAGAAAAGATCAATGAGTAGCTGCAGTAGCTGCTGTTGGCAGCCCCCCACCCCCACCAGCCCTCTAATCCAACCCAAACCCATTCTTATCGCTGCACCCCCTCCTGCCCCTCACCCAGACCCAGCAGGGTTCGTCTCCACATTAAAGGAATTCAGATTTCCCTGTAATCATGTACATATATGATCAGAGATGTTTAATGAGGTCATTGTTAATATTTGATTTACTTTCAGAAGTTTAAACTTGGATCATTTTCAAAGCCAGACTTGATCCTGATTGGCTAAATGAGTAAAAGTCATTTAGGCCAGTCAGGGTTCAGTATTTTTACGATGTAGCCTTTTTTAAATTTTAAATGAGAAATAAACATGTTTGAAAATAAAATAAGAAAATCTCAATAGCATGAAGCCTTCAGGAGAGTTTTTACAGCAACAGCACTGATGTTGAGTTAAATGCTTTTACAGTATCAAGTGGTCAGAATGATTCAGGATATGAGGACATCCAAGGCTACTGAGCATCGAGACATTAAATCCCCTTAAATATTTTACTTCATCACTTTATTTGCCAAGAACAATACATTTACAAAATAAAAAGTACCATAAGGGATTCTGTGCAGAGATGCATCGACAGTTGAAATAGAGTTACACAATTTATTGCAATTGCAATATTTTCTAATTATAATTTTAAGCCCCAAAATGATAAGAATTCACTTTGGTTGTGTTTTTCTCTTCTTGGTGGAAAACAAACAGCACCCAGACCACGCAAAGCTAGAACTCTCCACTGACACTACTGATATTTGTTTAGGGTACCACATATAACCAATACTGATACTCCAATGCCTAACAGCAGCCTTTCAGCCTAATAGCAATGACTCAGATTCAGTCCATTCGAAACAAATGCAGCTTTCAGGGAAAAAAACTGCTTGTATAAGCCATTAAGAAGTCTTATGTAAGCGCAAACAAAATAAATTGGATGTTGTTTTTTTTTCCGATTTTCATGTAGGTGGTCAGAAAATGAACATGTGAGTGGGGACGCCTACAGGTTTAACAGGGAAGAGGTTGCTGACCTGGACGTACAGACCTTTTAGTCCTTTCCTCACTTTTATGATAGGCATTTCTCTTCTTTTCTTTTCTTTTCTGTTCTTGTCTCCTCTCCTCTCCTGTCTGTAAGATATAATACATTAATTTAGTAAATGGATGGACTGGCAAGCCAGTGTTGGGGAGGAGGAGGGGGGCCTTGCAATGCCCTTGCCAAGTGACATTAGGGGACTAGCAGTAGGCCGGAAGATTTCTGTGTGTGTGTGTGTGCGTGTGTGCTGAGTAGTTGTCTTTGTGTTTTCTGTCTGACTTTAGTCACAAAAAGCAGAGCTGAAGTTTAATGAGAGAGATGAAGAGGTGTGTAAATGATGTATTGCGCTGCGGATTGACGCACACGCACGCGCACACTCAACATACGCACACACACACACACACACACACATGCATGCTGTGTATTGAGCCTTGGCGGAATGAGACAGGGCCTTTGATGCTATTGATCCGAGTGTTTTCAGTTGCTCCTAGAGCTGAGCGGAGCATCTTTTTTTGGGTCGTCCATACAAAGGAGAGCTGTCTTCCTCACATTGATTGGCTGTCCCGGCTGAGGAGGAAGAAGCCCCACATTTGGCTTTGAACACTCAAAAATAAACACCAGGCAGAGGGGGTTCAGTCCTACATACCACTAACACTGCAACAGCCAGAATACATAGAAATCAGTAGATTTGTTGAGTGAAATAATAAGTTATTAGAACTGTTGCGATATTTCTCGTACGTTGAGTATTCGAATGTCGAGCAGTATTTCTAGAAAAAACAAAGTGAGTTATACGGCTCACACTCTGGTGCTTTATCCTCTGTATCTTGTAGAACACAGCGTTCTCCTCTGCGACACGCCTGTTTTGTTCACTCGCGAGCCTGAGCGTTTCTCGGCTGCTCCCTCTCTTCCTCTTCCATTCTCTCCATCTTCCTCTCCTTCCCATCCATACTAATCATGCTCTACTTCAGACCATCACGACTGCGCCCTCCTCCTGTCCTCCTTCACCCTCGTCCTCCCATCATTTCGTCCTCCACCCACCCCCTTCATCAATCGCAGGCTGCCATTGACGACGCTCGCCCGGCAACCGTTTCCGAGGCTGTCGATCGATTCGCAGCCGCCGTCGGCAGCACTCTGCCAGTGGTAGCTGCAACTCTCCTTCTCCTCCTCCACCCTCTCCTCTTCCTCTTTTTTTTCTAGCCACTGCGTCAAAGTAAAAAAAAAAAGAAGCCATTGTACAGGGTGGGGTGAAGGGGATGAGAGGTGGAAATATTCCCACAAAGGGAGGCGTGCGATTGGTGGAGCGAGACGCCGGTCACAGCTAGCTGGTCGCTGATAGGTGAGGAGAGCGGGGCGGTGATGAATATGGATAAGGGAGCGATGAAAGGGCCGATGCAGCGAGGACGACTGGAAGGGCCCCCTCCTCTGAAGTAGCCTTGGTCCATGAACAATACACACCGGTTTTCTCACACACACACACACACACTGGAGGGAGAGAAAGGAGGCGACTGCTTCAGTTATCTTTGTTAGCGTAGCCACCGTGTCTGCTTCGATTTCTACGCAGATGCCCTGATGATATGGATCGTTTCAGTATGGAGGCATTTGATTGGTTCTCCCTAAACCTCTATTCAAACTGAATTTCTGTAGCAGGATGTTGTTGAAGCCGATTACTCTGTCGGGTTTCCATTCATGATAAATAGAGGGAGTCTTTTCTATTCTATTCCACATTCCTGCGATTTTTAGGCGACCCGATCTCTAAACCTTAGTTTTTTCACCATCGTGTTTTAGGATTCCATAATTTATCTGGATTTTTATAGCAGGAACCACTTATTATTTTTCTTTATAAAACGCTGAGTGTCATTTTAAAATTCAAATGTCCTCCATTTTAAAAACGGCCTCTCTGAGAAAACGATTGCTGGCATGAAAACAAAACACACTATTAGATGCGGCTGGTGTTATGAGTCATCTTGGTACCTTTGAAAGGAGAAAAGCTCTTTCTCAAGAACACACTCATCTGTGATTTGACAATACCTACTTCAATATTTAGATGAAAAAAACATTTCAAAATGAAGATATGAAGCATTTAGCAACTAAATGCTTGAAGCAGGTAATTGCACTGTACCTGTATCTATGAATTAGATTTAAAAACAAACTCCTTTTCTCATTTCTTCCCCAGATATTTGATTATTAAAGGGTCACAAGAATGTTAAGGGCCTTATGGCGACTGGAAGCTTCTGAATCTAGTGATTAAGAAATTGGAGCTCCTTCTTCACAAAGAAAATCACCACCTAAAATGTCAAATCTAAATTGGATGAATGACGTGGAAAAAGTGAAACACGCAGACGCTGGAGAGGCAGAGAAGAGAAGTTAGACATATTTCCTCCGCTCATCTTCCTCTGCAAGCTCTCTGTGTTTATGAGTGACGGCAGCCATCTTTCAGACCGAAGACAGCTGGTCAGAGCCTCACTGCTGGAGAGCTTTACATGTTTGTGTGTGTGTGTG
>NW_023340257.1:24417930-24437410 GCF_004916995.1 Morone saxatilis
GTGTGTGTGTGTGTGTGAATGCTACCTCCCAACAAAAGAGCAGAGGACTGGAGGGGGTGTGTTAGACAAAGCCTGCCCCCCCTTAACTCTCCCTGCTTAGGGGAGATGAATATTTTCCAAGTCCCCAGAGGTCAGAGCCTCTACACCAGAGCCCCCCTTACTCAGCTAAGGCCATGTTTTGCACTTTTGGGACTTGATGTTTCAACACAAGGCTGCACAAGATTCTGGTCTGGTCTACATTTATTTATAATGGCAGATTGTGATTGTTTTGGATTCGATTAATGATGGCCTATATTTAGAACTGATATTGGTCAATACACATTTTCAAAGGTTTCCATCACGATACAGTAAAACTCCACTGAAATATCTGAATAATTTTTTTGACGATGAAATTAATTACTTCCTGTATATGCAAAACCAACACTTCATTTACCAATTATGATAAACTGTAACAATTCATCAGACATGTATATACTGTATGTGCATACTGAGCATTTGAGACCTGACCATTATGTCAGTGCTGCCTTTGATTTGAGAAATTACTCTTATTCCTACTGTTACATGTGAATAGATGTAAAAAGTCCAAAAAACTGCACATTTTTAGCACCCAGTTTTAGCATCAGTGTGTATTTTACTGACGTCTAACTGTAACTACATTTAGTCTACACTCTGGCTCTCTGGATCTTTTCAGATAATGACTATAAAATAGTTACTTATGTAACTACAGTTCTATGAATTATGGATTACTGGATGTAGTATCTGGATTTTCACCATCTGTGGTCAGAAAGAATTAACTCAAGCTGGCCAACTGCAGCCAAAAGTTATTTTCTGATTTTATGTGACACCCAGATCAGAATGAATGTGACAGAGCCGCGTACTTTGGGGACATTGAGTATAAGGCAAGTTCAAGGCAAATGTTTCTTCATAGATTTTCTTTGGGGGCGGCTCTAGAGGACGGAATTGTTTGATTTTCTCTAGAAAGAGACAAAAGACTGCTGGACACTACAGATTGCTTCTAAAATCAATTGATAGTATAATGACGTGGCTGTACTTCAACTCAGCGCACTCAGAGCATCTCTCTCTCCACCATGAAGAAGTGACTTTAGGTATGTTTGTCAGAGTGAACAGAGTGAGGAAAAGTAACCGAACATGAGAAAGGATTTGGGATCTACAGCCCCCCTGCCCCGCCCCTGCAGGCCCATGGACACCAGATCCCAGGATTTGAGCCTCCAATCCCCCAGCATGGAGAGCCTATTCTGGGCCTGGCGGGTCCGCAGGGGCCTTAGCAACAGATTGGACTGTTTACTCATCCAGTTATGTCGTGGTGGATGGCCATTTATTATTTATTGTGAACGACCTCTACGTCTTCAAACCCCCATTTCTTGACCCACAGAGTCTTAAAGATGAACATACACACACAGACATACATGCAGTTGGATACATTTATCAAGACATTACAAACACACAAACTCCGGGCCATTCTCTGACTTTGCTGCTCGTGCTGAATGTTCCCTTCATAACAAACTTTCTGGGAGTGGTGGGTTGGCCACATTTTCATTACACACACACACACACACACACACACACACACACACACACACATCCTTTACAAAAACAGATGCACAGAAAAAGATGGGCAAGTTTTTTGTCCAAATCCTTTTTGACATGTTAAAAGGAAATGTGTGTACTTCCTGTGTGTGCTGTAACTGCAGGGATTTCTGTTGTGTGTTGGTGTGTGTGTGTGTGTGTTTGTGTGTCTGTGAGTGTGTTGCTAAGAGTAATAAAAACAAAGACCCTCATCACAGCAACCAGTAGGGAACCCTGTAGTTACACAGCTGCAGACACTCTATATCTACACACACCATTACCTACTCTGTACTGTTGTCACCGATGGTTTGAAGTGTGCCTCGGTGTGTTTGTGGTTTGTGAGGTGTTGTGTTCAGGTTCGATAAGACGACTGGAAAGTTGCCAGTTTTATTAGCTGGGAAAACTATGGGGGGAAAAGTACCCTTTAGCATCTTCTGTGTTTTAGAGAGGTCTAAATGAAAAATAAATAGCAATACAATATACATACAGTGACATTATTAGCACCTATTTTAAGGTAGCTTTGAGTAAAGCATTTAACTTTTAGACAATGGAGGCATGTGCGCTACATTTAGAGCCGGGGTCAGCCACCTTTACTATCAAAAGAGACATTTTTGGCCAAAAAGGGGGTAAAAAATCTGTCAGGAGCCGCAAAACATATGAGCCTAGATGCTAATTTCTCACTAAAGATCAAGCAAAAGCCAACAGAGTTGGTGGTGAAAGCAAACAAATCTGTCTATGCATTAAATTCTCTCTGAGACTTTTCTTTTTTGGATTTGGAATCCATATCTAAAATTATTTGATGTGTGGTTACACACAACTGGAGAATATAATAATCACTTTGCAACAATGATAAATGGAAATGGTAAAAAAAAAAAAAATGTTATTCATTTATTATTTATTAATTAATTCTTTTTTTTTTTAGTCAAAGCCACAGGAGATGGGCTACAGAGATGTGTGTGGCTCAGAGCTGCAGGTTGCCTAGCTCTGATATAAAGCATCATTCAGTTTGGATGGAAGGAAACTAATGTAAGAAACCTTCAAGTGACTACAATTACAATTGATAAGAAGAAAGTAAAACACACATAGCATCACATGTTAACTTGCTAATATTGCCCCACTACTAAAATCTCTCCAAGAACTCTTTTGCGTGTATTTGTAATACAAGTGGGATTAAAGTTGCATGCTCCTAAACGGTGCTTTCTTAATGGAATTCGTGGAGTTCTGCTTGGTTGTTCACATAAAAAGTGACAGTGTAAAACCTTGAGAGAAAGTTCACTGTGGCTGTTTGATTTTCTATTTTGGAAAGATATAAAAAATGGTCAGGTACTCAGCCCCCGGTTGATTCCATTGCTGGAAAGGGGGTTTTAGGTAGATGATCCAACAAACATTTGTTGATGCATACTGAGGCCTTCACTCCCACACTACGTTCAAAAACAGCTGAACTTAGCTTGTGCAACAGCGTGCTGCTCTTTATATGACATTAAGATCATCGTGTGTCCTAAAGTGTCTTGCATCCTTTTAGTAACCCCATGAAATACTCCCCTCCATATACTGTCTGACAGCTAAAACATTAAGAAGTAATCAGTAACAATCACCACATCTGTAATTATGGTGTTTTTCTTGTTCTTATTTGGACTGAAAGTTTACATGCTCATTATGTTGTCAGCATGAAAGAGTCGCTGCTCACAGGGGGCTGAGACGCTGGATCTTTGATGATGCTTCATATTAACAAGAGCAGAAAATAGTAGCAGAGAACAATGAGTCTGACATCATGCTGAGACATCAGGTTCTAACTAACCAGCAGCGTGTTGTGTTATTTTAACATCCTCAGCAGCCATGAAGCTTAGTAGGTGACATTATGGTTTGACTTCCATGTTTTTGGGCTGACCTCAGTGAACCAATGAGAATTTGTTGCTGGATGCCTGTTTTTATTGCCTTATTTTTCTTAGAGCATTACTAGAACTTTTTCTGAATCTTTTTTTCCCAAAGAGTAAATTATTTCAGCTCACCCTTAGGACATTTTGCTCAAACACCCACGAGTGTAGAAGTTTTTCACCATCACTTTTTAATTTCCTGAGCAGCGGGAGGGAATATTGCATGGAGTTGCATGACCTCTATTGGATTTTGAGGTTCCTGTTGACACTGATGGGTCAGACGTGGCTAACAGAGCCTCCGGCTGCTTATTATGCTCGGATAGATCGGCAAGCATGAGTATCACCTGCACCCCTGGGACGTGGGATGACACGCTGAAGGGAGCGTGGGGTATAATTACACATAATTAGAATTTGCAACAGTGACAGGTAGATAAATGTGGCTTGGCGTTTCTGAAACTGTAGTAAAAATGTAAGACAACTGTGCTCTTTGTGGGCGGGGTTCACGGGGGATAAGGATTGACACCAGTGACATGAGTGGCAGGATAATTTCACAAAATTAGGATTTACCTTTGTGTTCTCCACAGTGACACTGATTGGGACAAAATAGTGAACAAGATATGTCAAATAAGTGTTTAATTGTATATGCCTGTTGCTTCACCCATATTATTTCAGTATCAGTATGACCATAGAGCCTCACAAAACTTAAACAAAGAAGTGTGCTATGTTTTGATTAATGTTTAAATTATCATGCATTTATTTTTTGCTTTTCGTTTTTGCCAAAGAATTATATTTAGATGCTCCAAACTCACATTAAATGGGAAAGATCACATTGATTTATGTAGCATTTTTAGTAAACTGGTTTGTACCAAACTACACAGAGTCAAAACATCACATCCTTAAGTACAGATCAGGCTTTCGAGTCTGCAAATATGTCTTAGATGTACAAGAGGCTCTTTAATGTCGCACACTAAGAGCTTTTCACTTTGAAACCAGAAAGGGCTTAAAAACAAGCTCATCAGAAAGATGCATCACTTTGTGGACTGTTATATGTCAGAGGCTTTTAAAAAGAGCAGATAAACCTGATAGAACTTGAGGAATGTTGATAAATCTTCCCTGTGAGTAGTACAGTGTGGGAGGAGGAGGCAGATAGCTTCGCAGTTTTCAAGCTATTTTTTAAAAATATTTGGAAGTTAGTCCATGTTTGGGAAAATTGAGTCATGGCAGTTATCAAACCTGTTCAAAATTCATTTTCCCAAGTGTAATTCAATCTGTGTTACATGACCCTGTTAACAAAGTCAACACTGGAGCTCTGCGGTGCTGTTTAATGAAACAGATGAGTTATGTCGATGGGTACTGAATCTTACAGGCTTGTTGCGCATAAACATCTGCACTGGGTTTGTATTTTTTATGCCTTCTTGGCGAAGGTTGCCAAATTATTTTCTGTATGAGAAATAATGGATGATCAGGATCTAAAACATTAAAGATGCAGACAGTTCAATAATTGTTACCAGATGCAAAGGTTCACAGGATGTAGGTTACATGATCTTTTTTTATATTATGAGTTATTGTGGATCTTGTTCTGGGACAGGATATAAATACATTTTTTTAATGCTTGCCATGGTAACACATTCAAGTGTTACCATGCAACAGATACAAGTGATGAACATGAGTCACTCATTACATCCTCTTATATACATGATGACTCACGTTGCCAAGGTGTGTAGGCTTGTTTATGAGATGTCGGAAATGCTCTGTTTGTGGAAGAGGTGTTTGTGAGTGTGCGCTTGTATCTGTTTTTTGCTGCAGACATGCTCTTGTATTTGTGTGTATGTGTGTGTGTGCGTGTGTGTTTCGTATTTACCAATTCCCCTGCCTTATTAATACAGGCTGGTTATAATTAGCTAGCCTCTATCTAAAGCAGGTCAGTCCAAGGCTTCGTACTCAAAGTGGGTCACTGCAGCACACTGAGGAGAGGAGGAGAAAATGGAAGGTGACTAGGATTGAGAGGAAAGGAGGCAAGACAGGAGGAAACAAAAGGAGGATGTGAAGGAGAAAGAAAGGAAAGGATGGGAGAGGAGAGAAAAGAGAAGGAGGAGGAGATGAGAAGACAGAAGACAGACAGTTTTAGGCCACAACCATGTGACATTTTTTTTCAAGCTTAAAAACAAAGTGCTGCTGTGAGCATTGTTAATAGCAGAGAGAGCAATGACTTTATCTGCACAATAAACATTACATCATTGTTGTTGCCTGAGGTTCCCATGATACAGTTGTTGTTACTACTGAAAATATAAAGATGGACAAACGAAAGTTACCCGCCATGCTCCCGCTTGAAAATGAGGATAAGGAGCCTGTTCTGAATTGAAGTAATGTTTCTCATCAGGAAACTGTAAGAGGTTGGTGACATGCCGCAGTGCAGCTGAAGTTTGACTCAAAGCGCCCAGGGCTGGGCCCCAAAATGTGCCACATCCATCCAAAACACAAGGTTTGCAGAAGTATGTCTGCTGCAAACAAACTGCTAAAAATAACTAAAGAAAGAGGTGAAGCACATTCAGCAAACATCCTTGAATCACAACCAAAATCTTACTTTCTTCAGCAAATGTTCAACTCAAATCTAGTGTGGAAAGCAGGAGGTTCTGGAGGAAGCTAACATTATGAAGCTTAGTAATCTTGCTACTAGCTAACTAAAAGTTATATATCTGCTGTGTTTGGGATTTTGATCCGACCTACATTGTTTGCCGCTTAGCTTATGTACGTTTGAGAGCTACTCTGGTTCAATAACTAATCAGATCATTAACACCTCTCAAATAGCTCAGCTTTTCTTCAAAAGAAACTTCAGTCAGGAGATGAAGAAGAGAAGGAACAGGCAGATAGGTGAAAGAAGGATGAAAACATCGTAGGATAGTAGGACCTAAAGAGAAAGAAGAGGAGTGACGGTCATGTTTTCTGTTTGGAAAAATCCAGTTGGAGCAGAGGGGAAGAACCTTTATCAGGCTTGAACTCACTGAACACACAACCCCTTACTTGGGTTGGTGTTTTTTCTCTCTCCTCTACATCCATGTCTGAGCTCCCTGCAGTTTGTATTTCATCACTAGAAGAGCTGAGGAAGCGCAGGGGAGTGTCGGGTTTCCTGTCTATGTGCTCATGCTTTGACTTGGCTGAACGCTCGGAGATGAGAACAGAACCCACCCAGTATTTTACACTCTGAGAACTGTACTACTACAAACTGAGACAGGTTGGAGCTTGGGATTAAAGAAATGGAAAGTGAGACAAAAAGTTGCATCAGATAAGACTTTCTGTATTTGAAAGAGATGACACCTCTTGACATAACATTGCACAGCATGAAGACAAGATTGCAGTGTGTCTCAATGTCAAATAGTAATTGTCAGTGTATTTTTTTAGTGTACGAGTGACAGCAAATGATTAATTATGTGGACTGTTCCACAATCATCCACAATTTATTATTTTATGACTTCTCAGCGTGAGCACATTCCATACATATTACATTACATTATAACCTGCTCACAATTACAGTGCAGTAATTAGGTCACAGCTATAGTTATTCCTACTGATATCACATTCATGTAATAAATACCAGTTTCTGCCTTGCAATTGACAATCACGTAGACATAAAAATCTGAATTATGATTATATTATTATCAACTGGGAAACTTCTCCGGCAGTAAAACAGTGTTACTAAACAAATTTAGTCTTCTATATATTCTTCTATCCAGTCCAGTCTGTACACACCCACAGAGTCTTGAGAAGAGGTCTAATTTAATTATCCAATTTATATTATGGGTGCAACAATGGGTGTTAACGGTCTTTAAAATCATGAGTTTACAAGATTTCATAACATCATCAGTGGTCTTGAAGGAACGCCTGGGATTTTGAGGCACTATTTTGATGGTCAGGAATTCAAGTTTCAGCAGACCTTCGTAAGCTAGTGTCTGTCAGGGATATTTAAAGCCTGTGTGTTCAACCCATGCAGGTGTTTTCAGTTGTCTGACATTTTCTCAGGGCTCTGTAGGTTTGTACAGACACCTTCCGTGTGGTTGATTAACTCCCTCCCTCTCGGTAGTGCTGTTGTACTTGTTCAGGCGGGACAACTTTATGATTCTGTTAGGTGTACAGACTCCCAGCATGTCTTTGCTGAATGATTGTACTTATCGACCTGAACAGATGCCTGATTAGCCAGAATAACTGAACACACCTGTGAGGGTGTGTGTAGGGCCTTTCACTAATTAAATGTATTTATAGCGATGTGTCACAAACACCTCAGTTGCACTTTGTTGCAACGTAAGTGTGATTTAATGGGAGTTGTAGCCGCCATCAAAAGGCATTTAATAACACACAGCGAGACTATATGGGATCATAAATCTTCCATCTATTTGTACCAGGTCTGTCCCTCGCAGTCAAAGCAGGCTATTGTAATATTTTGTATGCATGTGTGTTTTTACAGTTCAGTGTTTCTGGTTGTTGGCCTGAGTAGCAGACAGAGAGAAGAGTGGTGTTACAAGGTGTCTCGCCCTTGTGAGAAAGTGTGCCCCTGTAATAATAATCCTATTTTAATCTGCCTCCAGAGGTTATGTGTCCTGGATTATCAAATATGAAGAATGCTGCTAGGGAGGAAAGCTGAGACACATTGAATCAGTGGCAGTTTAAAGAGACATAACCCTGCAAAACCATGTTAGAAACTATGTTGTTATTAGATTCCCAACCTTGAAGAAGAAGAGTTTCTTTATAGTATTATATGAAAGAATAAAATCTACTTTTTTATATTGTTGCTGACGTGAAGAGCGAAAAGATTATGGATTTCTTTTAGAGTTATGAGTTCTCACAAGCTCTTTTTGTCAAAGCGTGGGTTGAATTAAATTTTATTTTAATTTACTTTTGATGATACAATGTGGGATGAAGTTATGGTGACATTTTTTCCAAAGCTACATAGTGATAAAATAATAAAAAAAAACATTATGGTTTTGTTAAAAAAAATGTAAAGGGTCAGTTCACCAGAATGACACAAACTTAAACAAGGGGCTGTTTTCCAGGGGTGGCAGCATGCAAAAATCCCTGGTATTAAATCCTGTCAAATTGAACACATTAATTTAAAAAGTAAAAAGGCCATTTTTAGATTTTTTTTTCCGATGCTTTACTAATGTGCCACAATGATGTAATGTTTTTCAGTTAAAATATCTTAATTTTGCAGCTTTTCCAAGCAAATGTTGATACATTTGAGCATATATTTTAGTCTCCATGGCACCCTCTTAACATCCCATGAATTTCTTTTTTAGAGAGAAAACCGATATTTTGCCATTCGGATGGTTTTGACTTGATTTGTTGAGGCTTTGAGTTATTTACCTCTGAGGTGTCGGATGTTACCAATACAATGGAGGTGAATAGAATTTTATTTGATATACATTATTTTTGAAAAGTGCAGTTTGTGTGGCTTGACCTTTGAATATTTATATGTTTATGGCAGCATATGCTGAGGTGTGCCCGATATATAAAACCATGCAAAACAAGCCAAAATGAGCATTTTCTTAAACTTTAGGAATTCTTCAAAATAAAACCCTTTCATTTAGAAGGATACTTTATCTAATTTCATTTGGAATCAGTTTCAAATGCAAACTCTCTTGTTAAACAGCTGAAATTTAGCTGAAACATCCCTTTAAAGAGGAAGGAATGAGGAACCAAGTGTTAATATCGTCGCCATGGAAACAGGATACTTATCTACCTTGTCCCAAACACACGTACACATTCACACACACACACACACACACACACACACACACACACATCCCTGCTGATGAACCTCTGACACAATGCCTCCATATCTCTGTTATTGTGATTCTGTACCAACGGGCAAGTCAGTGGCTCTTCCTGAAAAAGACAGTGGGAGGAAGAGAACTACAGTGGCCCGTGACGTTCAGTCAATTTTCTCTCTCTCTCACTGCATTGTCAGAGAAGCAGCAGGCTACAACCAAAAGGTCGCAGGTTCAGTCTCCTCGTACTTTAGGTCAGCGTGTCACCGAGTGAAGCCACCGAATGCGCCTCCGCTCTGAATGAACCCAAAGTGATTAAAATGACCTTTTGTTTTCTTCAGTTCGTAATTTTTGACAAAAAAGGTTTCAATCCCCCAGAGGAGAGGCTGGTGAATTACAAACATTACCTTGAAAATGTCAAACCTTATTAAGTCAGCCGACACACCTGTAATTGAGGTTGTTTTCAGTTCACATGCAAATTCAACATTTTCTCTGACAACAGAGAGCCGCTAGAGAACACGCTCGTGTTCACTAACCTGGATGTTTCGTGAAGCTGCACAGCATTTATGACATACATGAGGTCCAGTTGTCTCTGTGATTGATGTTCATAATCAATTACGTCCCCCATGTCCATCAGAAAATATAAATAAACTCATCGTGTGCAAACTGTCACTCACTATTTGTTATTTTCCCTTTACGGGTCCCTGTAGTGCTGATGAGCTGGGACGACATCGCCCCAACTGTGAAAACAGTGAATGAGTTTCTTGTCAGTTCATAGACCTTGATGCTTATGCTTCTTAGTTTAGCTTCTTTGTAAGACGTCAGTTTAACCGGGTGTGAAAGTGACCTTTGTTGTATTATAACAAAACGGGGCCTCCTGTTTGTCATTGGAACATTTAATGTTCAAGGCTTAATTTCACCCTTATTTATTTGGGGGAGTTTAACTTTTTTCAGGAACGCTCTGATCTGCTGTCCACTGAGCAGCTTCACTGGAGCAGTTGGGGGTTAAGGGCCTTGCTCAAGGGCACGTCAATGGTGGTAAAGAGTGAGGTGTAAGCAATACAAGAGAAAATGAAAGCATGACGTTTGTCTTAACAGCCTGAAAGAGGTGAAAATAAAGTGGCCAAAGCTGATGAAATTTCAGCATTTTCTTTTAAAGAAGTACAGCCGGTCACTTCTGTTGCAAGGCCACCTTGTTTTCCTCAATCAGGCTGATTATACAAATGTATTTTTCCATTAAAATCTGACTGCAGCTTCAGCTTGTGAAGACATCTTTATCCCAGGGCAACAATAACAGGGCAGTTAGCTGAACACAAAGCACAAGGCTACATGAAACAGGCGACATCTTCCTTTCATATCCAGAGTTTACACTATATTCCTCAGTGCAGGTGCAGCTCCATGTTAGCTGGATAAAAATATCTGAATATGTGCTTTGTGTTTGTTTATGTGAGCTGATCTGCACATGATAATGAGTGCATGTGTGTGTGTCATGGCGGGCATGTGGTGTTATGCATGCATCCACAAGCGTTGGTTGAATCTGATTAGCTTTAACAACAAAACCGACGAGCAGCATATTCCTCAGCTCATTCCTTCCCTCGTGCCAAGGCGGTGACGAGGACCAGATTCCTCGGGCCCAACGCTGAAATTAGATCAGACCAATCTGGAGAGAGTGTTTAGAGGCTGGCGCAAATGGACACGCAGAGAAAGTGGAGAGATAACGCCGACAGGGAATCATCTGATTATGGAAATAATTAGTTGTCATGGATATCAGTCATCGTTTGATGTGATTGGGTGGATTTATGCAGCTTCGGGAAGCCTTGGATGGTCGGTTAAGAGGGAGTGGGGGGGGGGTGGTAGAGAGACAAATTATTCTTCTTTGGCGTAGTGATGCGGCACAGACTCGCATCTGTTCTGTCAGACTGTGATTACCGACAAACACTTTGCTTCCACTTCACAGTTTACACTCAATCCAGCAAGATGATCCCTGTGTTGGATGAGATTTTTTTTCTTGCATTTTTCCTAACCCTAACAACATTTGTAAGAATGGTGAAAATTGTCTTGAATGCAGGAAAAAATATAGAAACAAGGCAAGCATGAGGGCAAAGGTTCAAACAGATTAATAACGCATACTGTAGCTTGTAATATTTTTCTTTTTCAGCTTTATTTGAAGTAAAAACAACATACTCTGCAGTAGCTCTCTCTGACTTCCTGTTTCCTGTTTCCTGCTGCAGAGGAAGGCGAGTACTTCCTGAAGGTTTTGATTCCCAGCTATGCGGCGGGTTCGATCATCGGGAAGGGAGGTCAGACCATCGTCCAGCTGCAGAAAGAGACTGGAGCCACCATCAAACTGTCCAAATCCAAAGACTTCTACCCCGGTAAGACACCGCTGCCTCGGTTGGATGTATGGCTGATGGGGGTTCGGAATGTACAGGAAAACCTCCACCTTAAATACTTTAACACTGTTTATTTAGTGTTTTTATTTAGGCATCCTCAAAAATAAACAATGACTACTACGAATAACACCATTTACAAGATGCCCACCTAAACAGAGAAGCACAAAATATTGCTCAATACAAGAGTACACATTTTGGCCAGTTACACACAAAAATAACAAAATATGTTATCAATTATCAAAATACCTTCACAAGAAATGCAAAATGAATCACAAATACCTTTTTTAACAGTGTTGAAGTGTTATAAGGTGGAGGTTTTCTTCATCAGCAGAACAATAAAGACACATTTGAACAGTGATAAATGGATGGAACTGAATGGGTTCATGGGTGGATGGATGAGAAACCATAAAAACAGCCAATGAACAGTGGTTTGGATTTGTAGATGGATGAATGGATGGAGAGATATGTAGAACATTTATCGATCCATTTATCCATCTATCCTCTGAAAGGAAATGAAGGACGGAGTGTGTCAGGATGAGTAGATAGAGAAGTGTTTTGACCCACTGAACGAACATTTCATTATCTCCGTCTTCATCCATTAGTTTTTTTAAACACACACACACACACACACACACACACACAGTAATAAGCTGTCTGTCTCTTATTGCTGAGTGGCGTCTGGGTGAGTTTCCTTCAGACCAGAACCGCTGACCTTCTGCTTGTTGTTATGCAATGACGTTGACAATTAGAGCCTCATTTGATCGCTGTGTGATAGATTTATGGATTTATAAAGGCTATGTTGTCCGTGTGTGTGTGTGTGTGTGGCACTAGGCTTGTGTTGACTGAGGTTGTGAGTCCTCAGGGACAGAGGGGCCTTGACTGGGCTCACGTTGCACCCCCCCACCAACACACACGCACACACGCACACTCCACCAGAGATCGGGATTACAGGATCAGAGGTGAAATTGTATTTGTCTAAACTCTTAATTCTGCCCTGACGTGACATGTGACTGGCGCAGTGAGGAGGGGGAAGCTGTGATCTGCGTGTGTGTGTCAGTCTGCTCATACCGTCCTGCTGTGAGTCGAAGGTTCGGGTTGTTTGTTTGAGCTGTGGAAGAGACTAAATGGATTGTTGTTTCTAACTGAACACTTGTGAAAGTGCTGCAAATGCAACCCTCTGTGTTTGAAATACATTTATATACTTTGCTGACTATGTTTTAAAGAAAACATAGTTTGTTTTTCCTGGATATATTGTTGTGCAATCAAGGGAATCCTTGTGGCTTATAAATCACAGAAGTAGTAGGGAGGAGGGTAGATTAGGGTTAAAGCCCCTGCTACGGTTAGGAAAAGATGGTGGTTTGGTTAAACACTGAAAAAGCCAACGCATCCCATCTTGTGCTTCAAGTCAGCGTTGATTTTTCAATACTTAACCAAGACCACAGTCTTTTCCTAACCTCAACCAAGTGCTTAGAGTTGCCTAAACACAACCATAAAATCATTATTCATGCTTTTGTTGCTAGGAGGATGTTGTTGTAAATAAATTAAATCCACTAAGAGTGACAGTTTTTGCAGGTTTTTAACCTTACATTCACGTGTTTGTAAAGACACAAAATCATCCAAACAAATTGCATTTCCAGCACTGAGAAGATAATGTGAAATACAACCTGCATGTGTCTTTCTGTGGTTTCTCTCCTACTCTGCCTCCACTTTGTACAACCTCAAACCACGTGGAAAAACAATGTTGTGTCCAGATTTAAGTGCCTTCATATGCATCCAGTTCACTTGTGTGTACTCTGCGGCAGGCTGGCAGGTGGCAGAATGATGGTGCTGAAACATATTTATATGACCCATATCTTTTACTACAATGCAATTTCCTCTCTGAAATTATATTCCTAACTTCCAGGGTTTCTTTAAAAAGTAAAATAACCTCCAGAGGTAAAATTACGATCACATGCTCGTTCTGAAACGAGGCGTTCGCACTCATACTTAACAATCCCACCTCCAGTTAAACTTGCGGCGACTTCCCAGTGTTGTCATAGCGCCTGCGGAGTCTCTGATGTAATCGCTGCCCCCGAGCCAATCACAGCATGAGGTTTCTCCAGCTCTGCTAGAGAGTTGTCGGACACACAGTGTGCCGCTCTTAAATATGTTTCAGAGCTTCAGCCTGGAATTCATGTTGGAAATTCACGTTGGTTTGTGTGTGCAAAGGGACATACAGAGCTGCTGAATAACCCTCTAATGAAAGAGGATTAAATGTGTTTTTACACTTAGATATTTATGACACTGTAGCCCAGAATGTGTTGGTATGTGTAACATAATTGTGCTGCAGTCTTGGCCAATAGTCTCTAAAGAAATAAAAAATGTAAATAGGAAAAAAAATGTATTTATCAATACCTAGGAACACATTTAAGCTTCTACAGATTAAAGTGCACCTTTTTTGCAGTCGGAAAATTATCTTTTAGAAAGAGTTCTGGTGCCTCGCTTTAACTTTGAATTAAATGAAACATACTGCGTTTTTGGCTGTCTGAAGCATGAATCTCAGTATGTTGCATTTTGGAAATAAGTCATTCAACATTGTGGATAATTTTCCTGTAAAGCTTCATTTCACTGTTCAGCCCAGCTGCATTTACCCTCTTTTTCCCTCTCCTTTTCAACTGCACCATGGTCTCCAAGTATTTATTTGGTTTGAAATTCAGCTCTCATTCTTGTTGTCCTGGTGAGTGTGCGTTCAAGAGTGTGTGAATGTGTATCAGTTCAGTGTTGGGGTCTGCAAACAAGCCGCCGTTGTTTGACACCGGCACATGAGACTCCTGAAAGCTCTGCCAGCGAGAACAGATGCAAGGTGCAAGAGCCTCCAAGATGCGCACACACACACACACACAAACACACACTCACGCATGCAAACAAACACGTGTAAAGGCACTCAAACACGATGATAAATACACTGACAGAAATGCAAACATACACAGTAAAAATCTTGCAAGAGCACATATCCAATCCATAGAAAGTTTGCACCACAAAGGAGGTGCACAAAAATATCCATGCACACACACACACACACACACACACATATTTATATATAAACACACAGACATGCTTTCCAATCTCCTGGGGTTTCTTCACCAAACTGCAAAACTGAGAATAACTGAGGAAAAAAGAGGGGAGGAAGGGAGACAAGTGAAAGAAAGAAAGAAAGAAAGAAAGAAAAAAGAAAGAAAGAGAGGCTGATAGCCCCTATCTGGAGGGCAGGGACTGAAGAAGCAGTGTGTGTGTGTGTTGTGGTGTGTGTGTGTGTGTGCTGTGTGTGTGGTGGTGTGTGTGTGCGTCGGTCGTGCTGTGTGTGTGGCTGGTGTATGCCACCCTCTCCTAAGCACTGAAGGGGGCATCTGTATGCAAATGAGACACGGTTCTTCCTGCCGGTGACAAAATCAAAAAGCCCACCTGCTGCAAGGCGCCCCGTCTGTGTGTGGTGTGTGGTCGTGTGTGTGTGTGTGTGTTGGGAATAACAGGGCCAGTCTAATGAACAGAGTAGAGAGTTACTGCTGTGTCTTGGCCAAAGCGTCTCATTCCTCTCCTCTCGCTCCTCGGAAGACATTAGTCGCCCTCCTTTTCTCCCCTCTACTCCCCCCCCCCACACACACACACACACACACCCACCCCAGCTGTCATGGAAAACCTGGCAGAGGTCATTGAAGTTTTGGGAATTATACCTCAGTGTCCTTTATCTTCCTGGAAATATTAAATAAGAAAAAGTGTAAACTTCTCGGTGCAGGATCCACGTTTGGATCAAATCTTAACACTTCCAATTTCCTCTTTTCAAAATAAAGGGTGTCCATAGATTTGTAGGTAGTAAGGTATACTTCTCTGGAGACTTCCAAGGGATAGTAATAATCCAGTTAAAGTGATGTTGAGAATTTTGCCAAAGTCCCACAGAGCAAGAGTTCCATGGAGCCAAAACAAGATGTGATCCAGCGACAAGAAAATCTAATATTTCAACACAAAGAAATGTGAGTTATTTTCCAAAATGAGATCATCATTTTAAAATACTCAAAAAAAGCACCTCTGGCTCTCACACACAGATTCTTTATCACAAAACTCCAACAGTGTTTGGCAGCATTTTAAGCACAGAAAGTTGGCAAAATCTCAAGCTGGATCCTGCAGATTAGAACTGTTGAAAGATGAAGTTAAGATAAGACAAAATCCTCTCATTTGGATTTTTTTTAGTAAATATATATTTATTTTTTCCTAAATGAACTCCATAATTGTCCCCCCGGGGGAAATTCAGTCTCTGCAGCAGGAAAGTTAATGTGACAAGAGAGGACATTGCGTTGGAAAACAAAAGAAAAACACAACATGAGGCTAAAAATAGAAAAATCCAATGAGACAATGAAAATCAGTGTAACAGGATGTAAACAACTGTGAGGTTAAAAGAAGCCTTTCCAACAGATGCAGGGGGGATTACATGAACAGGAAGCACAGGGTGGAATAACCATCCTTACAGGTATTGATTTTAGTTTGGTTTCTTCACATTTATTGACTGAACAGATTCTATAATCTAAAGAATCAGGGTTGAAAACATGTGAATAAGAGCAGGAAAACACATGACCTTGTCTTACCCTGCTCTCCTTTCCTCAGCCTACATTCCTCCACTCATATATCACATCGTTCTCCCTCCGTCCCTCTTCTCCTCTCTCCCTCCTTCTCTCAGACCCTTCTCCTCTTTTTATTCATGCATCCTTCGATCCAGCCCCATCTCACCCATCAATCACTTGTCCCTCCCTCTCTCCGTTGCATTATTCCTTCACCTCCTCCCTCCCTTTTGCTTCCTCTCCCTCCTTCCTCTCCCCCTCCTTCCCTGAGTCTCTCCCTCCTTCCCATCTATCTGGAGAATAGTGCAGCAGCAGCACTTAAGCCGACGACCAATTAGCAAGGAGCAGCAGTACGGGGGGACGAGACAGGCCACCATTCATCCTCACACACACACACACACAGTGCTGTGCGACCCACCATTCACTATTATGGCACAACAGATTTATTACATACCCATACAGTACAAGGCAGTGCCGCTTCCAAATATAGCTTGTCTCTGTCTCCCTCTCTCTTTCTATTTGTTTCTCTGTCTCTCTCTCTCTCTCTCTGGGATAACTGCATACAAAAGGACATAACAGTTATGACAATGCTGCATCTGCAGAGCTGAAATCAACCAGAGATAGTAAAATTTAGGTTTATTCCATTTAGGTATAAGAGCATGTAAAGCGACTCTGTGTGTTTGTGTGAGAGAGTAAAATGCTGCCATGAAACAAAATGCTGACAAAGAAACGCTGTATTATTACTGTATATTCTCATTTCTGAAGACAAGAGAATTATTCAACGTTTTGGGAAACACTCAGAGACGTAGCTTCACGTTTCTAACTATTCCTTTAACAGGTTTCAGTGGATCAGGTGACACTGACTCATCAGCAAATTAACTAGAACACCATTAATTACTTGTAAAAACACATGCTAAGTGTGTGGTTACTTCATTTTTAGTGATGTAATATTGCAATATGAGCAGTTACTCCACTTTCATGTATTTATCCTATACATGATGGTTTTTTTCAGGGTGTGTGGTCCTTACAAATTGTTTTATGTTTAGATATCAGAAGCTGAGGTCTCCAACACTCTTAAATATGAGTCACTGTCTCCCCTGAGCCTTTACTCCAGTTTCTCAAGTGAAAACATTTGCTTTTTCTTGCAGTATTTTCTCTCCAGAGGCTCTCAAGACTTAATTTTGTTAGAAAATTATTTTTAAATATTCTTGCATCAAATAGGTCTTGAATAGCATTAAATGTAACTTTGTTTATGTAGCTAGCTTCGCAGTTAATCATTTCTATAAAGGTAAACAGCAGAACCACATAAAATGACTATAAAATAATATTAAACTCTCACTTACTTACAGTTACTTCTAATTCTGTTAGTGGTCAGTAAAGATAACCTGTGTGATGGCTGCGTCCGTAGCTTTATCAGTCTGTGAACAAACACAGCCGCTGCCATTCTGCATAAAATATTCATTTACAACACCTGTTTTATAATTAGAATCGACCCACTTCCCTCCTCTTCTTCTCCTCGCCACTGAGATATTGACCTCCGGTCGGACACGGAGGCGAAGCCATAAAGACAAACTAAAAGCTGGAAATGAATTAGTATTGATGTCGTCAAAGTTTCCTTCTTCTGTCCTGTTGCAGTTTTATGGTTACAGTTCAGTTTCAGAGCCCCGGGGCTGAGTGTCTCACTGAGTGTAACAGCAGACAGACGCTGAGATAATAATGTTCTTAGAAACTGTTGGGGAGCATGTTTCTGTACAGGCTACACTGAAACATCAATCATGTTTGGAACCATTTAATTTACTTTAGTATTATTTATAACAATTCATAAGAGCAAGAAAATCTTACTGACTTCCAAACTTCTGTTTAGTTTGTTCAGATAAGAGTGGCAAAGCAATAAAAATGAGCAAATATCCTCATTCAGTTCCTTGTACATAATTACAACATAATTTGATTTTATTTAGAATTAAAATTAGCAGTATTTCAAAAAGATGTAAGTTTGAAGATTAAGGGTGATTGAATATTCTGGGAGAATCTGATTTTTTTTTAAAGTTAAATTAACGATTTTTCCATGAAAATCCATAAAAGCCAACTGTTAAGCTCTACGCCTTAAAAGTGCAGTTCTTGCTGAGCTAAAAGAAACTGGAACTAAACTTCTCTCTGACCTCACCCTCTGACCTCATGCATGACAAGTTCTCAAAACACCCAGTAAAAGTCTCCATTGTGAAATCATGAGTCTTCATAAACTTCACTTCCTGCTCTGAAATACGAACCTTAATTAAAGCAAACGCACCGACATGCAGACATGCATCTAAAAGAAAAAGAGACACGCCGTCATCATTAGTTAAGCCTAAACACTATAATACTTTTCTGTCTGTGTGTTAGTTTAATTTGTGTGTGTGTGTGTGTGTGTGTGTGTGGGCAATAATATTAGAATCTATTTGTGCCCGTGTGCCCCTCCCGGAGCAGGACACATTCCTACAGCGGTGACCTCACCACCACATATAACCCACTTCAATGAGCCCAATCTAAACTCTGATCGTTAATGAGACGGCCTGACGGACGAGGACCACATGTTCTGGTTCGACTCGCAACTGCAGAGAAGACGGAGACTATTAGTTTGTCATTAGCAGCTCAGAAAACACCGAAGCTCCACACAGGAGTGACGGCTGCTACTTGATTATTTGTCAGTCACATAATATATAACTATACTATATGGCCAAAAGTATATGGACAGACAAATATAACACTAATATTATGTTTGTCCACATACATTTGGCCATGAATGTATGGGAATCTAAAAACTCTCTCTTTTAAGCCGTGAGTTTATGTGTGATGACTTCTGATTGTGTCTCTGCCTCACAGTCTACCTCGATCACTCCCTCTCTCCATCCAACCTCTTTTGCTCTTTTTGGTTCACTCCCTTTTCCCTCTTTCTCTTCCTCTACAGTCTGTCTCTCTCGCTCTCTGTCTCCTCTGTCTGTCCTCTGTCATGGCTTTCCACCATTTTAGAGCTTTGTCTTTAATCCCACGCCATGATTGCAGTTTTCAGTATTTAATATCCCATCTGCACGCACACACATGCAGAAAAGCAGCACACATCTGTCGCAGGATGCAACATGAGCTAACATACCTGACACACACACACATACACACAAACACACACACTGCCCCCAGCCTTTATCAGCATCCCTGATTTCAGTGCCCTAAGCCTCTTATGCAGCTCTAAGCTCTCAGACTGAGAGATGGAAAACTGCAATATTACATATCACACACACTCATAC
>NW_023340257.1:24437456-24446439 GCF_004916995.1 Morone saxatilis
ACTTATTCATTACAAATGTCTGCTGTTTACCAGTTATAACGAGATGATTTCCACTAAATTAGATTCCTACTTTGGTTCCGTCTGAATTTGTCAAATTATTGCACCAAATTGACGCCAGTTAAAGTGTCTGCAGTCTGTCAGAGCTCAGACGGAATTTAAGCCCCTCACTGTGTCTGTGTCATTACTTTATTAACAATATTTGAGTCAGTGTTTACATGGAGCACACCTTGGGCTCCAGGATGCCTTCAGCTATTTTCAGTTATTTATCATCCACGTTGGTGTTTTGTTGTACTGTGTGTGTGCTTAATGTTGTTTGTCTGCCTTTTTGTCTTGAACTTATATCATCAACCTGTTGGGGGACTGCAGGTGAAAACTACCAAACCTAAATCTGGCACAATGGCATCATACAGATGTAGATTAATGTGATAAATAATATCAGATTGATCAAATAGACATTATCTTTAAATAAATAAAAATATCTTTTAAATTAATCGATAAACCATTTGGTTTAGAAACTACAGAGTCTGTCTGTCTCATAGTCCATAACCCAAATATTAATAATATTGGATTTAAAATGATGTGATCATTCATCAAGAGACAGACAAAGAAATCAGGCATTTTTTGAAATTTTTACTTTATTTTTACATTGGTTATCAATTGACAAATCCATTAATTAATTCAGAATTCTAATAAATGAAAAATGAAATACTTGTTATTGCTGTGAATTTACTGGTGCAAAGGGCAGTAAATCAGATGGGAGTGATTTTCTGAAGAGACAACTTTTCTTTTAGTGCTGAATGCATTGAATGCAAAGAAATGAGCTAAAGTTGAAGAAACAGCGATGAAACGCCAGGTTTTTTTAATATATTTGTTTGTGTGCGTGACGTCAGCCTGCAGGCAGACCGGCTGAGTAATGCCTCAGTACCAGTCAGTGCCACGCAGGCTGACAGACAGACCATCATATCCCAGCACTCAGAGAGTCTCCAACTGCAGCTACAACACTTCCATTGCCCTCACAGGCCTCCATAAAAGGCAGAAATGTCATTTACGTTTGTACAGCAGCAGCTTTTTAAGAGGAGGTTGGAGTGTTGAGCCACATCGAGATATGTTTGATACAGCAACTTTTATAAAACAAAAAGAACAGTAGCATGAGAAAATCACTATTTGGTTGTATTTCAAAGGAAAGTATGCACTCAGTCGCTGATGTTATCTGGTGCAATAAACAGGCTTTTATGCACATCTGATACCACTTAATTAAATAGAACTTTGGTTGAGAAACTCTTTTTACAATCAAATCAGACATGTCCTTGTTTGCTGCAGGTCACCAAGACCTTGAAATACTCCCATTCCCCACACTGGAATATCTGCTACATTCTAGAAATATTGAATGACAACCTTCAGATGATTAATTTTCCTTTCCTCAAACAGACACACAGTGTGGAGTGGAGGAACTGTACTAGTTGAAAAGGTCAAATTAAAAGTAGCGGAAGCTTGTTGCTTTCCTCTAAAGTGCCGTTCTAAGTGTGTTTCTGTGTTTGGGGGCTCCTGTGGGAGCTGAACTCTGAACTCTGGCAGGGTTTTAGATGTTCTCCAACAGCAACTCATGCAGAATGAGACCCTCAGCCCGAGCACTGTTAATACCACAGTGACATACGGCTCTGTCAACCACCTCAAAGTCAGACTCAAACCTCCAGCCTTTGATGCACAGGAAGTAGGCTACTGATAATATAATGTACAATACCTAAATGGTGTTGAGAGCTGTTTCTAATTTATATACATAAAATGTCAAAATATAATATAAATAATGCAATCCAGTACAACAGCATCACCAACTGTAGCTTCAAAAATGACCACAGTTGTTAAATTATCACTTAAAAACTGAATGTGACACTGTTGCACTAGATTACATGAAAAAATGTATTCTGTCCACCCAGCTTGTAGGAAAGCACTGCTTTTAGAGGTGAACTAAAATGCAACAGTATGTGATCTCAGCAATTAGGCTTTATGTTATCATAAACACTAGAACTGATAGCCAAAGCTACGTAAATAAACCCCAAATTGTTATGAACCATAGTTCTTAAAATGGCTATAATGGATATTTTTCATAATATCAATGTATGAAATGGTATTGTCAAAGGTGTCACTCATAGTGATGAACCTACAGAGAATGATCTCTGATGAACTGAATCTGCCGTTCCCCTCGGCTCAGCTCATGAAAAAGCTCTAAAAGCACCAAACAGCAGACAGACAACATTAGCAACTAGCTGAACATAGTGGAGCATTTAGCAGCTAAAGAGTTCAAATGAATGATCATATTGCTCTGTAACTGTTGGACGTGTAAATAAGTAACTGTAAACAAGTTGGTAAAAAGGTGATGATATGCTAGTGTTGTGTTTACAACCAAAAAAAAAAAGTTATCGCAGGTTTAAAACAATGCATTTCTGTCTTTGTCTGATACCAGTATAATTTCCTGCTCACGCTATCTGCGACCTCTACATGTGACACAGTAACACGCAGATGTCACACAGGACAAGTGTAGTGCGACTGTCAGATGCAGAGCGGTTACTTTGGGCCTTCTTGACCCCCTTCCTCCACATTGTGACTCCCCACCTCTGCAGGATACATCAGTCAGCCCTCTGCAGCCTGCAGACAGCCATGGCCAATCAATCTGCACCACATCTGCCACACGGCGGGCAGAGACAGGGCGTCAGGATGCACCCAGAGGCTTTAATGGAGCCTGCATTTCCCTTTTCTGTTTTCTGTACCTCTGCATTCGCAGACTTCCCTTTCTTCCTACCGTGTGTGTGATTCTGTCTCTGTCTACGATTCAAAACAGCAGAAATTATAATTAGAAATGAAGTTGGTGATCAATATTGGTATTCATTCACCTCAGTGCTCTTTCTTACTCTTTCCATTTGCTGCCTTTGTGTTTAGACTTTTAATAAGGGAGTGTTGAGGGTCCCGGCGAGGCCAATCGTAAATAGAACAGCAGGAATATGGCCGGCCTGCCCGCAGATCAATGCTGCACTGAGTGTGTGTCTAGCATCTTGCTTACTTGCCCGTCTATGAGTGTGTGTGTGTGACTGTTCATGTTCATCTTTCTATCTGATGTTCAGCCTTTGTGTGTGTGTGTGTGTGTGTGTGTGTGTGTGTCCTTGGGAAGTGGTAGGATAATGCAGACTGCCAGTGAAATACGACTATCATAAACCCTGTCAAACACTTTCACTCCCTCTCATCACTCCCACAGTGCACACACACTCACTTACAAACACACACACACCCTTGGGATAATCACCATTGATCACCACTGCGGGTCTGAGTGTGTGCGTGTGTGTGTTCACTTGCTGAGATGAATCTGGACATATGAAAACCTGAATCTCGTTTGTGGTGTTCCCTTAAGCGGTCGACAGAGGACAGGCGACATGACATCATCCTCAGCTTCATAATGTTCTTGAGTAGTGAGCAGTTTGTTGATTGTGACTTTTAAAGGACGAATCCAATGATTTTTAACAGATAAACATCCTGTAACACTACACTGAAAGCTTTTATGCTAAAAGCTCAGTGTTTCATTGGGGGGAAAAATTCTCTGAAAAGGATTTGTGTTTTTTATGGTTCCATTTTATTTGGAATAAACAAAAGAAGAACTGGGTTGTTAAAATGTGCAGCGAGAGCCACATGACTGCACTGATTGACAAGGTGCCTCCTACTGAAACTCAACTTTAACAGAAAATCTAATGAAAATGATGGCGGCGTGTCACATAATCAGTTTTTAACATCAAATATTCAAAACAAAAAGTCTCTATTTTCCTTTTAGTATTAATTGTGGAAACTAAAAGTCTGATATGTTATTTTATTAAATATATTATCGCTATATTAAACACTCCAAATTCATTAGATATATTTCCTCTTCTTCTCACTCCATAAATCATTGTGCTGCCCCCCCTCCCCAGGCTGAGAGCTGTTGTGATGAATGGGATTCACATCTATAAGCCTTATCCTTTAATATTAGATACACAGACAGACCGCCAGCTATCTGCAGGCCACAGCTCACAGCCAAACAGGAGAAGTCATTCATTTTCCTGATGACAGAACAAACCTGAACAAAATGTGGATTTCATATTGCTTTCATTTGGTCCTCGTGTAGCAAACAAAGCTCCTCCTTCACTCCACTGAAATAATTGTTTTTCTATTATTTGGTGTAGGACTTTTCATTTACTCATCTTGGGCTTCTCGTATCCACAGCTACAATAAACGGAATAATTCCCAGATTACCAGCGTTGGAAGCAAAGCAAAAGCTGTGTTGTTGTTTTTTTCAAAATTGCAACGACAGCAAATGTCGGCTTGCAGCCATCTCAGTCCGGTCTGAAGCAGACTCATAAAAAAAAACAACAACAACCCAAAACAAAAGAAAAAACAATGATGACATGCTGAAGAGGATCCAGCCTAGAATAACAGACATGGCAATCTTTTTTGTTTGCGATGAGAGAGGAGACTGATTTTGTTTTTGCTTATGTAAGTGAGAAGAGGAGTAGGAAAGAAACATGTAGCTTCCCTTTGCACTGGCAATCCAGCAATGTGTGTGTGTGTGTGTGGGTTTGTGTTGTTGTGTGAACGACAGGGAGAGAAGAGAAGACGAGAGAGAGACGAGGGGGGGGGGGCGGGAGAGACAGCAGTTCAAAGATCCACCTGCCCACCTCCAACAGCATCAATGCGCCCTGCAGCCACTCAAAACTTGCAGGTCATTGTAAACGGCTCTTCCTGGTCTTCTTCATGGCCCGGCTTGAAGTGCGGTCTGTTCTGGTTGAGGGAGCCACTGCTGGCCTCCCAGTTCCTCCTCCGCGGCCTCCAACCTGCTTTCAGAGGCAGCTGACTTTCTCGCTGAAGCTGTTAAATACCATTCTGCCAGTGATTCAACTTGAACCAGCTTTCCAACATTTCTGTTTAAGATGTGGAAAAAGCCATTTCCAACAACACGAAGGCTTATGACAGGCTAGGTTTTGTTTCCATGCATGCTGTTCAATATTTCAGTTGAAATCTGATGTTAGGGCCAGCCATTACCACTTGGATGAAAATGACTGTCTGATTGTGCCTTAATTAGAGTTCGAAACACCTAAATTCAAGAGGAAATGTGAATTCCAGGGCCTATCTTTAGTTTTGTTATGCATTAAATGCAATCCCACATTCCAGGTATTTCTTAACATGTGCTTGGTCCAAAAGGTTCACCCAGCACATGACCTGATGTTGTGTTATAACGACACTAAGTAAAATTGGAAACAAACAAAAAGGATAATTAAAATTATTAACTTTACTCAGGGATGGCAACGGGGCAAACCAGTCGTGCTATCTGACACTGAATAATGAGTATTGTAATCATTTCTCACGCTTCCATTCAACCTTTCATCAGTTTGGCGTTGAATTCTCTCTTGACTTTCTACCTTCCTTTAAATTCTATTTTCTTACTTCCTTTCAAAAGCCATATTTATCTCCGTTGTAGACCAAAACCGGTCCACAAGGGATCATTATGATTCATATCGTGATCTAATCAATCATCTGACTGACGACTGCTACATCAAATAAGACCTATAGGTTCATCATGCTAAAAAAAGAAGGAAACAATATTCTCCAAAATTTTTTTAGGCGGAGTGTTCAGTTTAAAACAAAGAAAAGCCACTGCTTGATGAGGTCGTTGAAGGTTTCTCAATTTGTTCCTGTGTGTTGTGTGCCTTGCAAACCTGGCCAGCTTGTGAGTGTGTGTGACAGATTGAAGAAAAACCAGTCAGCAACCCACAGAACGAGAGAGACGGGTGGAGTGAGGAAAGAGGAGGGAAAGAGGGGAAGAGCGAGCGAAAGAAAGAGAGTTGAAATAAAAGAGAGAAAGAAGCGCAGGGGAGGAGGAGCAGTTGATGTGCAGAGTGTTTGTATGAAGCTCTGAGGGTTTCAAACGTCCCACAGACAATAGGTGGAGGCAGGCGCTCTGTATTACAAATAGGCTCTTTGACCCCAGCTTCAAGCTCGCAGGGGGAGACGAGGGTGCGGAGGAGGGGGTGTCCCCATCTGCCTCAGAAGAGGAGAGATGTGTGTGTGTACATCTGCTACTCTGCCAATCTGGGGCAAACTGTGTCATTGTTAAATCCGGTATGCATTTGTTCTGGTGCACGACAGACCAGAATACCCGGACCTGCTGTGCCTCCTCCACATGCACAAAAAAACGGTTTTTAGCCTCGATTTATTTGGTTGCAAATTCAGGCATGTAGCAGCTAATGAAGACCACAAAAGTTAACTCGCTCAATAAAAAACAACTAAAAGAATGAAAGGCAAATGCATTAATGTTCTTAGAATAAACTCAAACCTCCTTTCTATTTGATTTTACATACAGACAGGTGATTTCAGGACCTTCTTCTCGGCTCACATGAGCTTCCCCAACAGTGGTATAACATGAACTAGTATAAGATCAACAATATGAATACTATCCAGATTGCAAAAACACACGTATACAGCACCCCCACATTTCCCTAACTATAATCAGAATCTTAAATACTACTGACATCGCTGTTGCCTGGTGCAGCAGTGATCACAACCTACAGTCTTGTGGAAATTATCTTTTTCTTTTACTGTATTACACCTTGAAGATTAATAAAGACCATTCTCTTAATTAAAAGCAGCACTTTTCATGCAGGAAGTTAGTAAGAGGTTAATACTGTTTTCATTGTGACCCCTTGACAACCCTTGCAAATCCTCCGCGACCCACTGTAGGGTTGCAACCCAGACTCAAAAAACAACGGGCTGCAGGCGGAGTCTAAGTTTCAGCAGAACTTAACTGATGATCTCAGTGATGTCTGATTCTCCCTCTCTCTCTCTCTCTCTCTCCCCTCTCCCCTCTCTCTCACACACTCTTCTCTCTCTCTCTCTCTCTCTTCTCTTCTCCCTCTCTCTCCCCTGTCACCAGCTACTCGATTCTGGGTCAGTTCTTACTATGACAAAAAGCTCCTTCTCTGTGGAGCCGAGCTTGGCTAGCAACGTGGCTCAGCCCCTCTTCAAAACACTTTATATGTACAGAGACAGGAACACACACACACACACATACACACACAATACACAGTTGCAATTTCGCTGTTTGGCTGCCCGAATATCGCCTGCCTCTTCTCTGTTTTTTTTTTTTTATTTTTGTTTTCTCCCATAAATTAGCAGACATAGCTAATTTGTCTCTGTGTGCACCATGGCCATTTGCTGCCTTTCACGACTGCTATGACGATAGTACCAGCCTTGCGTGCATGTGTGTGCGTGTGCATGTGTGGTGCGTGCGTGTGTGTCTGTTTGTGATGCCAGGTTTGTAAGAGAGGCACAGCACAGCAGCTACCACACAACACACTCAACCCCCACCCCCATCGGACAAAGCCAGAGGGGGATGTGCGGACTGCACACCCGTTGCCTTCGGCGATGAGAATCAAAGTGACAGCTTCCTGCAGGGAGGAGCCCCCCACCCTCCTCCTCCCACCCTCCCTTCCTCCCTCCCTTCCTCCCTCTCCCCCCCTCCTTCCTTCCAGACTCCCTCTCTCCTCCCTAGCAGGTGTAATAAGCAAGAGAGACAGATTGATGTCTTTCTTCCATCTTGGTTCCGTTCCAGATTCTCTCGCCTTGCTTGTCCTTGAGGTCGGCCCCTGGAAAATTTTAAGCAGCGCTGGTAGGAAGTTGAGGCTGTTAATATCTGTTGTCAGCTTTTAACTAACATCATAAATTGTGTTTATGCAAGTGGCATATTGGAGCATAAGCATTGCATGAAGAGGCTGCCTCAAAAGCTATCATGGAGACAATATTTTAAGCAAACTACATTTGTTTCTTTTTTTTATTTTTTTTTTTTTCTCTTTTTTTTTTTTTTTTTCTTTTGTCTGCATCAGAAGGATTGTACAGCTTGATGTGGAAAGTTTGAAATTCTTCTAGGTAAGCTGCTTTACAGTTAATGGCATGATTTTGAAAGGTTATTTGCTTTCTTTCATTTAGATGGTTAATCTGTTAGTGAGACACTTCAGCGGTCACGTCAAAATCAAGTGCAGTGCTGATCAACACACTTCATACACACACCGCGACATATGGCCTCCAATCTGATTGGCCCTCCACAACAATGACACTAGCGTTGGTGGTAGTCATGCGCAACATCCCTCTAGTGCACAAAGGCGTCGATCTTAAAAGGTTCTAAATCTGCTAATGTCTCTGGAGTACCTCTCCCTCTCCCTCTCTTTCACACACACACCACACACAGGGATGACACAGATGTGTGTGTGTGTGTGTGTTTGCGTGTGTTTGTGAGCTCTTAAAGGAGCCAGTTCCTTCAACTATAGAGTTCTGCTTTGTGTAGGAGTCGCAATTCCCTTTAAGGGAGGGAAGGAAGGTGAGTGCGGCAAACAAAGAGCCCATTAATGAGACGAGAGCGGAGAAAGAGAGAGAGACATTGAAGAGACAACACAGAGAAAGAGAAGAGGGGGAGGGGAACCCAGTTGTGAAATTGCATTTTTTTTTTGTCTTTACAGCCGTGGTCTCTGGGCAAAGGGACAAAGGTAGCCTCTGGGACCCCTTAACCCACACACCACATGCACACACACACCTCCCTCACCAAAGAGCTGGTCCACAGCTGCCCCCAAGTCCCCCATTCCCATCCACTTCCTTATTTTTAATTCCCCAGTGAAAGCTCTCTCAATTTCCCCTTTCCCAACACCCATGCCCCCTGTATAGCCCACCCCGCGAGCACCCCCGATCATCCCCCATGATTAATCTCCCCCCCCCCTCCCCCAGGTCTGAGCGTCCCACAAAGGCCGTCAGCTGTCGTTACGTCTCTCTTGACACATCCGGCTGGACTCTCACTTTAAATTATGAAGCTCTGTGTGTTGTGTGTGTGTGTTGTGTGGTGTGTGTGTGTTCTTTTGCTAGCCTACATTGCTGGCCGCTGAACCAGGGAACCTGCGTAGCTATTATGTATTGTACCCAAGAA
>NW_023340257.1:24446539-24452808 GCF_004916995.1 Morone saxatilis
GGAAGGAAGGATGGAAGAAGAAAAGAGAAAAGTTAAAAATTAGAAAAATATCAAAAGGGAATCTGAGGAAGAAACCTAAAAAAAGGAAAGAAGGAAAAAAAGAAGGAAGAAAGCAGGACAAATGTAAAGAAAAGAAAACAAGCAAGAAAACAAAAAATAAAGAAGGAAATACAGAAATCAGAGCTTGGTCCAACACTGCAGCTTATGTGGATGAAAATGTGATGGTTGCGTTGTAACGGGCTGGCAGAGTTCAGCTCGTCCCCTTTGAGTGCCTACAGGGCTGTAATACACACTCTCCCACTGGCTTCCACATCATTTACACCAGACAAAATCATGGTCAATTAGGAAAAACTTATTAAATCCTGGAGTTACTGTGGTCAGATGGCCTGGGGCGCAGCTTTTACGGGTCTTCACTGACTTTTAGGCACTTTAAAAACAACAAAACAGGAAAAACTAAAGTTTTCTTCGGGTATCCTGGTGTCTGGACAGGCTGAGGTGCATCCGGACCGGTCCGGAATATTTCCAGAATGTGGCTTCTAATTTAGCTGTTCTTTGTGATAAGAAAAACCCTTTTGAAGAAAAGTTGTAAACCTCACATAGCTCCATGTGGGACCTTCACAGCACTATAAACTTTAAACGGTATGAAAACATTACTAATCAGCAGTATTTAAGGCTAACAAGTAACCAGCTGCACAGACCAAAAAAGTAACCTTAAACTACCTCCGAATCACCAAAACACTGTAAGAAGTTCGACAAAGAATCACAAAAACTTAATACAAAGTCCCAAAGAACAAAGACAAAAACCCGCAATAAACCTGCAACTTCCACAAACACAATATATTGTAAAATGTATGTAAAGACTCTTAGTTTTACTTGTACTTCATTTTTTTTATTCTAATAAAACAAAAGACACAACAAGAAGCCATTTTTTTCTTGGTGAGTTTAACATTAATGTTATCCATCATTTCCTGTTTCCTCTTATCTTTTTCTATTCTCTACATCCGGCTCCTTGTGTTATTATTTAAAATAATTTCTTAAGCAGCACCAGGAACTGTAAAAACATGGTTTCCTGTCAGCCTCCCTCCCCACTGTGTTTCTGCTCACTCACTCTCCCCGTGTCCCCCCCCTCCCCACTTCTCTCCCTCTCCTCCTTTATCTATCCAGAGGTCCGGCAGTGACAGAGCACTCGGTGAGAAGAATAAGGCAACTCTCTCTAAAGAATAACAAAAGAAACTGGAAGAAAAGGCAGGAATTCCTCTGCTCTGATGTAACTCTTTTCACTTGGAGAGTCCTGCTGCTCTCCATCCAGTCTCCACCTCTATGTCCTTCACTCCCCCCAATCCACAAAGTCCCTTTGCTGGGGATCTGCACGCTTGATAGAAATACACTTATTTCATCAACTTTTTAAGTTATCTGGAAATTAATCACAATTTGGGAGCTACATTTAAAAAACAATGTAAAAATCAATCAGTATTTCTGGTAGGAGCAGCTGCAGCAGGGATATGAACTTGTGACCTTTTTCTTGATGGCAAACATTCCTTACTTCCCCACTTACTTACATATTTATTTATTTGAAGCATTTAGTATAAGCCTTAAATGCAACATACTGCATGTTTTGCTTTTTTGAAGCTTTGGTGAAACTGCAAACTTGGACAGGATTTTTTAATAATGTAATTATCTCTTTTACTCTGTTTTACTGTACCGGACGAATGCTTTTATTTTGAGTCCTCTGTGATGTGTTTGATTGATTGATATGTTTTTTTTTTCTAGTTGGTCAGTTTTCAGCTCTTACATACATATGATATATATGATATATGAATGAAAAGTTCCTAATACGGTGCCGTGGAGGATTCCTTTTGTATTTCACTAACTTCCTGAGACAAAAACAGCATTTTCTCACCATTTCTCTGCACTATGCACCCGCTCTTCAGCTCTCCTCCCCTGTTTCCCATCATCCTCCCCCTCCCCCCTCTCTCTTTTCTTGTCTTTCTTTCTTTGGCAGTAGCACTGGTGTTGCCCAAGTGACCCGACCCATGCCGAGCAAACAGCTGAAAAGATGCCATGACTGCCTCTCCTCTCTTCTCTATTCTTCTCTTAGGTTCTCCTCTCTCTCCCTCACATCCACTTTTTTCCCTCTCTACTTCTCGTTATTTTCCCCTCATTTCCTTTTTCCTATTTTTGACCTCTTCTACCTTTCCTCACTCTTCCTCTCACACGTTCTTTTTCTACCCTCATCACTTCCACTTCTACCCCTTTCTCTTTCCACTTCTCCTCCTCCTTCTACTTTATTTCTCTCTCTTTCCATCACTCTGTTGTACCTGCTGTCACATTCATCTGAAAGCTGCCAGCCTGCCCTCAGCAACAAGTAGAAAACAGAGGGAGAAACAATGAGGGCTCAGGAACAGTTTGAATGGTTTCAAACTCTCACCCTCAGAAAAAGTTAGTGGAGACCAAACTGATGTCTAAGAAAAGGATGATTTGTTTGAGCCACAGTGAAGCCAGTTTGTATATTCCATTATATTTATTGCTTGTGTAAGTCATTATTATTGCATTTTTTTTGCTGTTGAAAGAGAAAAAGAAAGTGGAGAGTTTCTTCACATTAAAGTACTCCCATTCCCTCCAATAGCCAAGCAGTGTATATAAGTGTATATAATTTATATAATAACATCAGTTGTAAATTAATTTTGCTGCATATAAATTCATATTAACTATTAAGAGTTAGTAACAATATGAAGGAACTAATAATGTTTCATCTCAGGTGTTTTTAAGGCAAGACAAGTTGATTTTTACTTCCTTATGAGTACATTTGGGTCATGAGAAGAAACACAAGAGCACAAAGAACACTCAGCACACATTTGTTTTTGTCCCCCAGGAGTCCATTGACTTTGATTCCTCCTCTGGAGACTTACCATAACCATAACCTCTGACCCTAACACCTGTTATACACAAGACACTCAAGACTCAAAAGGTGCCAAACTGTGGAACATGGACAATTTTTAACTTAATACAAATATTCTGTGACGTGCAGGAGCAACAACTTGCCAACAACTAATCAATCTCCTTTTGATTCCTTCATGAAGCAATTGTTTTTTACTGATATTTAACCATGTAACAATCCTTAAACAAAATGGAGGACCATTGTAATCAACAGCTTTACAATTCTCTACAATATAATGCTTAACAAAAACAGTAGGATTTGAATTAGAAGAACAAAGTTTGGACACACATAGCTCCGGAAACTACTACAGGAAAACACGCCCACAAGTTTCTTGATCATGAGAGTCTTTAGAAAGTCTGTCACTTTAAATCTGTTTGTTTGAATGAGTCTTAATCCTTAAAATTCAATGATTTCCCTCACTGGGAGCAGCTTTTTGTCTCCAAATGGGAGGCGAGTCTCCATAATCTGACTGTTTTCTAAGATTTTTGTCCCCACAATGTGTGTAATACAAGAGAACATATTACATTATTGCATTCATGTCTGCAGGTGTAAAGAAAATGTTACAAACAGGACACAGTTCACACAGGAAGTGACTGACGAGAACAGACAGCTGTAATAATGTGTTCCACTGGGTCTTCCCAGAGGACACACACACAGACAAACAGACGCAAACACACATATTCTTCTCATGTCATTAAATGGCGACACACACTTATGGAAAGAACGCAGATACACTCACACACACTCTGCTCGGCTCTCCGGCTCTCTAGAAAGTCACACATCTCACTATGCAACCACAGACAACTATATATACACACCTAATCACCCGCATACTCATCTGTCTTCTACACACACACACATACACACAGCTCGTTTGTGTCCTCGGAGGGCCCGTGTGGTAACTGGACCTCGTGTGAATTCTTGGTCGACCCAAACGAGTTCAACACTGTTCTGATTTTACTCACACCCTCATACACACACACAGGCACACACATATACACACACAAACACACACACACACACACACACACCACACACATGTAGACACATAAGCACAAATGCAGACTTTTCTCTCACACACATACACAGTCTAAGTGACCATCACTGAATAATGAAGTGACAGAAAGAGAGAGAATTT
Organism: Morone saxatilis; assembly: GCF_004916995.1. Taxonomy (NCBI): domain Eukaryota; kingdom Metazoa; phylum Chordata; class Actinopteri; family Moronidae; genus Morone; species Morone saxatilis. Next base: position 24,450,616 of record NW_023340257.1, read on the forward strand.
CTTGCCTTCCTCTCTCTCTCTTTCTGACCCCGGGCCCTTCTCTCCTTCAACATCTCTCTGTATTTCTTTTCCCTCCTCCTGTAGTCTGTCTCCCTATTCTTTCTTTCTTTTTACCACTCTTCTTTCTGTTTCTGTCCACTTGCATTTCACTGTCCACTTTCTTCTATTGCTTACTTATTCTTCTGCAGGGACTTAATCAGGAGCTAAAACTTCCTTCAGTGCATTTGTGTTTCCACTACATCTGAAGAACTGAGAAGATTAAACCAATTAGACCAGTAATGGATTGTGTTTGAGATAATTTTTGGACATGACAAAAAAACCAACCACAGAGTAACTGCGCTGATCTTTGTAATTTAGTGCTGCGTTTCTTTCTGGCAGTTTTTCTGCTCCAATTGAAAGAATTGGCAAATAAAGTTGTTTCATTTCTCGTACTCTGCAATTCTCTGTTCTTTTCACTCCTTTGAGAAAGTTAGCTTTGAACATCCTCTGAACATCAATAACATTACAGGAAATTCTGATCATTTTTTATCTTAATATTGCTAGAGTATGAATGAACACTGTACACAAAGTCTGAAAGTTTGTGTTTGAGAAAGTGTGACCTCGGGGGATTTTTAAGGTCTAGAAACCAAAACGGGAACCTGGTTCCTGTAGTTGAAATGAAAGTGAATTTCAACAGGGGCCAGCAGAAAAATCCTGATTACTGATAACTGTCATCAAAAATCCGATTTCTATAACTGGTCAAACACAGAATTTTAGTCTTAAAGACAATTCACTCAGCAATTTAAGCAGATACGACTGTGCCTTGTTCAAGGGCAGACTTTTCTTTATTAGCTTCACATCAATAAACAACGAGTCACAATCCTCACTGTTTGTGAAACTATCATTCTGGTAGTGAGATAAAACTGACCTTCTACACAGCTCTGACTACTTGTGTTTGGCTTATCACACTCACACACAGACACACGCTCACACAGACACTCAGATATTCTCTGTCTTCAACTCGTTGAGCGTTATCTCCCGTGTTGGTATCTGGTGTCACACAACTGGCTTGATGGAGCCACACCTGTCTTTCTGCCCAACACACGCACACACACCCCTCCTTCTACTTGTCTACCCACGCTGCCCTGCGTCCCAAGGCCTCAAAGTTATCTAAACATTCCCCACCAACCTCTGCTCTTCTGTGTGTGTGTGTGTATGTGAGGTGTGACTATACATGTTCATTTCTGTGTGTGGGTGTGTATCCATGTATATCCATGTGCATATGTGTTTTGTTCTACTGCATGTGTGCATTTGTTATTTCAGGGCTTAAAGCCAAGCTGTGCATTCATTTTTGTATTTGTGTCCGTTATTAGTATGTGTTTCTGTCTATCTTTGGCGTGTGTGTGTGTGTGTGTGTGTGTGTGTGTGTAATGTGGACAGTGTCAGCTGGTCTAAGCCTCCTCGTCCCCACCCTCTTATAGCCTCAAATCCCCCCAAATCCATATCTGCTCCCCATGTGACTACAACTGCCCCTTTTCCCCCGTCAGCTGCCCCAACACTGCTGTCAGCCTCTCTCTCACCCACACACACACACACACACACACACCTTTCTTTCCTTCATCATGTCTTTGTCCCCCCGAGAGCTTCTTTTCTCTCTCTCAGTTGGAGGATCATTTACAGATTGAAGTTTTAGTCCTACGCACACTTCTGAGCCAAAGTACATGGCACAGTGTTGTAACTGCACACTGTGCACCAACTCCGACTGTGCTTTAAGATAAAAGCATTAAAAATGACAAAAAAAAATTGTATTGCACTCTCACAAAGACAAGGGATTTCTACGAGACAGACTAAAAATAGAGTGATCAAACTAAAGCAGCAAAGGCCAGAGACATCCAGACTTGCATCCCAAATATGGGCCAAGCTCCAAAACCAACAGATCCTACAAATCCCATAATGCATTTATATTGCGTCTTTTCATTAGACGAGGCCTGCTGGGTAAACATCCACGTGGGACTGAGGCACAGTTTATAAAAGTGCAAGCTAACTGGAAACTTAAATGGCAAAAAGAGAAGACACAATGCTAATAAAGTTATATGTTTTGTATCGTTCATTCATAGTCTGTCATGATCGGAAAAACAATATGAATCAGCAGCAACTTTTCATGCATTTCTAACTTTTGTTAAAAATGGTAAAGAAAGAAGAAAATAAGGTAAC
>NW_023340257.1:24452850-24454214 GCF_004916995.1 Morone saxatilis
CTCTCTCTCTCTCTCTCTCTCTCCATATGTTGGCCTTTCTATACCTCACTCTATCATTCCACATTTCCTTAACTTCCTCCCATTTCCTTCCACTCACTCTTTCTGTCTCTCTCAGCTGAACACACCCTTTGTCTTCTGACTCATGCTACTCAGAAACACACACACACACACACAGACACACAGATGCAGTATAGCCGTCAGTGTGTCTGTGGAGTTGAGTTTCTGCTTTATGAGAATACCCATCTCACTTTATCAGTGTTTTCACAACTTTGCAGAGCGCTGGCTGTTTGAACCCGACCCTCCGTACAATCCTCTCTCCCCTTAACACCCAAATCGTGACATTACATGTGCCATGCAACGGGCTAATGGAGGCCCTAACTCTGGTAATGTTAGTACTCTGCTCTGCTCATTGAGTTTTACTGGACCACATAATAATGAGAAAAAACTTCACAGTCTGGCTTCCCGTAAAGGAAGCAACAGATAAGTGCCTGTAATTTCCAAATTCTACACCCATAAACACAGTGATGTGACTTTAGTGTTAAAAGCCCAATTTGCACATAACGGCCACATAAGGATGGAAAACTGGTTGTTTGTGTGTTAATAAATTAATCATACTTAAAAATACCTCCCATTTTACACAATTACAGATGTAAGCAAACTGTAAACAGCATCAGAAAACACTAATCACTTACTTAGAAAGACTTTGCATTAATCAGCCCAATTTGTACATCTTAACAGGTTATACGTTCACCACAAAACCCTGGAAATCTACTGGAAAAATTGTGGTGTCCTACTATTAACACAATTTCAGATTTCCAGCAGCTTAATCTCACATAATCTGAAATGTGTTGCTACGACAAACAAAAACAACATGCCCAAGGCTCAACCAACTTTTAGATCAATACAGTCAAGTGCATAGTGGAACTTTCTTCCCAATCAAAAGTACAAAAACACACAGATCAAATCAAGATGACTTGCATTATGTATTCATTTTCTTGTAACACAAACACGAGCACGCAGACAGACGAAGAGGAAAAAAGTACAATAAAGGGAACATTCTCTCACCCCCACACGCCTGCTTATGATTGGCTGCGGCACTATATGATGAATTCTACAGGGAACCAAAGAGAGCTGTTTAATAGCTCATGGCACGTGGATCAGTGTTTGACCCCTCTGGATACACACACACCAGCACTCACACACTCAACGTTTATTCAACAAAGCTCGTCAGCCATGGCGACCAGCATGCCTGGTCTTTTACATCATCATCATCATCATACACAATCTGGTCCCCATTTGTTACAGCTGGGACTGCAGAGTGTGTGTGTGTGACTGTGTGTGCATGTGTGTGTCATCACCAACCT
>NW_023340257.1:24454314-24455831 GCF_004916995.1 Morone saxatilis
GTGTGTGTGTGTGTGTGAGCTGGGACTTGGCTCTACACTGAGGACACGTAGCCTGAGAAAGTGAAAACTGTGCAGAGCTTCACGCATCAAAACATCCTCAACTATACTTGAACTCTGCCGGCTTGTTCCTTCATGCACTGCTAGTAAAACCACCCCAGAATTCACTGAAATGCACGCGTCTCTTCCAACATGACATAAATCCGCATTGGAAAAGCAAATAAAACTCTCTGGCTGAGGCGGAGGACTCGTACTGTAACTCTTACCCAACTTTTACACTGTGAGAAACTTGATTAACAAGGGAGCAGCATTTGGATTCTTTCTTTTCAGTTTGTGTGAGCAGAGGAGAAATGAGGACCGCCAGCGAAACTGCCAATAAAAGTTTCCTGACTTCCATCCAGTGTCGTCTCATGTCACAGTTTTGATTGGCAAGAGCAAAATGAAGATACAAGCTTCTGTTAATTTTCCGTTTAATTTTCTCTTGAGAAACAGCAAAAGCAGGGAATAACAAGTGTCACCTGCTCTGATCCTGATCAGTTAACAGCACACTTCTTGTTGTATTTAAGCAGCTTAACCACCCAGCTACGGATCTGGCAGCTCATTAAAACTATCTGATGGTATGAAGGCAATACTGAGAGTTAAAATCCATATCAGGACATTACTGTATTAACATATTCCCCCCCATATCAATGTAGGACTATGATATGATCTTATCATGATATAATTTTACACATTTCTGTTGTCAAAATTAATTATTCAGAGCAGGCTGTAGTCAACATTGTATGTAGTTAATTATTAAAGGGTTGAGAATAGTTTTGTTTTATGTTATGCTAGATATTAGATTATTTTAATTTTACAATAATGGTATATATAAGTATATAAATATGTCATACATCATCAGATAGATGAAATATGGCAAATCTATCCCAAAACACATCACCTTTATGCACAAAAAAGCCTCACACTCATTTGCTTGCAACACTAATTTGCGAAAATCATTTCACATAATTTTGTGAAATGATAACACAATAAGATCCTAATTTAATAAAAGTCTAAGAATCTATTGACCCGTGTTGCACTTTTTTTTATATTGAATCGACTAAAAGCTGTAAATGTATCATTCCTTCTTCTTCAGCTGGAGTAGGTGCATCAGTCTCTACAATCCTCCTTCAGCTGGACTGTAAGACAAACCTTCCACAGAAACACTGCCAGGACCCTGTGTGCGCCCTCTGACAGCTGAGAGGAACATAAAAAGTTTGAATTTTACACACCGCAAACCGTCACAGTGCAACAGTAATCTCAGTGAGAGTAATAGAGGTGATTCATTCTGCTGCCGGCCGGCTGGTCTCAGATCCACGTTTCAGCTAAAAGTTTCACTTTAAGAGAGCTGAATAAGAACGAGGGGAGGTCAGACTCCTGTGTGTATAATGGACATGACTTTAATTAGAGGTAAATGACAAGAGTTTCTGATGGAAACAGGAGTACATGCCTGTACAGCTCTTTCTCTCCCTCTCTCTCTC
>NW_023340257.1:24455977-24456615 GCF_004916995.1 Morone saxatilis
GTGTGAGTGTGTCTGCACCATTTGCATATGTGCATGTGTACTCCCTCATGCGAGTGTGTGTGCGCACTGTAACGCTGTCTGTGTGTGAGTGTGCATGTGAGCGTGGAGGGTGGGGCCTGACTGGAAGTGTGACCTCATCTTTATTAATGACAACCATATGGAACATGATCGTATGATTTACAGCACGACGTAGAAAACAACAGACGGCTGCAGGCTGGAGGAAGATGAAAGCCTAGTTTTACAGAACGTGGCTGAAGTTTATTGATGAGGTGACACACATGAAAGAATTGATAGCTGTTGGAAACACTCTGGCTGTGAACAGACAAGAACAAAATGAGTCAGAGTGGCGTTCTTTAAGATGAAAACTGTGCAAAAATACAAGTGAGAAAAAGAAGTTTTAACGCCTAAAGGATTATTTTTGTGCATCACTTGCTGTTATTGTCTTAAAATGTCAAGCTATTTTTTTAAAATACTGTTTTAGCCAAATTATGTCTCTCTGTTTTCTTTTGTTGTGATCATGTGTTGAAAGACATGAAGACCGTATTGACAGTGTTGTTAATTTGTCACTATTCATACCAATAAAGACTCTTTGAACTGAAGAAAGAATTGAAACAGAAAAAAGCAAGAAAGCAAGAAAG
>NW_023340257.1:24456760-24457030 GCF_004916995.1 Morone saxatilis
AAAGAAAGAAAGAAAGAAAGAGGCGGTCAGATGGTCGAAAGGGTAAATATCAACCTGTCATTACTGCTGGGTCAAAGGTCATGAACCCCATCAGCCTATCAGCACCTTTCTCTGTGGGAATCCACCGATCACGTGACCAACACTGACTCCTGCTGCCTGTCTGACCTCTGACCATAAACACACACACACCGTCACATCTGTACAATACATATACCTACGCAGTCTGGTCACTGGCCACATGTAGGCTACAAAAGACACACACACACACAC
>NW_023340257.1:24457130-24476441 GCF_004916995.1 Morone saxatilis
CATTGTGTTTTGCCAAATCTTGGTTAATCAATAAGATGTTTCTCTCTCTTTTCTTTTTTCTTCCTTCATCCATCCACTCTGCTGTCTTTATGGTCAACCGGCTCTGCTTTTGTCCCCACAGCTGGGCCTGCTCATTAGGCCATAAAACCTATTTAATTGGATACTGAAGCCTGTGCGGTCATTTCCATTGGCTTATTGGGCTGTCAGTCAAGGAATCCATCCATCTCTCGCTGACAAAGGCCTATTGGTTGTTGTCAGCACTTTTTCCACATTACGGGGGACCATTGTGAGTAGAGTAGCTGAGGCAATTTCAATGTAAGAGCAGGTTGAAAAGGGCTCTTCATCATGTGACAGAAGGTGATATTAGGTCCTGATTTGCGCATTTCGAGGTACTACATGTAGCACTGAAACATCAATAAATCATTAGTGCTTTCACTCACACTTTTACTGTAATAAATTAGTATAAGCATAGTTGAGAAACAGTTACAGAAGAGGAAATAAAGTTTTATCTGTGTACTACAGAATAGGTTCTTGTGTATTATTGCTGTATGGTACAAAGCAGGAAATAAACTCATTTTACAATTAGATTTAACCAGTGTTGGCTCAGTAATTTCCATGACATGAAATGCTGCATGCAGCTGATAACGATTGGCTGGAAAATACGTTGTTGAACTTCTGCCACTTGGTTTTTGAGGAAAATGAATCTTGGTTCGGACCTAATAATGGAAAGATATTGGTTTATTTTGGTAATAATATCCTTCGGTGCACATAATATTGGTTGCTTAAGAATTTTAATAATCTTGTTTGAAATGACTCCATTTGCATAAGACTTGAAATACTCACTAATGTCAGTTGAGTTATTATAAAACACTGATTCCAGAAGGCCAATATGAAGACAGATACAAATTTTGCACCAAACTGTTATATTTTTGAAGTTTTTAGTGCTGGGGAAAGTTTTTCTCATTTGTTTTTAAGCTCACCCCTAAGTGAACCTTTTCATGAGAAAAACAGGTGAGAATTAAATTTTGCGCTCGTCACACTGTTATGAACAGACATATGATACACAAACACCAGGATCTCTCGCTGACTTTCATCGCTTTGACGTTAGTTCTCCTCTGTCCGCTTGTCCTCTCTAGTTCTATAAACAATTTTATATAGTCTTTAACCCTCTGGAACAACAAGGTGTTGAGCTGCACCTCTAACAGGCAGCTAATCCAACAGATCTGATCAAAGGTAGCCAGTTAACCTGAGCTTATCCGCAGCCTAAGGAGATCTGTTTAATGAGCTTACATTAAACCAGCCGCCATGTCTCGCTATGCTTCCAATCAGCTCAGATGGAGCCTCCGCAGTTATTTTATAGGACAAGACGGATTTCTTTATTTTATTTTTAATTCATAGTTCTTTCTCTCTGTCTGTGTGTATCCCCCTGCCTGTATTCAATCTTCGTCATCATATTGTTGTCTGTATTTCCATCTCTCCCGCTGTCTTTGTCTCTTTATGATTGCATTAAATTTTTATTTCTGTTTCTGTCTCTCCACCTGTCTCCCTCTCAGTTTTGGCCAGTGACATGAATATCTATCTGTGGAGAGGCACAGAATAAATCAGTAAAAAGACAGGAAGAAAAAACAGAAAATATTAATATGAGAATCCCTTATAAAAGCATTGCAATTATGCTTGCTTTCGAGCTCTCTTCTCTCTGTTTTTACAACATTTTCAGCTGAAAACTGCATATTAAAAAGTCCTCCACTACATGTTTCTGTCTATCTTTCAGGTTTCCCTTACTACATTTCTGTATACATCTTGCAGAATCGCCCTGTCTTTTTGTCTCTCTTGCTCTCTGTTTTCCTGACATTACTTTGTTGTGACAGGTTTCACAAAGGTTTCTCTCTCTGCATCCCAGTCTGTCTGTCTCTCTGCTCCTCTCTGTTTGTCTCCCTCTTTCTCTGGTGTCACTCCATTTTGACATTACTGTCGTGACTCTGTGCCTATCTGCCTCTCCCTCTCTGAGTTTCTGTCCATTTCTCTGTCTTTCCGTCTGCCTTCCCCTCGCTTGATGTTTTTCGGATGTGACAGAAGTCGTGTGAACCTCTGTATCTCTTTCTATTGGCTGTCTTTCTCTCCCCTGCTGATGTTTTTCCATCAGAGTGGTGCTAGAAGTGAAAAAGCTGTACGTCTCGACATAGCAGGGGATGAACATCATGTACCTGTGAACACAAGACCTCTGGCGATGCTGTCACATCTCGTCTCTTCTTCCCGTGTGCTCTGTTATTCTCTGCTGATATTCTCAAATATTAAAAAAGTTTGAGAAACTCACTGCTGACAGGGAACTTCAGGGATCTTTAAAGGACTCTCAGGGCAAAGTCTGGGATTTTTGTTTTTACAAATAGGGCACTTTGCAGGAATTTACCAGAATATATTTGATAACTGTTTCACACAATTGTCGCACAAGCTGGCAGTTTTCAGCCCAACCGTTGTGGAAACCAGACTTTTTATGCCTTTAGTGGTCATCTGAGCTGAAAAACAACATTAATAAATGAAGAAGAAATAGCATTTTTTCAAGTCATGGAAGCTTTAAGACTTTGTTGAGGAAAGTCACAGATTTTTTACATCAGAGCCTTTAAATTATTTTCATAAAATACTCCTCAGTGACCCAGTTTGCAGCTGCAGCTTGTCAACACTAAATCCAATCTCTGCCTTAATTTATCGTTTGATTCACTGGATCAGTACATTTTTCCCACTATGAGAATTGAGCTCATACTAATATACAAACATCATTTTTTTAAAAGAAGAAAAATACATATATATAACATTCTTGCCAAAATATACATACGATACTCTACAGAAGAGAGTTTTTCAATTATCAAACATTATCAAGAACAAATTATTAAGTGTCCTGTAAGTTCTTATTTAACACTGTAATATTTGGTATTGCATTTCCACCAAGTTATTATTAAAAAATGTTAAAAAATCGATGCAGAGGCCTTTTACTTTAGGTCAAGGTCTAAACAGGCTGTAGCCTACATTTCCCACAATGGAACTAAGTAGAATCAACTTTCTGTCCCTGGTAAATGTCTACATCTTTCGAACACCTACAATTTTTTTTACAGCAAGCTATAAATTTAAAGTCTCCAAACCCAAGCTGAGATAACCCTAATGGCATCATTAAAGGCTTATGTTCTAACTTTTAAAAGCTCCTCCAAAGCCACAGAAGACATTATATCAATGTTTTCACAGGTTTAGTAGTACATTCCATGACGAGTAGTGAACTTTATGTGTGTAATTGTTGGAGTGGCCCTTTAATTTCCACAATATTTTTTTTACATTCTATGAATCTACATCCTGGCCATCATTTGACCTTTAAAACCTTAGAAACTAAGCATTTATTGTCATCTAAGGCTCCTCCAGCTGGGGGGAATGAATCATGGCTGCTGCAGGTTGACCGCTCTGCTGCAATTAACAGGGCAAGAGACACCAAGTCATCTTTACAGGGAGGAGACACTGTAACTACATCACTGCAGTGGTCAGTGAGAGGTCACGCTGATACATCACTCTCCTCGCTTTTACTGCTGAGCACTCCACAAGAGTTTCTGAAAATCTGCTGTTTTTAATTCATTGGCTTTTAGTGCAACAAAAAGGCTGAAAATCCCTTTTCTGTTCCTTTTTTGAAATTTTGTTTGCAGCAAAGCATAAACAAACGTTGTGCATCTTTTCCTTCCAGCAGCAGAGGGCGGATGCGTCCCCTCCCCACTGCAGGATCGAGTTGCTTTGATCGNNTGTCGCTCTCTGTGTTCGATTTTTAGCACCGAGGGACATTCTCCCGTCACTCATCCTGGTATTTGTCCAACAGCATCAGTATGCATCGTCATACTGAGCGTGCATATGTTGCTGTGTGTTACTGTGAGTCAGAAATCAGAGGAGAGGCAGCTCGCTGTGCTTTCTGTCTGCTGCCTCCGGTGCCTCTCTGGTCATCAGGGAGAGGAGGAGGTGGAGGAGGAGGAGAGGGAGAGGAGGAGGTGGAGGAGGAGGAGGAGGAGGAGGAGGAGGAAGAGGAGAGCAGAGGAGGAAGGAGTGAGTCATGCTAGTTAATAAAAACAACTGCCAGGGTCCGCAGCCTGGATCATGATCATGGTGATGATGATGATGATGATGATGAGAGTTCTGGTGTTGAACAAAGTGGTGTTGGGTCACTTGGTCATTGTGGAAATAGCGAGCTGAAGTTCACGTCTGGTATGAATTTCACAGACTCTCGCTTTTCATTTTCAATCCTCATCATCCTCTGATAGAAATAAGAGCTCCAGTAATTGAACCTCTTGTACTTTTTGTACTCGACGCTGCAGGTTTCAGTGTGACTGCATTACTAACTGCAGCCTATACAGTAAACTATATGTATTAAACATTTTCCAGTCACAGTACCATGACTAAACAGATTGCATTGATATCTGTGACTCGGTGGAAGAACCCCTGGCATTATTGGCCCCTTTCTGGCACTGTTGCAGGTGTTTCATCTCAGTAACTTAACAACCCTCTGACCTGAAGCTTTCTGGATGTTTAAAAACTTTCGAAACTTTGGAGCTTAGTTCTTTGTATTTTCACTGTCTTTTACAAACCATTACTCTTCGTTTGTTTGCTCCGCTGTATGTGTTATGGTCCTTGATTTGTGGTCCTTTGCCTATATTATTAAGCCCTGTAGTGCATCTCCAATTTTCCCCAAACACTGTAATAAACTCTGGTTTGTTTCTTAGCTCCATCTTCTTCCCAAGAATGCCTATCAGGACTTAAACATGGTTGTCTGAAATGCACATTTCAGTGCTATTGGTCAGCTTTTGTCGTTGCAAATGTGGTTGGTGGTTTTTGTTTAGTGTTTATTTAAGGATTTAATGTGGAAATTATACTTTTTTTTTCAGAATAAACATATCAGATTATTGTCTTCATAATTATTATAATTTGTAATGTCTTAACACATGTCTGGAGGGGATCTTTAATGTTTGTTTAGAGTTTGTGTCCTTGCACAATGTTAAATATACATTATATTGTTGTTCTGTGGGCTACATTTTGTTTCTACATGAGCAACGTAAAAAATGTCTTGTTATGTAAACGGATAACAGCATTGGAAAGATATCGCTTCAGCAGCTGCAGCATGTCAAGTTTGGAAACAGCTTCCAACTGTTAAAATGTCAATTGATGAGGTTCATTTTGTAGGAGAAATGCAAAAGTCACATAATGTACGAAGACACACACACACACAGAGTGATGTCTTGCACCAGGGGGACCAGTACCGAAGTTACTGCCAAAGGAGCTCTCTCGTGATGTGTAAATTCTGTTGTGTTGGCACTGGTTTGAACATTTGTATGTCAGTGACTGTGAGTCTGTGTGTGTTTGCTGCATGATAAACAAGACATCGGGACATGAGAAAGCCAAAGTAAAATAAAACACACATTTTATTGAGGAGACATTCACAAAACTGCCCCTCCAAACGTCATCTTAATCAGCAGCAGTATTTTTCCTCATTTGGTTTCCCTTTCTGTTTCCAGAAAGATTTTCTGAGCTGTTTTCATTACAGGAGGATCTTGTTTGTGTGAACTGCTGTGTCTTCTTACAGCAAGAGATAACAGCTTTCAGATATTGAGATAAAATCTGGATGAAAATAAGTTCCAAACTCCACTATTTAAGATATGAAAATAATTGATCAATTGTGTTTCATAAGGATGAACCTACCTACAAAGAATTATCATCAGTTCTGCAGTTTTACAAAGCTTTTAAGCCTCTTTTACCTCGTAGTTTTGCTTTACAGCACATTGGCTGTCTGATTCATTCGCAGTGTTGTCATCAACCTAATTTGGAGAACCAGCAGACACCTTTATTCAGCAAACAAGCTCACTGGAGAGCAGACAGACAATGCTGCAGACTAACTGGGAAAGAAAGTCAAACAGCTAGTAGCTAAAGAGCCAGATATTTATCTCAGGACTCCAAATGAATGATAATGTTACTCCATGTCTGCAGGATGTGTCTGTGACAGCTGTTTCCTAACCCATTAACCATAACAACTTTAAAAGGTGGTAATATGTAAGGGCCGTGCTTGTTGTGGAGTTCTTCTCTCCTCTCTTTACCAAAAATGACTTCCAGTTTTAAATCATACTGCTCTAATAAGAGTAATCTTTTTAAATAGAAATTGGAAGCAAATAAAAAAAAGTAATGATCCCAAACTATAAATCAGTCCCTTTACAGCATGAACCTACAGTGTTACTACTACAGCACCTTGATGGACCATTATGCAACATTAACACTGCAAAGTTTAAGAGTTTAATTGCCCTCAAGATACATAGAGCACCAAGTGTCAATCATGTTTGGTATTATATGAATATGAATTGATCTCTGAGTGATCTTTAAGTCAATATTTTGTAATGACATTAAGCAGGTCTTTGCTGCAGCGGCACAGCTGTACAGTAGCCTCAGAGTGGCCTTTCCTGCTCCAATCACACTCAGCATACACACACACATGCAAATGCATGCACACACAATCACAACACATAAACATGACAAACACACACTCATGCCAAGACAATGGCCTGCTAATCCTTGCTTCTGATTGGACGAGTCCAGATTACCCAGAGGGCACCAGCTGTCGGGGAGAGGCGAAGCCCAATTTCCACAGTATCAGTACACACACACACACACACCCACACACCCACGCATACACACTCCGGCCGTATCATTCTGCTCACTAATGCTGAATTAAATGCAGAATGAGGCTGAAATGTCTACCAGCAAAGCGTTAGCATGTGGCTAAACTTAAAACGTAATGCTAACATCTAGTTTGTGTGATTTGTTAGCTTGTCGTCACTCGACCCAACGCAGCATTCAGCTGTCAACAGAGGCTGTTTGTCATTGCTGTCGACAGACTGTAAAAATAGGAATGGGAATTAATCTTACTGTAATGCTAACAGGGGTTTCAAAGGTCCGGCATGGCCAGGTTAGCCAAATGCTGCAAATGCCTGAATGTGTGTTTTATTTTTAGCCTCTGTTGTTTCAACCCCTCCACCCTGTACACATTCAACTCTTTATCTGCGGGGTGTGCAGGAATCCTCTGGTCCACATGTTAGGACATTGAAAGTATTAAAAATATCTTAAACGCAGTCGTGAGAATATGGAATATTTTTACCATTTTGGAAGCTGTCTGCAGAATTTGGATTAATGTAGCTGCTCTTTTTTCTTTCCAATGGGACTCTTCAGTCTGCTTTGACCAGTACTGGTTATGAATTTTATTAACTAAATTAATCTTAAATTAGATTCAAGGCAGTATTAAAAAAGGTCTTTAATTTGACTTCCTAGTCTCTCTGTCCTTGCACCATGATGTATGACCAGCTTCCAACCCCCACATAGCTTTTGTCCCTCACTCCCCCAATCCCTCAGTTCCCAGTGCAGCCACAGAGGCCCGAACCAGGCCAAACCGAGCCAGTCCAACAGGGCAGGGAGAAGGAGGAGACGGGAAGCGCTAACTGACACGCTGCTGAGACGAGATAAGAGCAGATCCCACTAAATACTGGAGTCAAGGGAGAGAGAGATGGAAGAGGGAGAGGAAGAGGAGGAAACGGGGGAAACAAAAGGGAGATAAAGTGAGTTAGAGAGGGATGAAGGAAAGGAGAGGGAGGAAGAGAGAAAGCGAAATGGAAAAGAGTATAAAGAGAGAGAATAAATGCTAAAAGGGAGAGAGAGACGGCCAAAGAGAGACTTACTTTCAGTGTGTTGTTGAGATACAGCCGGTCTGATAAGGCTTTGCATTGGCCTAGATTCTCCTCTGTCTGTCCGTCTGTCTGTCAACGCTCTACGGATGCAGCACTGATGTATTTATTCTCTCAGAGTATTAACCTGTAACATTTAAGTCTTAAAGTATTAGGAGAGTGATATGTTTGTCATTGCTTTTGGCTCGAAGACTAACTATGAGGTTAAATTGCGGATATCCAGCTGTTAAGGAGCACACTTGTGGTTTTGCAGATTTTAGCCTGTAGGAATCAGCCGCGTGTTTTACACCACAGCTAATGATTTTGCACACTGTTGTGTTTTAGATTGTGACTATATTTCTTATGATTCCAGGCAGCCGTTGGTTTCATTCATTATGTAAAGTATGAAAATAAATGAGCACACTAAACCGTCAAAAATCAAGACTTTGTTTTTGTTTTGTTTTTACCAAGAAACCTCGTTATGAGGTAATGCAGTATAATACAGACCTCATGTTCAGTTTCAAGAGTCTGATCATTTGTTTTCATATTGTAGGAAATGAACAATAACCCAACCGCTGCCAGGCACTAGAGGAAAGATGCATGGAACTAAACCTGTAAAACATGCAGTATATTGTACAATGGTAGAACTATGATTATGTATACATGACTTAAAACTTGAAAACACTCTGGTTTGGTACTTAAAGGTGTTTAGGTTGTTCACATGCACATTAATGTTATACATTTATGAAATTACTGATTACTTTTGGTCCCCCAAAAATGTTTGTAAAGAACCATGATTCCTACACTTTTCATCTTTTAATGATGCAAACATCATCAAACTCAGCCAAAACCCCGTGAAAAGTGTTTCATTTCTTGAGCAGAGAGACAAAACAACAAAAATGAGTGATTGCGCTACTACAGACTGTTTATGAATGTCTGAATTTCTACTTCATCACCAATTCAGACACTTAGTTTGTATAAACACTGGGTGTCTGGTCACAGGGGGAAAAAGGAAAAACATGAAGTTTATAAAATACAGTATATTCACACACCCTCAAACACATGAACGAGCAAATGCAAATATATAGTTTTTCTTTCATGTGTTTCTTATATTTCCTGCAAATGTGTTTTGACTTTCTCAGTGCACATAAATCCCAGTTTGTACTGCTATAGAAGTGGAGTGTAAATCCTCTGAACCTCCTCTGCTTTTTGATTTGTATTATAGAGTTTAGCCAGTTTATATGGAACCGATATAAATCTTAAAGATACAGTAGTTAATGCTTACACACACATTCTGCCCAAACTGAAGCAGACGTTTGGAAAGCACAGAAGCATGTTTTATTTTTCATTTGACCAGGGAATTGATTTCCTGATTGGACGAAGTCCTGGAAACAGACATAAACTAATATGTTCATGCGAAAAGGATGCAGTGGAAATATGAACGCTGATGTTTTCTGAGTGTTGTTGTGAGCTTTGTGTGATTGGTCTTTCTCTGTTTTGTTTCTCTTTACTGCGCCGATCAGAAACACATTTTTGGAGAAGCAACTTAATACAATAGTATTTTGTGTTAAATTGCTTCTCCAAAAATGTGTTTTTCCATAACATGCTTCAATCAAAATGTAATTACAAGTTTTTAATTAGTTTTCTGCTATAAATATCACTAACCACACTAAATGCTATATACGTTCTTTTTTTTCCACTTGGATTTTTAACTGCATTTCTTGATAATTCAGTGTTTAGTTTTTTCTCTTCGCTGTTACTATTTGCTGCTGCAGCAGCATAATTTCCCTGTGGGGATCATTACAGTTTTTTGGTATCTTTTCTTATCTTACAAATGTTGTTTTTAAAGAAAAAGCCACATGAACCACGGTTGGTTTAATTTTCATTCAACTGCACATAAAAGTGGTGGAAATAGAAAAATTCAGTGTTCAAGTCATAATTGGGACAACATATCCTACACAACATCAAACCTTCACCCACCTGTGGAAACCTTTTGATCCTGTGCTTGAGAAAAACCTAAATGGAACAAATCACTAATCTATATATCAAACCTGATTTTATGTAAAAGTTGGCACATTGAAAAAGAAACACATTTATTCATCAAAGTGACACAAATTTAGCAATAAAATCCAATGATGTGCCAAAGTTACAGAAGACTTTACAAGGAATGGTTTGATTATTAACATATCAACAGCTGATGAAAACAGGCTTCTATTATCTTTTTAAATGAGCTTGTCATATCTCTTCCAAGTACTGTTTGCCTTCAGTTTACTCTCATGCACTAACCTCTCCGTTAATGTGTGTGTGTGCAGGGACGACAGAGCGGGTGTGTCTGATCCAGGGGACAGTGGAGGCGCTGAACGGCGTCCATGACTTCATCGCTGAGAAGGTGAGGGAGATGCCTCAGAGCACCCAGAAGACAGAGCCGGTCAGCATCCTGCAGCCACAGACCACCGTCAACCCCGACCGCGTCAAACAGGTCAGTCGACTGTCTGCTGTGTGTGTGTGTGTTGTGGGTGTGGTGTGTGTGTCAGCTCTGCCTCGGGTGAAGGGTTGTTTGAGGAGGGGAGGATGAAGTGTTTGCCTTTGGAATGACAAACTGTGTGCGTTTCTGTGGGTGGGTTGTGATTTTCTGTTAAAGGCTGAATGAGCGAAAAAGAAAGAAAAACGACAGGCGACCATACAGATATCGTAAACAGATGAGTGGAGAGAGAGAGAAAAAGGGAGTGAAAAAGAAAAGTAAGGCAAAAGGAACAACAAAGGGACAAGAATTAAAGAAAGTGTGTGAAAGAAAAGAGAAAAAAAACGGGACGGGAAAGAAGGAGGGAAGCCAAGAATGAGAGGAAGAAGGGAATGATGAGGGAAGGAGAAAAAAGGAAAAAAAAGTGGGAGAGATGACATCAACTAGACAAGATTGAGTGTGTTGAGGTGTGAAAACATAAACTCCACATTGACATGAAACTGAGCACACACACACACCACACACACACACATACACATACACGTAGACTGACAGCCCATGAAACCTAAACATCCTCACGCCAACTGGAAACA
This sequence comes from Morone saxatilis, assembly GCF_004916995.1. Lineage (NCBI taxonomy): Eukaryota > Metazoa > Chordata > Actinopteri > Moronidae > Morone > Morone saxatilis. Next base: position 24,467,903 of record NW_023340257.1, read on the forward strand.
GTTTCCTGCTGAGGGAGGAAGTGTGAGAGAGTGTCCTGATCACTTTCTCTCTCACACACACACACACACACACACACACCTACACACACATACACTCATACACACACAGATCAATTTAGTGTGAGAAGTATCTTAATGAAAAACACGGAGCTTCAACTTTCCTTCCCACTGACTTCCTGTAGCCTTCAGCCTTTTCATCTGCTCCTCCCTCCCTCCCTCCCTCCCTCTCACTCGCTCTGTCTCTCTTTCGAACCAGTTATTATGGAGTGCTGTTGGAGGATGAGTTGATGTTACTGAGTCAGTAAGCATTGCTATCTCACAGTATGCATGATTATGTTATTGTTATAGAATACCTAAAGAGAATTACAACTATATACGTGTTTGCAGTCACTGTCACTGGTCATATAGTCAGCCTCTGGTTCTGCTAACTTTGCTGTTTGCAGCAGCATGTTTTGGTGGTTCTGTTTAAATTAGAACCACCCTGTGTTGATTTGTTACCAGTTGTCCTGATGGAATAAGTTTTTGTTTGTAGAAATGTTGTCTGCAGTCTATGTGTTGTTGAACCAATGTCAGGTGTGTGGACATGTATAATAGCTGTTTTCTTTATTGATAGTACCACTGGCACAGAGTTGTGAAATGTTCTCATCTTGTAATTAAAAGATCGACTGATATGGGTTTTTAAGTGCCGATATTTAGAGAGCACGATATATAATGATATTTAAAAACAAAGAAAAGTCATGTTTGATTCTATTCTATTCTGAAGGAAATTCAGCCACATGTTTACAGCAGGATGCATGAGAGTTATAGTACAGGGCTCAAAGACAACGTTTTCCCCAAAACTCACAAGGGGGAGCACTAATATCGTTCCTGCCTGCAGATGTTTCTGAAGACATATTTGATTATCGACCTTGTGACAGACATCGGTCAATGCTGATTATCTCAAAATGTACGTAATCGGCCCGATTAATCGGCCTATCACTACTTGTAATGGCTTTAATTTGCCAAAAGAATCTCCACGGTTCTTCTGCAAAGTGATTTTATCCAAGACAGTTCCAGATTGTGTGTTAGAAAGAAACTTCCAATGTTGATAAATGATTCCACAAAGTTGTTGTTTGCCAAGAAACTTTATTTTCAATACATGAAGCTCATTCCACTGCTGATTGTACAGCTAAATCTGAGTGCCGATACCAGCTGTGTAATGGAGGACAATTAGTGCGGCCATTGATTATGATCCCAATCTGTTTAAGTGATTATCATCATTCTCTCTTCATGATTGCTCCCTATTGATTAGTCAGGTCTGGCATTGTTTCCATCTATTGACTGCTCAGGCCTGCTAGACAGTTCATTCAACCAGGCCTGTGGCCAAGCACACACACAAACACACACGCAATGCAGTGGCTTTAAAAACAGGATAAATAAATATTCAAAGTAATCATTAGCAACAAAATGAAAAGATGACATCTGCTGCAGAGAGAAAAATGTTCCCAGAAGTTTCTGTTTTTCCTCCTCCTCTCTGAGCTCTGGTGTTGCATTAGTGTTGCGTATGTTTCCCCTGCTGCGATTTCTTATTCTCTGTCATAAGCAGAATTTTGGGGCGGGGGAGGGGAAGGAGCGCTACGCCTTTATAGTTTTGAATAATTATAGTTATCAGACTTGTGTACACACACATACACACACACATACCCACAGAGTCCTCAGAGATAGAAGTTTTTTTTTGCAGAGCACACATTTCTAAGGTGCAGTTATGAAGAGAATTTTATGCATAATTAATCAATACTGGCTACACACACACACACACACATGCTTACTCACCCACTCTCAATCCTCAAGCCCACACACACTCTGCAGAGTTGAACTCAAACAGGCTCATGCAGATAACAGTATTGAATTGTGTTAGCACATATGGTGTCTTGTTTTTTTGTGTTTGCAAAGTTGATGTCTTGTTCTAATTTTAATACCCAAAAATTGCTCTAAATGTTATTCCTCTCAATTCGGGAAGGTACACTATACTATATGACCAAAGTACGCACACACCTATTACAGCTGAGGCGTCCTATTCAACCACAAGAGCTTTAGTGAGGTTGATCACTGATGTTGAGCAATAAAGTGCCTGGTGTGGTTGAGTTCAGGCCTCTGTGCAGGTCTGTCCATATCAAACTCAAGTTGTAGTTAAATGTACTGCACTTATTTATTCCGAGCACTCAAAGCACTTTAAAGTACATTCACCCATTCACACACAATCATACACTGGTGGCAAAGGCTGCCATGCAAGGTGCAAAGTGCTCATGGGTAACTGACTGACTTACACACACTCACACGATTTGGGGTTCAGTATCTTGCCCACCGACGTGCAGAGGGAGGAACTAGGGATCGAATCATCAACCTTCAGATTAGTGGACGACTGGCTCTGAAGTTGAACCCTTCAGATTGTGTACAGATTAAAGTAATTAGATATAACATGTCATATAGTGAGCTTTAGAGGTGCCAGTTTGTGGATTTTGTTACCATACCAGGAGCGGTTTTCAGTCTTAGGGCTAAGCAAAGCTAACCAGCTGCTCACAGTAGAGACACTAGAGTTATGTCACCCCTTTCAACAAACTCTCTGCCAAGAAAAGTTAATATGTGCAATTACAAAAACTATTCCTTTAATAAAACTCCCTCAATATGTTTCCTGTTGCACAAAGTTAATATGTGAGCTGTGTTTTTATTCAGTTTGTGTCTTCTGCAGCATGAGTGTCTAAGGCTGACTGACAGTTCAGTAATGCTGTTTTGGACGAGGCTAGCAGCCGCGGGGAGACAAGCAGGCTAATAGCTGCTGATATTCAGACACTTATAATAGAGAGCGAATCCCCCTGTTGCTCTTTAGGTTATTTATACCCCGTTGGAGAGGCGACTAAATGGATTTGACGACACACATCAGATACACACAGAGAAAGAAACCCCCGACCAAAATAACCTCAGCCACACAGAGTCCTCCACCATTCAGGGACAATTCAGGTGGATGAGCATCTATCAAACACAAAAAAGTTTTTAAAAGTTTTTAATTATAGCAAAAAAGTATTTTATATCACAGTGACATTTTAATGCAGTGGAAAGTGTTTTTTTTTTCTTACTTATGATGAAATATGAGCAGAATTTTAGGTACAAAAGGTTGATTATGAACATATTTAATTATATTACCTTAGTTATGTCATGTTATTCAAGTTTTTCCTGCTTCAGTAATATGCTACAGGACAGAGACTTTTCTTGTGCTGTCAAATGTGTTGCCATTGTTTCAAATGTAATAAAAACTCAACAGAAAAAATACACTGTGTATGTTTTGAAAATTAAAATCAGGGCTTCTTAGGTTTTTACTAATTAAAGCAAATCAGTAGTATACAACCAGGAAAATATGAAAGGACCACTAAGTAAAATCAGAGCATTGTAATGTAGGGAGGGGTAATTTAACAAAGTACAACAACGTAACCCCGGCACACACAGTTACACACACAGTCACACACACACTGAGACACATTTAAGGTCAGTGGGCTGTAAGCTGAGATGTCTTGGTTGACCCTCACAGGGTTTTAAAAGCATTGCTGTCATGGTGCAAACAGTTTTGTAACCAAAACAGCACAAACTCACTTTGATATGATGAGTGGACCTCATATGAAAACACAGGCACACACACGTTGACATACACACCATCATACACATGTGCGGCCTTGAAAGATGAATTGGCGTCCAGTGCAGTGCAGCCGTGGATTATCTACTATTTCGGGTTTGTGGGTAAAATGTCTTCGTCTTCGTCTTGTCAAGAGCGCGGCTGTTGCAGCATGTGCTGTTGGTCTCACTGGTTAACTCCTGGGACTGGGTGAGAGAGAAAAAGATGCTGAGAGAGAGATAGAGAGAGGAGATGTTCGAAGGGTGTTTGTGATGTTGTAAAAAGAGAGGAAGAGAGTTGGAACGAGAGACTGGGAGGAAGAGGGATAAACGGAGAGTGTGGAAGAAGATGACGTAAAGATAGATGGAGAGAGATGGGACAAACGCAGCCAGAAACGAGAGTCTGGCTGGCTGAGTGGGTGACTGAAAGCTGGAAGCAGATCTGAACTCTTGTTAGCCGACAGCTGCGGAGTGACGGAGGGCTTCGCTGGAAGAAGCAGCTGCTGATAGAAAGAAAAACAGAGCAGCGACGACACTGACAGACGACACGCTGCGCTTCAAGGCCACATAACAGGACAACAGACCAGTGAAGAAGATTTATGAGCTGAATAAATTCTTTTACCGGCTCTAATGAGCTCTGACATGACATATGGATGAAGAGAATTTATTGAGGGATTTTATTGCTTTTATTATTCTGTTTGTTTTTGTGTCTGCCAATCATGTAGACTCTTGTAAAACGTCCCGCCACTGTGTTCACACTTCAAATTACAGATTCATAGTTTGGGTGATAAGTGCTCTTAAAAAACTGATTGACACAGTTTGGTTGATGCACAAAATTTAAATTTTTAGTACTTTGAATACGTGTTAGGTGTTGAACTGTAAAAGTTTAGACTCACAGTCTATAGTTCAAACAGTGCTGATAACTCCCATAATGCACTGTTAACTTTGATTTCAGGTAGTTAGTTTAGTGATTATTTTATTGTAATGTAGTGACAGATACATCTTACAGCTGAAAATATTCACTGAATAGTCTAATGCATTCATTAATTCACAACATACCATCTTTTTTTATATAGTTTAAGCTAATTTTAATAGTTTGTCCCAACAATCTGAAACCAATTTGTAAATTATTTTCAGATACAGTTCCTCTAATGGCCACCAGATGCTGACTCTGTGACAGTGAAGTCAAAGTAATACATAGTTATTTTTCACAAACAATTAGGGTCTCAATATAAATAATTGTTTCATTAAGCTGATTTAGCTGTTTATATCAATAATGTCACTTTCTAAACAAGAACATTTTTATTCATGAGCAATAAAATGCACCCATGCTCAGTTCATTACACTCAGAGGTTTTTGCTGCTCCAGCCTCACTTGGTATGGTATGAGCCGAAGCCTCTGGTGATTACTGCGTGCTAATTTTAGAAGGATATTTTTATTATAGATGTACATGTTTGCTCTTGCTATTTGAAGCTTACCTACTTGGGGTACTGTTAAAGTATGTTTCAGCATGCCAGAGACAAACAATTTAATTATCCCAAAACTAAAACACCCAAATGAAAAATAATGTTGATCATTATTCTCATAAACGAGTAGCAGCTGCTCACTTGTCAACTTAACTGTACTGTAAAGTGCAATATGGGCTTTTGGGCCATTTTTGCCTTCATTAACGAGTCTCGCCTGTGACACTCAGACGTGGCGGTTGCTGATTACAACCTCCATCACGTTGCCAAAAGATATTCTATATAATAACATTAATGTAAGTTGGGGGCGAGCAGTAAACCCAAATTCTAACCTCTAATGTCACACACACCACGTCTATGTTTTGTACAGTCCACGTTTTAACGAGGAAGCTAGTATGTGATCTCTGTTTACCTGCTGCTATTTTGGCATACTGTAAATACGGTCGTTGAAGAAAAGCAGCACATAAACATCAGCAATTGTTACATAAAAGCCAAAGCACTCTGGAGACCTCCCATACTGTGTTTATGTGTAAAGTAGTGAAGCATCACCCTACTTACTGCATCAATATTGTATTCATATTGGCAGTAAAACATGCCCTCTCGTCTGTTATTGTTGCATTATGGTGTTTAGAAGTGAGCTGCAGAGCCGGAGCTGCGTCCCCTGTGAGATCAGCTGTAAATGGCCTGTGGTTTTGTTGTGGTATTATTCTGGGGCTATTTTTGGCCCGGGCTGGCCCGCACTGGCCTTTATTCAGACTGAAACTGCAGCAGCACTTTGACGTTGTTTAGTTGTAATCGCTGAATGGTAAAAAACACTCATATACACAAGTCTGGTTGTTTTCCTGGCCGCTCCCTCCAGCTACTTCCTGCAGGAGAAAGGGGTCATTTCCTGTGACTTTTCAACTCAGGCATTAACACCTGTTTCCTACTTCCTGTTATTGCCTCCCTACACAGGAAGTTCGCCATAAATGTCAGGAAAACGTGGAGTCTGGCTCACTTTTTGTCAGATGATGAAGAGGTGGGAGTGTAAGACTTCGCTGGCAAGAGAGAAATAATTCAGCTCCGGCCAAAAAAATGAGTCAAACACACCGACAGTCAGGAAAACTTCTGTGTTGTTGTTGTTGTTGTTGATCAGTGAATGAAAGAAATCAGGTTAGGGTTTGATAGCATTTCATCAGATCTGAATCCTTTAAAATCCTTTGTCAAATCTATTTGACTACAGTTCTCCACATCTAGAACTTTTCCTATGCAAACAGCTGTGTGCTGCAGCTGGAATTGACGCTACAATGCCAGTGAGAGTGAACCGGAACAGTAAAGTTGCGGACCCGGACAGATAAACAATGCTGAAACCCACCATAAAGCTCCTTAAAGTTGATAATTCTCTGCAGGTTCATCACTATGAGCAACTTCTTTCACACTATCACATTATTTTCACATTGTCATTTGATTGCTATCATAACAAATATCCATTATCGTTTCTTTAACTAAATAATAACATATATTCAAGAAAAGAAAACAACAGACACGTGCACTGACAATATATCTGTTCTATTCCATTCTATTCTGCTAACTTGTGATCAGGGTTTTACACTCCTGAGATGTCTTTTACAATATGTTCCTCTCTTACCTTCTTACATAACATTTTATATTTCTTTTCCTGTCAGTCCTGTGATTTGCAGTGTCTGCCTCGCTGCTGAGTCAGCAGAATACCTCGCTCTCTCTCTGTGCGTCTCTTATCTGTTCCAAACAGTGATGATGGAGTGTCTGCATTATATTATCTCTGCTGTAATTCATGAACACCACACACAGGAAAAATCAGGTTCAGATGTGACAGCTTTCTTTCTCACTCGTCTCTTTCTTTAAGACTTAGTATCAATGTGGCGGGAATTTGAAGAAAAGTGATGAGGAGAAAAGGAGCTGGGGGTGGGACGTACGGGCAAAAAGTATAGATTTCTGCCACATGGGGAGTGAAGAGGAGGAGGTGTTTTTTACCTCCCTCCCCCTGGGCTGCTGGAGAGAGGAGAGGGGAGGAGATATTGTATTATCTGACAGTTCATTACACAAACAGATTTTGCGTTTGTCACCCTTTTAAACAAATGTGTTTTTACATTATCTGTAAGTACCTGCAGCACTCTACACATTCATCTTTTTGTGCTTTTTTTTGACACACAATGTAAGAAGCTAATGGCCTTCCTGACAAGTTACTGTATGCGCTTGTGACGCTGCTGCCAGGAAACTGTTCATATTCCTCCAGTCAAACAGCAGCTCACATATATCTGCAGACTGAAACTGTTTTTAACTGTATATTAATACACATCACAGTCTCCACACTGTGTATATTCTCATTAGCGATTTACATTCAGTATTAGACTGTTGGGAGGTAGATGTGTAGAGTGGTTTCTCATCTTATACTGTTGACATTTTTATCTGTTATTGTATTAAGATCCACTCTGAAACCTGGCTAAGAGGCTTTTAACCCAACCAGAGCTCTAATTTTAGTCCTGATATTGTAGGAATAGCCGGGTGAAAAGAGGACAGAGGTAGAGAGAATTTTACAGACATGTTCTTGCTGATTTAAGATATAAGAATAAGTTATCAAGGTGGCATTTTGTTTCATTTTACTAAAGATATGAGTTGTATCTGAATGTCACTTGTAGGAGATACTGTAATGTTTAAACACAAATCACATTAGTCTGTTTTCCACCTGTCGGGAAATCTAGCACCAAGTCATAATTTTGAGAGAAAAGAAAGTGAGGAAGAAAGAAATAGAGAGTTGGTATGAAGGATTATAGTGACAGACCGAAGGAGGAGCCAGAATGACAACCAGAAATAATCCTCCTGCTGATCAAACGTTGCATCCATCTAAAAAGGAAAACTCTCCTGGGTAGAAATCTCACCCCAGCAACTCAACAAAGGTGTGCTTGTTCCAACACTTCCCCAAAGTTACAATACACAGTGTTTATTTTACATTCAGCAGCAAATGGAAATATTTGACACGTATTATGCATCAGTTTAAACTCTGCACTCATCCACAAAATTCAGCTGGACATGTTTGGTATCTCTGGAAACTTTGAGGCAGCCATTAAAGTTTTGTGGATTTGAACGGTTTGAGTCTTGGCTGCACAACATGCGTGTAATGATGGAGGCAGCGGAGGGTCGAGCCGGTTAAAGGAAACACAGTGAATGTTTAACAGTAAGCAAAAAAGTGATTCATGGCTTGAAGTGGCAAACCAACAGTCATTCATTAATGCGCTCATTTCCATTTACAAGTCAGGAACATTTTTAATGATTCAGGCAGTTGGATTTTGATTTATTGAACCACAAATATATTTTTTGCTTTTGCTTTCCTTACAGTGTTTTGAAATTTAATTCTTCTTTGGCCATATTTTGCACTTTAACAGTAAAATGAGGTAATTTTGTGTGTGTGTGTGTGT
>NW_023340257.1:24476539-24479754 GCF_004916995.1 Morone saxatilis
GTGTGTGTGTGTGTGCACATGATGACAAGTTTAATGTTCTCAGGAGAGGAGAGTCTGTTCAGGAGACCACTTAAACTTCAAACTTACAGGATGAAAGCCAGCCCAAACCCTTTCCATGTGTATCTCTGTGTACAAGTATCCGTTGTGTACTATGTTCCTGTGTGTATTGTCTGCATACCAGGAACGAAGTCAGAAAAAGTCCTAAACTCTTTGTGTGTGTACATGTTCAAACATGGTGTGTATGGATATATTTGTGGGTGTGTGTGTGTCAGTCATTGTATCCCGGCTTTTCTGTCCTGCACTTATTTTTAACCTTCAGGGGGTTTCTGTGCTCCTGGATGGGCCAGAGAAGGAAAGGAGAAAAAAAAAAAAAAAAGAGACGAGAGAGAGAGAGAGAGGGATGAGAGAGAGAAGAGAAGAGAGGGAGAGAGAGAGAGAAGATGAGCACAGTACGATAGAGTGCGATGAGGGGAGACAGAGAAGGCGGCGAGGGTAGGGAGCGAGGGAGAGAGAGAGAGAGAGAGAGAGAGAGGCGACTAAGCCTGTGGATCAGGGGGAGGCAGATTAAGCTAAAGTCCCCTGCTTAAGACTTCAAAGTTCAAACTCCAGCAGCCTCAACAGTTGTCCGCTGTCCTCCTGTGTGTGTGTGTGTGTACATGCAGGTGTCCATGTACATCTCAGAGAACATTGTGTATTGTTTTATGTGTGTGTGTTTTTATCAGTTTATCTTTGCACATGTGGGATGTATGCCCCTTTTTCACACACATAAGAGTGAAAATGTGAATGTATGTGGCCCTTTGCCCTTGTGTATGTTGGTGTGTGTTTGTGTGTATGTTGGTGTGTGTATGTAGGTGTGTGTGTGTGTGTGTGTGTGTGGCCTCCTGTGACATTGACATACAGCTTTGTGACCTGGATGGAACGCAACACAAAGTTTGGGCGAGAAGAAGACGATGCGTGATTATACCCCCATGACAGCTCTGACATAGTGAGAAGATGGAGGGATGGAGAAAAGGGAGAGATCAGAGGGAAAGAGCAGGGAAGACGGAGAGAGTTTCAACTTTCAGGAAACAGTCTGTGCTTTTGTTCTCTCCAAAAGAGAGTTTAAACAAATGATTACTATTCCTAATTTATCAGTGTGGAACAGGTTGCAAACATGAGATTAAATCATATTATTAGACATTTTCATACACATATCAGCATGCTAAAATGTATAAAATCAAAGATGAATACATTTAAATTATTGAAAAGATGTGGATAAACATGCAGTTTAAAGGTTTGCACTAAATGCTAATTAACAAATCTTATCTCAGTAGAATTATTAATTACAGATCTCTCAGATTTACATTTCATTTAAATGCATTCACAGATGTGTGTTACTTTTTGGGATGATACACACACAATGAAACAATTAAAATAATAATAATAACACAACCCTGATTTAATGCCATGCAGTTACTGTTTTTCAGCTCGTGGCCAAATGTGAAACTGAACTGAAGGTGAACACGCTTTTAGAGAAAACTCTTTAGAGTGTTTAACAATAAAACTGAACGATTTTGAGCCTGTGCCATTAACTATTCAACAAAATGAATTTCTGCTGTTTATCACATAATGTTTTCCAACTGAAACGTTTCCAGCTTGAGTGAATGGAAAAATCTTTTCTGTCAACGCTCGGGGGCTTTTACTGAATTTTGCTTTTTCTGCTCAGATTTGTGTTTCATAAACAGAAAGAGAGAGAGAGAGAGGGGGCGAGGGCAGAGAGGCAGCGGGCTGAAGCTGTGTGTTAATATGGCTGCATGTCAAGGTTAAACCCTGACAAACTACCCCAACCTACTGCGTGTGTTTGCGTGTGTGCGTGCGTGTGTGTGTGCGTCCTGTCATGGTTGTTAACATTGTGCTTGTTTCCTCGTTTGTCAAATGGGACGTTGTTCTGTCAGATTTCCATGCTTCAGTGACCTCAGCACCCTGTTCCTTATCACTACTTGTCTATGCAACACACGTACACATATACACACACACACACACACACACATACACACACACACCTACATATACACAAGTACAGATACACAAAATGACTTCCATGCTTTGGTTGTTGAAGCAAAACAAGCATTTGCCCCCCTCGGCCTCGCTGTCTGTCTGCTTAAAGGCTGTGAGGACAGCAGGGTGTGTGCACTGTGCGCTTGAGGATACTTAATTCAGTCACAATACTTTAATGTTTTAATGATTGTCTTCACTTTGCAGCCTGTACTGTTGCTTCTCAACATGATGACAGTAAAGAAATGGGTGACAGTTTTAGAAAATCCCTACCAGCGGGTTAGATGAGGTTTATTTTTGTATGAAGTATCCAGTGAGAATCAGCAGTGGGAAGCTGGACAAATCGGTAAGCTAAAGGGATTTGTTTCGATGATGTTGATGAAACTATTAATAGTGTGGCATTAAAATAGCGGCTTGTTCAGTCATCAGAGTATGAGGTTCATTGGACAGCATGAAGGTCTGTGGCTCATCTGTCTGCTGAGACCAGGGAGGATGTCGTAGTTATCAGGTGAGGAGCAGCAAGGTTGAAAGGAGCAGATGAAGAGATAAAGCTGCTGCTATTTATTAAATTTGAATTGAACTTCGATGCGTGGCTTTGACTAGTTTAAGCTGGATTCAAGCTCCTGCAAAGTCATTTAGATTTACTCCCACTCCTACGACAGATAAACATCATCGTCAGGTCAGGATTAGCGTATTGGACCGGCTGGATGAAGACCTGCAAACCCTAAAAGAATCATCAACTGTTGTTTCAGTCTGTTTCAGTAGGAATCACTGAATGTCTTGTAAAAACATTCAGATTCAATGATTGCTGGCTCAAAATAGAAACGATTAGCAGTTTGACAGTTTTGGCATTCATAAACCTCTAACAGTCAAACCCTGAACTTGCTCCAAACTGCTCCTGAATCCAATCACCCCACTCTGCTGTTGACATTGATTTGGACTTATCTGCTAAGCCGGCATCCCTGCTGAAGTCAACACTTCCCATCCCTGCTCCTTCACAGTGTTTGTCTGAACGTATTCATGAACAGGAGATTGGCTTTGACCTTCGACCTCAGCCCAGCAGCTGCAGCAACAGGACGTTCTAGTCAGCAGCTGGATGGAGGCCAAACCCACCTCTTTCCTCTCTTCTCCTCTTCCTCTCCTCTCCTTTCCTCTCATCTCCTCTTCTCTCCTCTCCTCTC
>NW_023340257.1:24479854-24486704 GCF_004916995.1 Morone saxatilis
GGCTTCTCAACATGATGGACAGTAAAGAAATGGGTGACAGTTTTAGAAAATCCCTACCAGCGGGTTAGATGAGGTTTATTTTTGTATGAAGTATCCAGTGATTAACTCAGCAGTGGAAGCTGGACAAATCGGTAAGCTAAAGGGATTTTGTTTCGATGATTGTTGATAAACTATTAATAGTGTGGCATTAAAATAGCGGCTTGTTCAGGTCATCAGAGTATGAGGGTATCATTGGACAGCATGAGCGTCTGTGGCTCACCTGTCTGCTGAGACCAGGCGGAGGGATGTCGTAGTTATCAGGTGAGGAGCAAGCAGGTTGAAAGGAGCAGATGAAGAGATAAAGCTGCTGCTTATTTATTAAATTTGAATTGAACTTCGATGCGTGGCTTTGACTAGTTTAAGCTGGATTCAAGCTCCTGCAAAGTCATTTAGATTTACTCCCACTCCTACGACGATAAACATCATCGTTCAGTTTCAGGATTAGCGTATGACCGGCTGGATGAAGACCTGCAAACCCTAAAATTAATCATCAACTGTTGTTTCAGTCTGTTTCAGTAGGAATCACTGAATGTTCTTGTAAAATCAGATTCAATGATTGCTGGCTCAAAATAGAAACGATTAGCAGTTTGACGTTTTGGCATTCTAAAACCTCTAACAGTCAAAAACCCTGACTTGCTCCAAACTAGCTCCTGAATCCAATCACCCCACTCTGCTGTTGACATTGATGTTGGACTTATCTGCTTAACCGCATCCCTGCTGAAGTCAACATTTCCCATCCCTGCTCTTCACAGTGTTTGTCTGAACGTATTCATGAACAGGAGATCTGTTGACCTTCGACCTCAGCCCAGCAGCTGCAGAATCAGGACGTTTAGTCAGCAGCTGGATGGAGGCAAACCCACCTCTTTCCTCTCCTCTTCTCTCCTCTCCTCTCCTTTCCTTTCCTCTCCTCTCCTCTCCTCTCCTCTCCTCTCCTCCGTGGAAAAGTTTAAAGTTTTCCAAGGAGAAAAAATAAATAAAACAAAAAGGGGGACACACGAGATGTGAAAATGCAGAAAAAACTGAAAAAAAGCCTTAAACCGGAGCGGCTGAGGAGGGTGGGGGGACATGAAAGAGGTGTCGTAGGAGCGATTGCGTGCTGCCAACTGTCACATAATCTTCTGTTTTGTGGTGGCTGTGCGGGAAGGTGCTGGGAGCAGAGGATTGTGGGTAGGTAGGAGGCTGCCTGGCTGAGGCGGCCATTAGAGCGAGCCGAACCAACAGCGTCAGCTAAATAAAACCAGGATGAAGATGATGATTTCACATTAAAAACGCCCTTCAGATTTGGAACTGATTGTGTGTGTGGGAGTGTGTGTGTGTTTGACCTTGTAAGAAGAGGTTTGGTTTATTGAACACACAGAACAGAAAGCAAAGAAAGAAGAAAGGAATGAAAGGTTTAAATGTATTGAAAGATCGCAGTAAAACATTATGGGGACTGTATGACACCCTTAAAATCTCTCTAAATCTGCAAAAATGAGATGGAAGGAGAGAAAAACGGCAATATGGAAAGAGAGAAACGTGAGGAAAAGAAAGCAGAGCAGGCGGAGGAGGAGTAGAAGCGAACGGAGAACCTCATTAGCAGAGAATCAGTTGGATATAAAGATGGTAGATGTGATCATTAGGGCCGGGGGGGGGATCAGACATCGCTGTACGCCACTGTTTATCCTCCCACTTATACACCAACACTCTGTGCATGCGTGTGTATGTGTCAGTGCTGAGGATGAAAGGGTTCATGGGTACAATCTTTTTGGCTCCCTCCCTCGCTCTCTCCCTGCTTGTCACTTATTTCTTTTATCCCTCGTCTCCATTTTTACCCCCCCCCCCCCGCTCATCTCCTTAACGCCAAAACAACCATGCAGAGAATGTTGCCACTCGAACACAAACGTGCTGGAATATTTTCAGATGCAAAATTAGACTTCTGAGTGAAATTGAAGGCCGTGACGAACAGCGGGGAGTCATATTTTAGTTGGCGAACAGTTTGCAAACCTTTAACAGCTCCAATTGTCATCTGTAACGTAGAACAATGGGAAAAGAGGAGTATCTTTACAAATGTTTCCATCTGTTGGAGGCTTTTATCCAGACTACACCCAAAAATGGGATCGTCAGTTGATATATTTTTGGTAAATAATGTGAACCTATATCATCCATTCAGAGTAGAGAAAGGGAACAAAACAGTATGCTTTAAATATAAATCATAATACTGTAAAAAAAAAAAACTGCTACAAATTAAATGCTTTAAAGCTGTAACAGGTTCACCTTTTTTTACTTCACTGCAGTATGTATGTGTGTTTGCAAGATATTTCAAAAATGTGCAGATTATTTTAAGAAAAGCTACAAGTGTATTGTTGCAGATCCAGGAGCCTGATGTAAAAAGACAGAAATATGCATATTAATTTCTCTCATCAGACTGTAGACCTGTCAGTGACAGCTAAGAAGAAATGCACTTTCACCAACATCCGCACGCAAGGTTCTCTTTTTGTTCACTATTTTACTGTAAACTACTGCATTAAAATCAGTGGGCTTACTTTGTTGGAGATGTGGACCAATATAGAAAACATTTTCTGTCATTAAAATAATAAATGTAGATGATTTTATAGAGGTATGAGCTCTGGGTGATGATGTATATTCTATCCAAATGAATGGATTGCTTCAGTTATTAAACGTTTAAAATTTTATTTTTTTTGGTCTCATGTAATGGAAAACAGTGGAACATCAGTTTTATTATTTACCATGTGATTATATGAATCAATATCAGAAAAAGATCCTTAATAATATTCTGTCAGGCGCTTTCTAGTATAAAATGTATCTTGACTCAGGAGCCGATCCTCAGAGCTGAACATGAAACAGAGTGGCTCAGCCCCAGCAGTGTTCACACTTTGTTAGCACTTTGCTCTGCTCATTAATCTACACAGGACAGCAGATTGTAGCAGACTCTCTGATGGCAGCAGGACGTAAACAGACGAAGGTGCCTCGCTGTGTACGTGCCTCACACTAACAACACTAATCAATAGAAGCGGACTACAAACTTCCACTTGTTCTGAGAGAAAAGATGAATGAAGGAAAGAAAAAAAAGGCACCTGTTAATCCCACAGAGAGACGGCTCACAAACAAACACTCACAGGGGAAAGATAATTCTCTAATATTTAACTGGAAGCAGTGAGAAGTGAATATTTGACGCTTGTCTGCGGGTTTGAAGTCGCTCGTATTATCAGCTCCCTCCTGCATGCCTTTTTACTAATTTTCTATTTCTATGTAAATTCATCTTCCGCCTCGCAGAAAACTGCGGGTGCAGAGAGCGAGCCCTGGAATGCGGCGTGGCAACAAACCGCTGCATCGAGGCTGTCGCCACACAGATGTTGTTCGGCTTAAAAACTGCAGCAAACAGATGGAGGGAGTGAGGGAGGGAGGGAGAAAGGAGAGGGTGAGACAGGGAAAGTAATAGGCCTGGCCTTAGCATTTTTTCTGTTGTAAGTTGAATTGATCCCCCTCTCTTTGGATTTTTATTTTTCCTACTCTTCCTTTCCTGTGTCTTTATTTCTCTCTGCATTGAAAGACAGAAAAGCGCACCTCCTCCTCTTTTCTCGCAGTTTGTTGAATTGATCATCCCCTCCCTCTATCTCTCTGCCTCCTTCATTTTATCATCCTCTTTTCTTCATCAAGGCCGAGTCTTTTTATCTCTTCAGCCCTCCCTCCTTCTGTTCCTCCCGCCCACACTCTCTCTTTCTGCTCTCAATGTGAATATTCGACGTTCAGACAGACAGCACATAGCGGTGCTAGTTTTGTTGGTGGTAGTTAGAGCGGGATCAATGCTAAGAGGAGAAAGCGCGGCACTCATGCACACACCCACGTTTATTTGCTAGGCGGCTAATGTGCTGCAGAAGTCGATAACATCTCCTGCAGGTGTCCTTGTTTGTGAAAAAGCACATTGCAAAAAAATAATTATTATCATTTTGTTTGAACTGAAAAGCAAAGTAACAGATTTTGGTGCAGCAGAAGTTTTTTGTTGAATGTTGACAGAGTCTCACACCTTCCATTCAGCAGAGTGCTGCTTGCATAGTGCGTGGAGCTCAGTGCTGCAGCAGTGTAATGCGTCACTCACTGCCTACGTCAACGGAGCAGCAGCGAGCCCTTCACACACCAGGTTCATTCATTCAGTCAGTCAGTCAGTATGTGATGGAGAGGGAGGTAAAGACATTAGGGTTCAACCTCAGTGGGCAAAACTGCAGTTTCTTGGATTGAGACAAGTTTTGTGGTAATCTTTTCACAACACATTGTTTCTCGAGCTTATTCGAAAAGCTAAGTCCTCCCTTTCCTTAAAATGAAAGGTTCCTGCTGATTATTGACCGCTTTATTACTTTCATGGTACTTAACCAAACTGAGCAGATCATTTCACGCTTGCAAAATGATGTTGAATCTTTCAGTTGAAAGTTGGAAAATTGTGAAAAAAAGGATGCAATCGACAGAAATGTGTACACAATAATAATCCTATTTAAATGTGTTTTGGAAATCAAAAGTATCTTTTTTATGTTTTCAACTGAATTCATTTAGAGAGCCGTCATTGGACAGCTGTGCAAAGTAAACAATTAACTAATATTTTCATTAATTTCTCTCAAGACAGAAACTGTTTTATGTTTTAAGGGGGTTTACAAGTGTATCAGTTTATATGATGAGTTTCAAGTTTATTTATTTTAAATGGGACAATGCACATGATGACTTAAGTCTATTATGTAAATGTGCTAGATTTGGCCACAGAGGCAAATTTTAATCTGTAGACAAAAAAATCAATTGATTCATTCTAAAAAAAATAAATCAGCTGATGAATCGATAATAAAAAACATTAGATCATTAGTTGCACTCCAATTGCATGCTTGGGTGAAAATGCTGCATTACATTTTCTTAAGGTTAATGGCCTCCCACAGTGTGCTATGGATCAATTCTCCAATAACTGTAAAGAATGCACCATTTCCATTCATTGACCGACACACTATATATATAATATATACAGCAATATTATATAGGGTGTTATATATGATGGTGTGAAATTAAATGTTCTGTGCTGCAATATGGACATGGAAAGTGTATGTACATGTCTGTCTGGGTGTGTGTGTGTGTGTGTGTGTGTGTGTGTGTGTGTGTGTGTCATCGCCTCACTCCCTCTCGACGTGAGTTTCTGTTCCGCTTTAAGAGCAATAGAATGAAGTATGTTACACATGTTTGCGAAAGCTAGGAGCTGGCAACAGCATATTCCTCACCCCATGCTGTCGAGGTGTGGGTGCTTTTCAGTTAAAAGGTGGTTACGTAGTGCACTTCTCTCCCTAATAGCCTCTTTGTTTTAGAAGCTGCGCAAAACATCGATTTGAATGGTGCGACCCCCTTGCGTGTGGGAACCGTGCCTGGCACCAAATAAGGAGGTTGGGAGCGAGAAGAAATTGTGGCCTGACCCCCAAGGGAAACAACACATTCATGGTTACAAAACCAAAGTTGAGGTGCTGGACGTAATTTCGCGGAGGACATACAGGTTGGCCCAATGGAGTGTGCCTGGCAGTACGGAGCACCAAGTGCACATACGCTCTCCAAACACTCATTTTAAATCGTATACCCCCAACTCAACCACATTCGTATTTGCTTTATCGATAATATGATGTAAGTACTTACTTTGTTTCTAGAATACATATGTTGTTTTTTATCTTTCTTAGTTCCTTATAAGATCATATTAGCACTGTGTATGTACTCATGTGCAAAATATCTAGGTAGTGAGTCATAGGAAATTGACATGATGATAGTCAAGTTAACTCTTAATACTTTACAAATATTCATTGCGGAGTGAGATGGGAAATGAATAAGGATATGACGAAGCTCATGGGACGTGGAAACGAGAGTACGCCGAATCACACGCTGCGGAGAGGTGTGCTCGAGTCTGATGCAACGCTAGTAGGGAGGTAGGAAGTGGAAAGGCGCAAGGTGATAGACGCGTCAAGGCGCGCTAAATCGGACAAGCTGAAAGCAGCCCACAGATGAAGAGTTTATAATGTGTTGTAAGCACAGAAGATAGGAGTTAGGTTAAAAGGAGGCGCGGGTGGAACGAGTGAAATCAGCTGATGGAGTCGCAAGCATGGGAGGAATATGATATATAGGTGGAAAACGGTCAGAGCATTTAAAATCAGCTTCAGTGGAACTTTGTTAAGCTATTTTTTTTAATTTTTTTTTTAATTTTTTTTTTATTTCCGATGAGCCTGGGGTAGGGCAAAAGAACATGTTCAACAGTTGAAACTGCATTATGACGACCAGTGTTGATTTCAGTTGTACACGAGTCCTCCCAATACTAATACTGTGCCTCCTAAATCAGAACAAAGAGAGAGAAAAAACTGCTGTTTAAAACTGTATACACCACAAATTCATACGGTGCAAAGGTTTAATATAGTATGCATGTGTTGGAAGGCTGATGCCATTTAATGTACTATCATCCATCTCCCACTGAGTCTAAAACAACAGTAATGCTCTGACAGAGTCACAGCCATGCTCCCTTGACGCCTCATTGTGATTTAAGAGCACAAACGGCTGCGCTTCATTATGCTGCTACTCCTCAGCACTAAGAAACAAACTTAGGCTAAAAAGACATTTTAGGTCATGAGCGCCGAACTCGTAATCAGAGCCAAGAGCGAGAGGGAAATGAGCAGAGGACGAGAAGAGAGAGAGAGAGAGAGAAGGACGGAATCTAAGAGGCTACTTTGTGTAAAAAAAAGCAAAAAACATTGACTCCCCAGGGTCGCGTTACCCATGAAACCAGCCTCAGCATTAACAGGGTAGCTGAAAA
>NW_023340257.1:24486804-24491433 GCF_004916995.1 Morone saxatilis
CTCCTTTCTGTCTGGGAGATGAAGGAAGGGTGAGGTGAAATTGGGGAGGGGTGTGGGGGGAGAGAATCAGCTGGGCGTTTCTTCATTTGCACGCCCCACCCGACCCCTCCCGTATACCCTGTGATGTATCCCACAAGCAGTGCAGCGCCACAGGGGTGTTACGGCACGTAGCGCCCCCCATACGCAGCTCTAGTGTTTGAGATAGAATGCCGAGGCGCACGCTGATGACCTCACGTAGTGCGAAACCTAGAAACGACGAGAGTGATACTGTGCAAGCTGCGGCAAACACACAGGATCTATGGCATTTTTTGCAGTCTGCTGTGATAATTCTGTTAATGATATTGTCATGATTATTACGATAGGAATCATCACCATCGTCATTATTTATTAATGAGTTCACCCATAGAAAGCTCAGTTGTTTCTTTTTTTTTATCTGTGAATTCAGGTTGACATGAATGTAAATGAGACTATTTTTGATTTGAATCTTTTGTTTTAATTTAAGTGGATTGAAGATGAATAGTAATGTCACATAGTGTAATATATGTCTTATTTAAGTCCAGTATGAAAGCCGCCCCAGGCATTAAGTTCATTACAGTGAAGGATCACCTTATATATCCAGTCAAAAAGCAGAACAGGGAACGCACACACACATGCACGCACACGTACACACTGAAACAAAACACTATGATGCCATATTTGGTGCTAGAAAAGGGAATTCACCATATCTACAATGCAGACCGCAGTGAGACCTCTAGATTAGCAAGAAAATATCTGTAAACCACTACACAGGCTGCAGTGCAGCATCTTAGCAGCTATATTAACCTTGAACGCCTGGTTATCATGCTCGGCTATCCTAGTTCATGCTCCAAAATATCCCTGCTGTTCTATATCTGTAGTAAACTTCCCTGTTACAGTTTGCCTAAAATGTAAAATTGTAACTGGAATGAATAATTGAGTTGAAGTGAGACTAGCTCTCAAATGAACTGCTACTGCTCAGCCTGTGGTCTTCCAAACCTTTAGATGAAACCAAACCACAGACTAGATCAAGTCAGAGCACTTAGGACTCACAACGTACTACTGAGAAATGCAAACATTGAGTGAGAGGAAACACTGAAACATGACGAGGGAACATTGTTCATCCGGGGTCCACTGCTAAATCTGTAAGCCTCGCTAGTAGATTTGTTATTTTAATGCAGCGTGCATATCAGTAAAGGAGATAAACAGCCTCACTGATCTTTACCCTTATCAAGCAACCGTCCGACTGCCGAGGTAAAGGGCAGACATGAGAGATTTTCAACATACGTCCAGGGAGCTGAGCTCGTTTCTGCCTCTGGCAAACTGCAGGTCTCCCATGGCAACAGGTTGATTGCCCACTGTAGACCCACGAGGCTGCTGAAGATGCTGTTGTTTCTTTTGTTGTTAATTTTTTTGTTTGTGTCGTGTTTTTTTTTTTTCTTTGTTTTTTTTACAATCGGAGTACACTGAATTTTTGTCTTAATGCACTGTGAAGCGAGGGAGCGGTTCTCTCGGCCTATGAGGTCAGGGATGTGTGCTGTAGACGGCATCGTGATTGGATGGCTTTTGTATGGCAGGGAGAAAAAAAAACACACATATATGAAATATATGTAGAATGCATATGAAGAACTTCACCAGAAATGCAAGTCATATCTGAATTCTGAAGGAGGAGAAAGAGACTAGGTCGATGAAGAGGATCAATCAATTGAGGTCAAGAGTTGAGATCAATTAGATTCTACTTACCTGTTGTCTTGGAAGTGTTTTTGTAATTAGAGGGTGGGATGTTGGGGGAGTGTTAGGTGTCCAGTAGCAGATTAAAGAGACTGGAACAAATTCTAAATTCACTTTTCTATCGCAGCTGTGTCTTTTTCATAAACAGTTGAAATTGATAATGTTCTGTACATCCAATGGGCAAATCCCTGGACAGATAGTCCAACAGGAGACAAAGTGTGATGGAATGTAAAATGCCAAAAATGAGGAGGGGGGTGCATTTGATTTATTGACCTAAACAGCCTGGTGAGGGGAGAGAACTCCTCTAAGATAAAAAAAGAAAAAAAAAAACCCAATCCGACCCAAAATCCTCCACTGTGCTATCGAATGTGTCACTCTCTGTTGGAGCGCCAGTGAGGGTTTATCTCCACAGCTTGGTAAGGAGGCTTCTTTACTCCCATCTAACACCATCCACACTCTCCTCACCCTCCCTCCCACCCGTCCTCAGTCCTCCAGTGCACTCCCATCCTGACACCCCCTCTCCTCCTACCACATCGCTCCATGGGTGACTATGTCTGGTGTTACGATCAATGCATGTCTGCTGCTTGCCCTGACAAACACCACAGATTGAGTCTCTCTCCTCTGTGCCTCCTCGGGCGGCTGAGGCTCGGAGACGCCCTGATGCACCACCATCAGAAAATGACCACACCTGCAGAGGAAGTCATAGTTGAGGCTGGCAGGGCACAGTGCACAAACACTCTCATCTGTAGTTTGGATCAGTGCGTTTTATAATATACACTGAAGAGAAACATTGTTAATTTGGAATACCTTGCTGCACAAACATAAAACATACACATATCTTGAGGGAATATTTTATGTCATTAATGGGGTTTGACTGGATTTATGTTTGATATTTTGTTGCAAAAACCTCATAACACCAGAGGAAGATAGTGTGCTTTTGTTCCACTGTAGAGCTGTACTGGGCTGTAAGCAGTCATTTACCCATTTTCCATTTGATTTAGTGCACATTAAGTCAGTTTTGAGTAGGTAGACTCCTGCTTGAATTATCATTTATAAAGCAAAAACATTTTAAAAGGAATATTTTGGGGTTTCGGACTGTTTTTCACTATTTTCCCACATTTTTTACACAAAAAAAAAAGAAAGATATGAAAATAATTAGTATTTGCAGCTTTTTCTCTAATAGGGCAAACCTGCTTTGTATTCTATGGAAAGCCAAACAGTGCAGATTCTTTACGACAAGCGAGCAGGTTTAGTAATTTACCTGGAAGCCTTCACGTTTCATCGCTAGCCTCCCTTTGGATGCAGCACAGTGCGTTTACAGTGGAAAAACTGCATTGAAATTCCTGTTATAGGTGCAAGCTGAGTCGTTATAATACGGGACAGATTTCTTTTTCATCTCACTAATTAAACCTTAGGAAGATCTTTTTTGGTTTGTCTCTTACACGGCGGCCAATCTCTTTAGTTATCTTAATGTTAGGGGATCGAGATAAAATGTGATGAGTACTGGAAGCAATACACGTAGTGGCATGTTGTCTTGTCCTGTTCTTTACCCTCTGTCTGCCGTAGGAGCTTTTGGATTTACCTGTAGATGTTGAATAGGTTTACACGAGTAAATTTTTTTAATTTGTGGAAAATGCTGCTATTTAATAATAACTGATGTACTAAAAATACAAGGTTAAAACATATCGAAATCTGTCCTTTAGCTGGAGAGGCTAGTCTCAAGTGGCAGTGTAATACACGCTCTGTTATAAGCTCATGCTAAGTTAATAATAGTGTAATTCTAACCTGAACAAGTTAAACCTGTGCCAAAATAGGTCTTCACAGAGTGAAACTGTAAATGTGTTGATTTAAACCACATTAGATAAGAGGAGACATACTTTTATATTAAGAAAATGTGAAAAGTGCCAAATGAACCATATTTATAATTTACATAGGACAGGAGTAGTCCTCGTGACGGTTTATAAGAACTAGGTAGACTAACGGTCAAAGCGCCTCAGTATAGCAGTTTGTTTAAGCCCTCTCTGTTCCTGCCACAAGAGGAGGGACCGCCATGTTAGCCAAGTGTTAGCCAGTCCTCTGGGAACTACCCGTCCCAGAATGCAACAGCACTATGACTCTGGGGCTAGACAAATCAATATAGTGATAGGTTAGCATAATTATGCTAAAAAAATGTGACTTGATAGCATTCTTAAATACAGCCTTTTATAGTTACGATGAAAATGTATTTTGTGGAACTAGATGTTATCTTTTTGCACGTCTATATTGCATGATATCAAAGTGAAGCGTGGACAAAAAAAAGGAAAAAAATCAAAGAAACAAAAAAGAAGTGGCGAAAAAAAAAACATTAGGCAGTGTGTGTCATTCATTTTTCAGAGACAAATCTTTGCATGCCGATAAGGGTAGAGCATTTTGATATTGTTTTACACGCGTTCAAATGTTCGTTGTTTTTCCAAGCGACCATGTTGAGTCCTGTTCCACCAGCCAAAGGTGAACAAAATGTTTGATTTCGACATCAAAACAGAATAAGTATTTTGTCGTTAAGTGATCTAACTATCCTCGATGGGATACGAATAAAACTCTCGAACAAACCTAAGACTATTTTGCTACTTGCTGAGCGAGCTTGTACTTAAAATTTCTCAGTTGCTGCCTAACCTCAGAAAAAGAAAAAAATCAGGATTTCATTTTAAATAAAGACTGAGATTGTCCATGAATGTACTCACCTCTGCATAAGTTTGCATATCACTCCTCTGACCATTGACGTGCAGTAGAGGCTTATGTGTGTTTTGTGTGTTTTTGTACTCTAACATTACTAACCCTCGGCGCACTGTCGAGCTCTCAGTATAACTCTGTTGTCTGTCCTTTTACCCCCCCCCCCCCCCCCCC
>NW_023340257.1:24491533-24496969 GCF_004916995.1 Morone saxatilis
CTATCTCCCCCCCTCCCTCCCTCTCTCGCTCTCGCTCCATTTGATTTTTCTCGATGGGAAAGATTCAAAAACTCCATTTTCTAATGATGATTTTTTTTGTTGTCGTTTAACATCCAAACCACGCACGCCGACACACGCACCGCCCCCGCGCGGTGGTGTGAGGAGTGTTTACGCACCGTCAGCTGCGCAGCCATCCTCTGTCTTCTTGAACTTTTTGAACTTTCACCCCCTCATGAACTTTATTGACCTTCTTCCTCCTCCTCCTACCCTCCTTCTGTGTTCATCCAACTGTTTGGACGATAACTCTCCATTCCATCCCCAAAACCTCTCTGAGACTGTGCAATGCTAGCTGATATGATTGGATTTTTTTGTTTGTTTGTTTGTTGCTCATCATTGGGGACAATTCTCTGAGATATAAGTCGAAAAAGAACAAAAAAAAAACAACATATGAAAGGAAGAAAAAAAACATCCAAAAAAAAGAAATGCAGACAAACAAAAAAAAAGAAAAAACACTAAACAACTGTTTCTCCACAATTTCATTTTTTTTCTCTCTCATTGTAAATATTTTTGTCAGATTTTTGCCGAGCTGTAAAGAGAGAAGTGTTGAGCAGAAAGGGGCCGGCAGCATAAAGAGGTACTAGTGGACGCGGT
Source organism: Morone saxatilis (assembly GCF_004916995.1). Taxonomy (NCBI): domain Eukaryota; kingdom Metazoa; phylum Chordata; class Actinopteri; family Moronidae; genus Morone; species Morone saxatilis. The sequence goes on from NW_023340257.1 coordinate 24,492,185, forward strand.
AGACGATCATTACACTCTTCATCCTCTGTATCCGATAGTTAGGTCTGCCTGTATAATCGGCTATGCTAGTTCTACTGTGTTAACCTGTGCTGTTGTTATTAGTGTTGATTTACCTACTGTATTCGCTGTTTAGCTTCCATGTTGGCTAGCAAACTCTTTAGATACCTGTGCTCATCGAATAATAATACTAACCTTGAGAAGTAGTCCGAGCCATTCTCAACGTAGGCTTGTTTTTGTACATTTGTTGATGTTTTCCTAACAGTGAGTTGTAGTGGCGCTAGTATCTTTTATCATCAAGCCATAGTTATTGAAATTGCTTGGTCGTGTTAGAGACATATCATCGTGGAAAACGGCTCGACTCGGCTCCTCCAGGTTGGAAAAAAAACCCAGGGAGGTGGGTAGAAAAAAAGAAAAAGTTTAAAAAGAAACTAAGCTCCTCCCGGGCTACAAAACGAGGAAGCTGAGCTGCTAACTTTTGTGCAATACAGTCCTAGTTTACATAACATAGAATGATAGTTTAGAGATGATTAACCTCTGCAGGTGCCGCTCAACCATCCCGCTGCCTGCAGAACCAAACTTGTGGCATATCTCCATATTTCGCCTGTACATCAGAGACATTTTGAAAGTATTAACGTGACTGCGTGAGATTAGACTCCACCATTTCATCGCATTGCTCTGAGCTCCACTCTTGATTTATGCTGCCTGCCCCATTGCCCTGAGAACACCACATGAGCTATTTATTTCTCAGACTATTATTATTATTATACTATTAATAAATAACAACGCAACAAGAAAAAGGGAACGACTGGAAAAAGGTGAATTAATATTAGTATTGTTTTGTTTTTATTTTTAGTATTTTAGTGGTTGCTTTTAACAACATTCATTAACTGACTTAAAGAGTATTGAATATTTAATGTAATTGTAGCATTGTGTTTGTAAAGAGAAAAAAAACCTAGTGAGTTGTGTTTCTTGACTTGTGGATTACCAGTGAAGTGGGCAATCTAGTGCTAATATATATGAGGTCTTTTTTTAAGGATTCTTATTTTGCGACAGCAACAGCAGTCATTATAAATGTTCATTTTAGCATCACCTGTCTTCCGTTGTCTTATTCTTCACCTTCCACCACACTCTGCATCATCACAGTAACACATCGCAAGTCTGGGGGTGGGCAAGAGTGTGTGTTTGTGTGAGTCATGGAGTGTGTACGTGGGTTTGTGTGAAATGTGGGAGCAGATGTGTGTTTGTCATGAATGTGCGCGTGAGTGTAAGTTAACAAACCTGTGTGTCTATTTGTGTGTGTCTATGCAAAATATGGTAAATGTGGGTAAATGTGTGTGTGTCCCTGTGTCTGTCTGCTCACTTGTGTGTGAGTGCATGTCTGTTTCTGTGTGTGTGTGCGCACGTGTGTGTGTGGGTGTGTGTGTGAGTGATTGTGTGTGCTCGCTGGCTCTGTGAGGGCGGGGTTCAGGGTGGGTGTTCTGTCCAGTGTCCACCAAAAGCTAAAACCTGTCAGGCTTCCATACCTCCCGATGGAACCTCCTGACGTTATAGCTGCAAACCCTCATCATGTGATCTGACTCAACTCGACTGTCCATAACCCCCTCAGTCACCTGACCAACCAAATCAACCAATCACTGTCCACCACTACCGCCTTCCCCTGCGCCATCCTTTGCTGCACACCACGTCAGCCCCATGTGATGTTCTCCATCGATAACATACTACTGTCACAATCTACTGTTACATGCTGACAGATCTGGGGATCAATACTCATCTAGAATGGACATTCAAGTGTTCATACTTGAGGTGCGCTTGGTTTTGTCTTGCTAACTTGCGGTGTTTTCACCTTGGAAATTATGGAGTGTGGGTCATTAAGTTGCTCTAAAAAGCAAGTATACCTCAAGTAGTTTCTAAAGGGTCAGTTCATCCAAAAATTGTTTGTCCACGTTTTGAGATATTTGTCTCTAAAACATATATCTCCACCCCAAAACAATGGCGGTAAATGGAATTTAGTTTGTGGTGCTCAAAGAATTGAAAATGTACATTTAAAAAATCAACAGTAACCTGTGTTTCCCTGTTGTTCTGGGTAAACCAAAGACCTAACCAAGACGTTTTTATTGGGACTATTTTGTCTGCAGAAAGCAAGTCCGATGAAAACTTTAAAATATTTTGTGCACCAAAAACAAAAATCCTTTTTTTTTAAAGAAGGGGGACAGAAATCTCAGAGACAGTTATCTCAAAACAAATACTATCTGCATAGTTAGATACTACTAGATTTAAGTGTGAGATTTTTTGATGAACTGGCCCTTTAATCTGCATTAGGAGCACTTGTTCTGTTCATTTTCATTAGCATGATTTGAAACCATTTTAAATCCATGTATTTTTCCCCAGAGCTGCATATTACATTCTACTGTTCATACTACTGTACGTGCTGCATACTACCTTACCAGGTCAGATTCCACCTTAACCTGTCTCCATGCCAACCACCAAGGAGCCAGTTGCGCGGCAACCGGCTTCCGCCACAACAAACCAACCTACCAACCATCTTCCTCAACCACCGAGGCCACGCCCACCTGACTTTGATCGTTCCATAGAAGAAGAGATAGAGGAAGAGAGAGGATAGGAAGAAGGGATGACAGATGAAAGAGACGTAGTTGTGATTCTCAGGGTGTCTTATATTAATCTACTGTTCAGTCTGTTCTCCAGTCTCTCACTGGTGTCCTGTTGCCCCTAACTGAGCCCAAAGACGATCATGTCCTTCCATGACAAATTCCTTGTACAATTGATTGACTACTGACCAATTCCTCTCGATCAGTTGATTGATAGTATTGATTGACCAATTCTCTTGAGAGATGCTACGCAGCCAGTCAGGTGAATGAAGCTAGGCACTGTAACTAATGTTTACAACCCAAATGAGACCAACAACGCTGTTGAAAGAATGTCTAGGACTTAAAAAAAAAAAAGAGAAAGACAAATCTCTGAAGAGTACTTATTTCTAAATGATGGAACTTTTCGCTTACTTTCTATGTGACATGAGGTAATGTAATTTTTTTCAATCATTGCATGTGACTATTTTGATTTGCAATGAAACTGTTAGAATGGATGGTACATTTGTGACGTCAGTGCAACGTTGAGACACCGATGCTAGAAATCAATGTCGGTGTCTTATAACAGTGTTTTCATGTCGCCGTGAGGAGTGCTTATGGACCAATGAATGCTAAATGTGTGACCATACAAAGCTGTAAAGGTTTTGTTTATTTGTACATGGTTATGGGTAAAATAAACCATTGAAGCAAATTAACATCTTTAGTCTTAAGGAGTAAGCCCTCACACATTTGTTTGTAAAGTCAGTACCAAAAGCGTTGCTTTGAAAGCTTTGGATAATGCAGTAGATACACTGTTATGAGGTAAGTTTCAACAGTAAAAGTTGATCCAACATGGTACCTGGTAATGTGCTTCCATTCAGATATTCGGAGGTTTTCTAGGAGGGCTTGATTTAGCAGAGTCAACGTTGTAGGGAAGGCCAAACGAAAGACAATCAGGGTTTGATCCACCTTCACACATCACCGCCCTCCCTACAACAGGCATCACAATTAAGAAGGGGTGGGCTTCAACTCTCTGACATATCCATCTACCCACAATCCTCCTGTGCACCAGAGTCATCCGACAAACACCTGCACCCCCACATCCACCATGATTCCACAAACCAGCCAATCAGCTCCTGTGACCTCTGGCCAAATCGTCTCAGCCCTCTCCATGCCATCGGCTAAGCGGCTAGTGGCTTTTTGAGCTGTTGTTGCAAAGCCCCCTGGGAAATGGAGTCACAATTCACAGCATGGTCCGACCAACCTCTTGTCACTCTCCTCCCACACACCTTTCTCCATATGCCACTAAAGAAGTTCCTCCGGGTTCCAGCAAGAAGGTCACAGCGTTTTGTGGTGTTTTTATAGTGTGTACGATAGAGTGCACAATGTTACACGCTCATTATAAGTGAAATCACTGCAAGCGAGCAAATACAAGGGTCTTCCAGGCAGCTAAAAGTAACCTTAGTTAAGTCATGCATACTACATATTTACAAGGTTGTCACAACAAAATATAAACACAGAGATGTTTATCTATATACTTTTTACTCAAATTGTAACCACATAATGTAAAGAGGAGATTTTACATGAAGTATAGAGCAGATTGGACCTTTTTCTTTTCTTGGAGGTTGAAGTGCTGTGGGAGCAAAAATAATCAAATTGAACCGCATATTTTAGAACCACACTTCTCTGGGTCAGTAACATTAGGCTTTAGTCCAGTGAAAAAGCCAGCAGCAGATAGGAGAGGACAGTTGGGGTTGGCTCATGGCTCATGAGCAGGATGTGGCTCTCCACCAAAATGATCTGGACCCCTGAATAAAATATGCAGTGTTCACACATTGGGCTACAAAAAATCTGGGCTTGTTTCAGGTGTCTGCTGTAAATACAACAAAACTGTAACATACTAAAGCCAAAGGTCTAAACCAGGTCAACATTTGTGCCACCACAAATGTTTGCATTAAGAAACAAAGCTTTATATTTCAATGGGAAACCCCTATCACGGCCCAGTGTAGTTATAAAGGCTACAGTGTGCATTGGAGGCACTGTTTCTCTTCTTCATTCCTACTTCTACTAGACTTCACAGGAACCTTCAACAAGAGAAAACAAATCCACATCTCAAAACCAAATGCCAAAACCAGAGTCTCACAGCAGAGATCTCCGCTCGGGATTCAAGCTACTTGAGGGTGAGGGTGACTCAGACAATCTG
>NW_023340257.1:24496979-24504303 GCF_004916995.1 Morone saxatilis
TGCATTTGAAAAGTGTTGCAATAGTTTTGCATAAAAGAGAAGCGACAGCAACTTTGAACAGAAAGAAACAGATTAAATGAGAAAAGTTATACATAATTTACACCTTTAGTTAGATTTAGTTTGAGTATAAAATGTAGAACTCTGTAGTTTCCCCCTCATATCATTAACTCTATTATACAGTATATGAAACTGAATGTATTATAGAACATAAACATATCTGCCTCTTTATTCTCCACAACTGGCAGTGTCTTCAGACACTCACAGGCAGTGGTAAGCAAGGACTAGAGGGCAAATAAAGTCCAAGTCAGCTCTCCACTGATTTAGTAAGTCTGCCTTTTTGCCTTTAACATCTCAGTCACACTTAATCTACACTAGGCTGCAGCTAAATGCTGATCCAGATAGTTAACAAGCCTGATGACCTTCCAAGATTGTTACTGCTGTGGCCATGAATGATGACAGACATTTAAATTTTTTACTTTTCAGTAAAGGTTTCTGCTAGAGTTCACAAACTGACAATTTGGCTCTACCTATGTTTTATTAATTGAACCAATAAGATTATTTCTGCCTCCAGAGCAAGAAACCTCCAAGAAATTGTCAAAACCTTGTCTCAGTGTATTATTGTCTCTAAACAGCTTCTTAGAGGTGAATACGCAGGGAAAAAATCAACCCTTTCTCCTCATTTGAAAAATGGTTCCACAGTTGGCCACTGAGATATACTCCAGTGTTGTGAGGAATACTAATGTGCCTTAGATCAGCTCCCAAAGGTGTTGTAGGTTATGTCAGAACCGCAAAGGCCTCTAAGGATACAGGAGGTAAGTTGCTCAGAGTGGTTTTATAACCTGCAGTAAGAGAGGTTAATGGTATTTTTGTTTAAGAACATGACTGCAAAAACCTCAGTGCATGTAGAGCTAGAAACACATGATGTGTCTAAGAACCGACAGAAGATGCTGCTGTTTGCATTTTGTCTTTTCCAATGTGCATTATGCAGGGAGCGATTAGAGCTCAACTGTGCCTCTGCGAGGACAATAAACTTAGATTTAAAAGGTGCTCTCTGAAAGTGGGTCAGATCATCAAAACAATAAAAGCTTTTGCAGAATAAAGGAAAGGAAAGCAAGAAAGCCCTCATACCAGGGCTACAACACACTGTGTCCATTAGACAGGCAACCTGTTTTTATGTAGTCAATCATGTTCCTGCATTAAAATACTGGTGGAGTTCAGTATTGTACAACCTACATGAGAAACATTCATCAGATTAACTGAAAAATAGCTGTCCACATCCTCCATCTTCTATTATAGGCATTTTTCCAATTGCATACTAATCCAGTATGTAATTGGAGATATCTCTAATTTGTGTATTTCCTTTTAAGAGAAACATTTAATAATCCCCAGAACAGTTTTTCCAAGGCGTTACAGTGTATTTTAGTCACTGGTGCCCTACTTTTGTGCAAACAGCTAAAGTCTGTATAGATTCTGCAGCTGTGTGAGCCACAGAGGAGCCTATGTGACAGCTACCATGATAAAGTAGCCTCGCGCCAACACATAGATCACAGACTTCTCTGAATCTAGGGCGCTCCGGAGTCGCTCAAGCTACGCCTGTTGTCTCTCAGCTGCTGCAATGATTAAAAACTTCCAGAAATCCTGAGCTTACCTGCCGCCACAAACGGTGGAAGTCATTTAATTAATCATGAAATCCAGCATTTTGGCCAGAAAATGTCTCTACTTCTAAAGTAATGCTTTAAGTCAAGCTAGTGCTAGGTAGTTATCCGTCTATGTCAGCATTAACAAAGCACCTGCTACTGCTAATGTCGCACCTCTCCTCTTAGAGGCTGCATATTGATTTCCCTCCCTCCTCATCTGTTCTTTTCACTTTTTTGCATGTTCCCTCGTTCATCTGAACTCTAAGAATAGATCTCAGTAAACCCCAAAGGAGACGTTCACAGGAATTCCCAGGTTGTTTCTGTGAAGTCTGGCAGAAGTGGGAATGAAGATAAATTGGATAGGCTCGCTTCTTGCAGAGAAACACTCCTTCCAAGCCTATATTTTTGTACCCATACTAGGCGTTGTACTGTATTTTCCCAGTTTTCCCACTAGAACATAAAGCTGTGGCCTTGTTTCTGAGGATTACATTATGTGGACATTCCTGGTGGCACTTTTTGTAAGAAGGTCAGTACCAACTGCTTGAGTTGTCCACCAGCACATTTAGAATATCTAAACTAAACCAAAGTGTGCAACAAACAAAGAACCCATACTGTAACAGCGCAGATACTGATGCATCGTAATCCCATGATGCAGGCAGACATAAAGGGGCATGCTGAACCTAGAGAGCGTTAGAGCGAATTATTTATGTTGTGGGACCATGCATACAGTAACTAGATGTCTCTCTGCCCTGCTTCCATGAACGCCCTCACTGTCCCTGGGGAACAGCCTGTTTACAACCAGCATGCAAGGTTTCAGAGAGCACGACAACATTAACAAGTGAAATGTCAGCATCCCCTCTAAACTGTTAGCGTTTAATAGTAATCGTTATAAATTAGTAATGTAATGAATCCCACAGAGTACTCATTGCCCCTGATGGAGGAGCGAGATTCAAGCATTTGTGTTTTTAATAGCACAGTTCAGATAAAGACGGTTTTATAATGAAGGGAGAACTCATACCACTGCTACAGCACTCCAGCAAATGAGCTGAGGCCATGTGATAGCCAATCAATAGACTAAATGGCAATAAGTCCAAGCACTGGAAGGTCAATGTCAGCAATAGCAACATCATGATAAATTAAAGTTAATTCATTATGAGTAAGTTGGTCATATGTCAAATTGTACATCCATTTTAGAAGGAAGTGATGTTTATTGCTTATTAGTGCTCGCTAATACAATTATTTTGCATGTCCAGGAATCAAAGATAACTACTTTTAATCCAGGACAAATGGATTGTGACAAATCTGTTGATGTGTCATTTAACTCATTTGGGGGTAAAATTCATCAAATGTAAACATCACTTGCTCCTCTTTCTCCTTCCTATAGCAGCACTCTGAGGTTTTATGCTGCAAAAACTTTGGCTGCTGACACATTACAGGTGAAAAAATGTTATATTTGTCTTGCGAGTGTACGTGCACACAAGCAGTGTTGAAACTGTGGTCAGTTACAGCTAAGGTTATGAGGTTGTTGCGCCCCTGGAGCCAAACATGCTGAACGTGTTTGTACTGTGTGATCAAAGAAAACAGACACCACATCTCAAATACAGCAAAATGAGGCAATGATCCTCTACCTTACCGAGACGAATCTCCATCATAAAGGTTCGTAGCAATCAACCAAATATGGTGCCCACCGCTTCCATTTCTTCCTGTATTTATCTGTCACCCCCTTCGGTCTTCCTCTCCAACAGCCTGTCTTACATCCCAGTATGAGTGGTGGAGCTTTTGCCAGCATAAACAGCAGATGTTTTGAATCGAAAAGATACACAATCACTTAATCCTTGGCAATTCACATGCTGAGCAACACAGTCTAATTGAATCCACAGAAAGAAGGGAGTTTCGCTTGAACGGTTTCTTTCCAAAGAGCTTCATTTCAATTTAGGGGAGGGGGACAAATTAAACAAACCTGAAACATGTAGTAAGTACAGATATCACCTTAAATCTAATGTGTTGCTTTCAGGAAGTGTACAGTATGTGCCTCAGTTTGTGAATGAAATGCTTTTTACGGATGAAGCGGAGAGAGAGAGAGATTTTAGAATAAATGTGACAACAATACAATACTGCTCCCAGAATGCATCGTCTCAGCAGGCACACAAAATGTATTTCTAAAAAGAAGAGATTATAGGATCAGTAAAGCTTTACTTTAAATAAGTCACGAGAAAAGAAATGTTAGCATTAATGTTCAGCTTTTATTTCCCTTTTTGGAAAGTTATATGATAACACATGTAAAACCAGCAAAGATATAATGGATGGTGAATTTCAGAATTACAATAAAACCACTTATTTAGCATTTTGGAATAAAACCCTTCAAGTGCTGTAAAGATTATTTGTGATCTTTTAGAAACAAAGAGCAATTGTATGACAAACTGAAAGAAGTTTTTAATGCAATATATTTTATATGAAATTCAAACACTGATTCAGAGTTTCATAAGATATTGGCTTTTAAAAAATATATATCATTTGTAACTCAAAGACATTTTAAATTAAAATGAATATTTTTGGCAACTAAAAATCATTTGTAATTAAGGAGAGAGCTTGAATACAAGTATTTTAAAAGAACTGTAACAAGGGGGGAAATGTTATTCTAACTGTATGTGTCTACAAATAGTCTACAGAATTAAAAAAAGAAAAAGTTCAATTTAAGCTAAGTTTAAGTTCATTTTGAGCCAAAAGTGATCTTAAGATGGTTTGTTAAACTGACACTGAATCAGAATCCCCTCCTGTCTTTAATGTAAAGTGTCTAATCTTATGGGAGGCTGTATTTCACTTAACAGTCAAATCTTCCCGCAGTGAAACCTTAAAATATGTTAAGTGGCCTGAAAGTGAAATACACATTTGTTATACACAGAAATTACTCATCTGGTTGCACTAATCAGATTAGCGTTATTATGTATGTATAGTATTATGTTAGCGACATTGAAATATTTAGTCCCACAGAGTCTTTGGATCCTAATATTAATTTATTTTAAACTGCTCATCATCGTCCTTCATCCATAATTCCTCCGAACGCCAGTCAGTTGAGCTAAATAATGAACAATGATTGTACTTTTTGTATGCTGTTTGTTCTGCTGTGATAACATTTCTAACCCAAACTTACAGATATACATTCATTAATCTAATTCCTAGATGTTCCCAAAAGAATTTATTGAATGTTTATTATGTGTAAAAAAGAATATATAGAAGTTCTATTAACTGCATTGCAAAAGCTGTGATTTTAAAAAGCACTGTAGCGTGTACAGTGATTTCTTTATCAATTTTATGGTACATAATATGTTCTGCAATCTTGCAGCTTTTGTTCCTCTTCTTTTGTTTTTGTTCTGGAGCCTATGCTTTAATAAATACATTTTCTACGGTACAAAAGGGAAGCCTACGCAGTGCTTGATGTGTCTAACTGGTGTTGCTGTGGGTGGCGGCAAGACCAAAATGCAAAAGAGTTCTGCTCCCTTCTTCTCTGGTGTCTTTTTTTTAATTTACAAACAACATAAAAATACAGTTTATTTACAGATTCTCTCTGCCTCTTCTTTCAGAACATAAAGCACTTTTCTATTCTATATCTTGTGTCTTCTTGTAATTTTTTCAGGAAAGAAAATGGAGCTTGTTGCACTGAAGGTAAGACGGATCTGGGTGAGAGCTAATGCTTAAAGCTGCTCTAATCAACATTTTAGAAAAACAATGAATCAATAGAACAGGGTCGTTTACCCGACTCTGCAGTTCCCCTCAGCTTTATAAAGAGCCTTTTAGCATCTTTTAGCTCATTGTTTTGGTTTTACAAATATTCTGTAGCTTTACTGTTTCGCTGATGAACCTTTACTCCACGCAGCGAAAAGACAAAGTTAGGGACAAGCTGGTTAAGAAAGTGAAGCTTCTAGCAACCAAAATGTCGGTGGAGACCAAAACAGAGCTNNTCCAGTGAGCTTAAATTCTGTTGCATGCACTGCAGTTTTGTAGTATTTAGAGCCATGCACTATGCCAAACTGAATGGTGATGGCAGTGACATAAACATTAGATCATCTACAAGGAACACTGAGGATTCTCTCATTTATTTTCCACCACAGTGACATAAATACTTTATTTCACTGGCTCTCTATACGAGAGGGTCGGACAAGTTTTCCAACCCACACTTTCAAACAAGCAGTCAGTTTTTGTTGTGAATCCACTAAATCCTGCGGAGCTGCCGTGCAGGTTGAGCTGAGAAATAGTGTTGTGCTGCAGCTGAAGCAGAGAGCAGCTTCCAGGGCCGCTGTGTGGGCTGACGAGGGCCGATTAGCATAATGAGGACAGAGGCAGCTTCTATAGGTAATCTTATAAACATACAAATATGAACTGTGAACAGTGTATGAGGCTGTCTGTGTGTGAGTGTGTGAATGAGACTGCATGAGGAAGATGGGAAAGAGAAATTAGTCATGCATCCTAGATTTGCATGTGTTTAAATGACAGACAGAGAGAGGGTAGTCACAGTGTGCCTCTGAAATATGCCTGTGTGTGTGTGTATGTGTGACAGACAGCAATCACCTGCATCACAATATTTTTATGTAATAAGGCCTTTAAGTCTGTGAGACAGTGAAAACAGTGAATGTGACAGACTTTTCGAGTGTTCCAGTAATAGTAAATGTAACATCAATACAAGGTTATTTAAGATTTAGTTGTTATGGAAAAATTATTTCCTTCTAATTATATAGAGCTACTTCAATTAATGCAGTTCTCAAGTTGTTTTTGGTAATGGAGCAATGGAATATTTAATCAGTATAGGAAACATTTTTCACTTTAATGCTATTCATGGGTTGGGAAAGGCCGCGTCTCCACCTAATCTGTAAGTTTTAAACATTACATGAACTGATTTGTCTCAACCAGATGAACTTAATGCTAATGATGCAGTGACTTCCTCACAGAAACTGATCCTCTGCGTGTTTTACATTTACATATTGCTCATTTAGAAGACAGACTTTTCCACAGCGACCGGTCACAGATCTATGTAGTAAAGAGGGTCGACATATGAACCACAATATAACAAAAAACTGTATTTACAGGAAATATGTGAATGATAAAGATACAAGAAAGGGAAACAGCACCAGTTTGCTAAGGGTTTTAATTTTATATTGATAACATTAACTCGCATTGTCAAGAGCTGACTTTATAAATGAGTTATTTGATACATTTAACACATTCTGAGACAATTAAATCCAAACCACTTAGCTTTTGGCAATTATCAACTAATCAAAAATATTCTGACATGACTCACCACGTGTCGATAGCTACAGTAGCTATAGCAGGACTACAGGATTACAGTGAGAATTATACAAAGCTAACTCTTGCTAGAGGTGAAATACCTGTCTCAAAGAGAGCAGGAAAGCACCCTCATGCTAGATGTGAAAAATTCCTCCTACCCACAAACTACCAAATACACCAAAAATATTAGCACAATACTGGATGACTATACTGATACAGGATCATAAGGATGCAGCAATATTCTATATTTCTGTTTTTATCAATAAATAACATGACAATAACGCATTTCTCCGTTCCTGAATACTTTTCCCTGCTTCTCTTATAGGTCTTCAAGCTCCGGCTGCATATATCTTATATTCAAAAACAGGTTTGAAATAGATTAGAGTTTTTTTTTTTCTAAAGGTTCA
>NW_023340257.1:24504403-24517580 GCF_004916995.1 Morone saxatilis
AGTTTTTTTTTTTCTAAAGGTTCAGTAATTTCCTTAAACATGTGGATAAGATAAATACTGTTTGTTTTTCTCTGTTATATTATTATTATTATTATTGTTATTATTAAACAAGGACAAAAGACAAACATATACATGCACACAAAGGAACGGAATACCACCAATACAACAAGGGTAAAGTGTTTATGTGTTTTTTTTCCCCACCGTAGAGGGCTATCATCATTATCATGTGTTATCCATGGAGACATCCAAGAGGGCAGTTTTGCAGCTTTTTTCCCAAACAAAGAGTTCTTTCTGCACCTCAGCTGAATGTCTGTACCGTGAGTGGTGATTTCTGATTTATTTCTAATCTTTAAGTATTAAAATCAGTCAAAATTATAATTTATAATATATGTATATATTTATGCAAAACTGTCATTTATCGTTTCTTGCCTATAAAACCACTGACATATTAAAGAAGGAAAAGTTTAACAGGTTATTTATGAAGTGATAAAGCATTCAAGGGAATGGAGCCGACCGTCTGTCATCTGTTGGTTACATCCAAATAATGGACAATATTGTGATCTGACAAAGTTCAGACTTGGATCAGAAGGTTGTTTATTTGAATCAGAGTCAGTGTGCAGACAGACATTGCTTCTGTTATTAATATGTTTTTCATTTTTCAAGTGCATGTATAACTCCACTCTTTCAATACGTCCAAAGAATTGAAATAAATGATCAATTTCTGTATGAGACATTTTCCACAGTAGAGCACTTTTGTAAATGCACAACAGCTGCTGCAGTGTATGATCATATCACACATCTAACAAGAAGGAGAGCAGTCTGTGCTTCCTTCCAGATTGCTCTAGTATGTACAGCATATATACTGCTGTATAAATCTAATGGATTTGACATTATAGCTCCTTACAGCCCATATTTTGCTTCATATCTGACATCAAGCACAGGTTTTTTTGTTCAAACATGTGCATAGAAACACAGTTTATAATTGTTGTTCTGTTCTTACAGTAATAACCTCCCCTTTCCTTCCTGACCCTGCAGTTCACACAAACCCACCAGGACACATTAGTCTTTTTTATGAGGGACCAGGCGCCCTCCTCAATCACATCCTGCACTCTAAAAACACGGTTCTTTAGAGGTCCAAAATGGTGCTTGGGTCATTACTTATGTTTGAAAAACCATAAACAGTTTTATGTACTACTGTGACGATCTGATGGCTCCTAACTCCCACTGTTATTGTAAGTCACTAATATACTGTCTCCGAATTCAAATAGGTTCTCTCCATGTAGCCTATATGGGAAAAACATTAAAGCCAAACAGGAAAAATCCATTTGCAGCACATTACGATGATTCTATACAGCAAGGAAGTTATGTTTTCCATTATATTGTTGTTAGATAGTTAGCAGAAATATTAAAAGCATTAAAGATACAAATTTATTTTGGTGGAAAATTGCAAATCACAATTAAATAATGATTAGCTTTTGTTGCATCGACACTGTTGTTTTAAACTTACCTACCCTATTGTACCGAAAGCAAATTCTACCAACCTCGGTCCTATGGTCATTGGTACCATTAATACGTGATAGATTTTTAAAGCATTTCTTGAAATGAACATTTTTGCTATTTTTTCAGGAATTTATCTCACAAACACACACGATGATACATTTCTGTCACAACTGTTTGTCACTATGTGCATTTTTATGCAGCTTATGAAATTCCTACAGAACCAAATGTTATTCAATTAAAGTCAGTGTGTGCAATATTCAAAAAATGTCCAACTTTGGCGCCCCCTTGTGGTAGAACTAAGAAAGACACGGGTCGAGGTCCGATCCTGGGACACTGAGAATAAAGAGCTAATAACACTAATTTTGATCAGGGCTGTCAAATTTTTCTACAAACAAAAACGTAAGTCATGATGACAACAATATTAAAAGATGTAAAAAATGATATATACAGTAGCGGCTTAAACAAATTAAGATTGTTGTGCAGCCTTGGTGGATGTATGGGTTTTCCACTATATTTAATGAGATATTGCATGGATGTTTTATCTATAAAGCCCAGTTTTCTAACAACTAAGCCTGTGTTTTCCCTGATAAAAAGACTAGAGAATTTAGTTTCCTTAATGTGTATTGGAGAAAAAGCACCACTGTTTCTATGGCCAAAGGCTTCATATGTGGTAACCACAAGAACCGCTTGCAGGTAGCTTACAGAGTTATTTTTAATCACAGTGTAGCAGCCTCTCGACACATTCGGCTCTGCCCAGCAGGGTGGACTATGCACCTGTCTCTGAGACCCCCAAACCATCAAGCTGTCCCTGTCGGGAGACGTTAGTCTTTCCGTGATGTATGGAAGTCAGTGAGAGAACAGAGAAACCACAGCAGATTGTCCTGACTGCCTCAGGCTGCTACACATCACAGTCACAGTGGAACAACAAAACACACACGAGTAAGTTCTTTCTCTCATGGTTGCCTTTTGTTTCATTTTATGATCAGCAGGTAAGGATGTGATCCTTTGTGTCTTATGTGTTTTTTCATGTACACGTTGCTCAGACATTACTCATGTTCACAAACATCACCCGGCATCCATCACGCTACTGTATTTTGGAATTTTCTGCTACGTTGCTTGTCAAATCTGAAGCCTTTGAAAGGTAAAAATAAAGAGTCAAAACAACGACGGATTTGTCAGCTAAGAGGGAGACTGCATCGATCCAGGAGTGTGACATGTTTAATCTTCAGAAAGGAGGTTAAATGGTGGAAATGAGGCACAATAAAGGAGTGAAAAGGTTCAAAACTAATATATTTCTTAGTTATTCTAAGATACAGTACAAGCAACCAAATCTTTCATATTTCACCCAAAAATCTTATGAAAATGTTTAATGTCAGTGTCAGGATAATCTGTCAAAACTCATCTTGCAGCTTTCCCTCCAAAAAGCAAGAGATTGAGATGTGATCTTAGTCATACTTAGGTCGAGAAATGGAACATTTTAAGGAAATGGTTATACAGCAAGATTTGGCAGTAAAACCCTGTTTGAGAGAGCTCTGAAAGAATCAGAGCAGCAACAAAGATTGTGCTCAGAGAATGAATTCCCACTTAAACACCTACATTAGCATAAAAGGCCAAAAAGGGAGCACATAAAGAGGACATAGCAGCAAACAGCATTGGAATGAGCGTATCAGGTCATAATAGATGCATGAATATGATTAGTGCTGCAACCAAAGATTACATTATTATTTGGTAATTTGGTAATAATTAAAATAATTAAAATAAAAGTCTGACCAACAGCCCAAAACTCACGTTTGGAGAGATGGAACCAGTGATTTTTTGCAATTTTTGCTTAAAATACATCATTGATTATTAGAAAGGTTGCTGATTAATTTTCTGTCAATCCACAAATTAATTGATTGATTGCCCAGTCGGGCATTACCAGCCAGCTCATAGCAGTAGCAGTAGCAGGTGCATGAGCCGGTGATGGTGGAGCATGAAGGTGGCAGCTGATAAGAACAGTAAATACAAGCATGACTTCAGGGTTCTGCCTGCTAAGCTCCATTAGCTTCCGTTTGATAACAGCAAAAAAAGGGATTTATTTAGCACTAAGCTAAAAAGGGATTTACAAAAAGACATTAACCAAGAAAACGCCTCCCATTCGTCCTTCTGTATTTGCTCTCTGTCTTCCATGCTTCTTTGATTCCCATTTAGCTTCCCATTCCCTTACTTCCTTTCCACCATGCTTTATTTCCCCCCGTTGCACTCTCCCTCACTTGCTTCCTTCCTCATCCTTTTCCTCTTTCGTTTCCCACTTTCCGTTGCTTCCTTCTGTTCCTTTCTACTTTCCTACCGTTCTTCTTTTCTGCCTCAGTCTATCCTACCTTCTCAGATATCTTATCTCTTATCTGTTTCTCTCTCTCCCTCTCCCTCCATCTCTTCTTCTTTCATAGTAAAAATGAATAATGGAAGACAACAGAAGAAAGAGAATAAACGTCAGAACTAAGTGGGATTCAAAATAGATTTAGTGATTTGGTGAACTTAAAGTAACCTTGATTCTCTGCATTCTTTCACTCCGCTTTTATGTTATTACGGTCCCGGGTCATTTAATAACTGAATGATAATCTGATCAGCCTAAGTGCTTGGAAATAAAGAGGATGAAATGAAGCTTTCTTTATTCTTCCAGGCCAGATAGAAAATATTTAAGGGTTTCAATCCAAAATGCAACGAAGCAAATTTCATTGGGGAAAAATTCATCGCTCATTAGATTGAGAAATTAAAATCTATCCCCAGAAATGTCAGGAATAGTAGGCGAGATCTTATAATAGCTTACAAGTGAAATAGTCGATACCAAAAGAGCGAGTCGACAACCAGTTTGTGAGAGCATCTTTTGTTTACAACAGTGGATGACTAAAACTCTTAAAATCCTTTAAATATTTAAAGAAAAAATAAATATTTTTAAATCTCCCTTTCCGAGTGGGATCTTCTCCACCAGACAAACTTGGGAAACATACTAATCTGGTGTCTTGCTGAGAGTCAGATAAGAAGATTGATACCACTCTTAGCTCTGTAACGTCAAATATCAAGCTACAGCATGCAGTCAGTTAGCTTAGCTTAGCATGAATACTGTAAACGAGACGAAACTGCCAGCCTGACTCCAGTTGTAGCCTACAATTGTAGCAAAATTGGCCGACCAGTATCTCTAATTAATTATCACGTTATGTATCTCGTTTGTTTAATCTGTAATGTGTACAGAAACTGAAGCAACACGTTTTACAGAAGGGTTATGTGCCGCACTAGTACTTGGTCATCACCGGTTGCCTGGCACACTCCCATGATGTCAAACTTTTGTCAAAAGACAATAATAAATGTATTTTTTCTGTACTATAAACCATCTCAAAATCTGGTTCAAATAAAAAAAAAACATTCTTAAATAAATGTACTAATTTACCCTTTCCGATGTAAAGTTTTTTTTATTATTACAACCTTCATTTTAAACAGTGATGTTATTGTGACTGTTGTTGTCATTTTGACCACTTGCAGATAATGTTGCTGTAAAGACTCAAGTTTAGTCAATACCAAGCGGCCAGAGGAGAAGAGTCAAACCTATGAGAGTGGATCAGGTTAGAGAGCAGGAGTCCAAAAGGCTGGCAGGGCAGCGTAACTAAAACTCCCACAGGGAAAGAAAATGGATGGAAAGCTAAGGCATAAACACAGTGGACTGGTTGCACAGCAGATATTTTAACATGTCATAACAGGAACCTCACAAGTCTATTAATGATTGCATTTCAGTGAGGGGAGCAACTGCTATTGTGCATGCCCGTTTACTGTCACTGACACTTAATTGAACTGAGCCATCATTACTGTTATAAGTCCACCTGTTATTCCTGCTCTGAAAAGTCTAAATGTCTGCTGTGCAACCGGTCCAAAGACAATCTGAGGGGATAGAAAAGGGCCAGTATATACAGTATATGCTACTGGACTGATGGGAAAGTGGGAACACTTGGATTACGACAGGGCAGATGGGAGTGGCAAGATCTGAAACAATAAAAGAGTTGACTGACACAGTGACAGTTGTAAGGTCACGCTAGGAGCTAAAATAGTTAATTGTTGTAAATCTTGTATTGGTGTGTTGCTACAAACGATGAAATCTAAATAAGGAAGCTGAGCGAAGGAGTTAGAAGGTTATCAGATGCAAAAGGGTGATACTGTAGTATTATATGTGACAGGTTGTATAGAAACATTTTCATGATGACAATCAGCAATTTCATTCTTTGAACCGATGATAGCGAGGTAAACAGTACTCTGTTCACACTAGCTGAATTGTGCTCTTGTTCATATTCAATTAGCCAGCACAGTTTGTGGCCGGTGATGTCATTTTGAGTGGCCACAAAAGTTGAGTCAGATTCAAAAAAATTTGCCAGACAACCCTGCGTTGTCTTGCCAGAGACCTCTGTGTCGGGATCCCCACTGTGGCCACACAGTAGTCTCATCAAGAATAAATGATCAACTGCAATAACTGAAGCCAATACGACATATTTTTTTGGTTGCGAAGCCTTGTGTGAACTCAGTGTCTTTAACACCTTGTGAAGTGTCTGGGTCCTTCTTTAATCTCAAGGCTTCCACTGTCCCCTTTTGTCCTGATTTTGGACCCCTGCCTGTGTAAAATGCCCGTGCGGAGTCCTGGAACATGGACAGCTGGCTGAGAGGCTCTCAAGGAAAATGAAATCATGTAAGTTCAAATGGAGCCACTTGTTGTCGAGGTCAGGGGTCAAGTCAATGTACTTTGCTCCATGAAAACGGAAGCCTGGAGGAGCGGCTGAGTTTTCTGGATAGACAGTTGGAACACAAAGAGACTATTTATGCAACACACTCAGAGTCTGTTAATCCCCCTTTACATAAGTCAGCTTACGGAGCAACAGGCCTTCTCAAAACAGGGGAGGTTCAGTCGACAAATATAAGTGGAATAGACAGTCATTATTACAGAGCGAGGGAGAGAGGGAGAGAGAGGAGCAGAGGACACATGCCTCTCCTCTGCCGACAGATTCTGCTGGAAAATAATATTCAATTATTTTATCATCATATATGTTCAAACAAAATGGTTTCATATTATAGGACCAAAATGATGTAACCATGTTCAAAGGGAAGGGAGGTTAACACTTACAGTGTGAATGGGAGCAACACTATGACTTTTATGCTGACCTATTTCTGTGAGTTACATAACATATAGAGCACCATCCCTTTTTGGATTACTGCGAATAGCACAGGATGTTTTTTAGAAATGTGCAAAGATAGATGGAGGTCTGGCAATGTAGAAAAAGGTATTTTAAATCTGTTTTTACACACATTTTTATCATCTAATTTGTTTTTCCTCTTTTTGATTTTAAAAAGTAGTTTGATGCAGAGATGAAACATTGTTGATCATAGTTGTACCAATAATAAAATATACAAATAATTTGCTTTTTATCTCACTGATTCTAGCTTTGAATCAAAATTTTAGTTCTACTTTTACGTTTCTTAGCTACATTGACATGCAGCAAAAATATTAGATTTGTCATTTTGTCACACAGCTGAGCCAACTGGGTCATAGAAGTGTGAATAAAGAACATTTTCCCAAGTATAGTACATCTGGTAGTCTCTTTTTTTCCTCATTTCAGCGCCGAATAAAATTCAGGGCAGTTCAATGTCATAAAATTCGCTTTCAGTCTTTTAGATTTTTTAGAGCAACTATATCATTTGAGCGAACATGGACAGTAACATTAGAGGCAAAGCTGTGATGACGGAAGAGCACTGGGAGACAGGAATTTATGTCCAGTACTTGCACCAGGCCTGCAGATGGTTTGTGAGTTTGGCAGAAACATGGACGAGCCCACAATGGGAACTGAGGACTCACTGCTGTGAGAGGAAAAAGCGGGTGATTGGCGGATCCTTGCAGCTGAGCCAGCACAGGCTGATCGCCTCTCGAAGTGATGATGCTGTGCCCGCTGGCCACGTTGAAGAGGGCGGCGGGATTCCAGAGAAGCTGCCACTATTTCGCTCAATGCGAATTCCAGATACAGTTTCCAACACCTGGAAAGTGTTCTCAAGTTTGATGGTCTCAGGGGGAGTGAAATGAGAGTGAGTACTCCCCACTCATCTACAATCCCTAGTGGAGACTTTTGTGGGCGGCTGCAGAGAGGAGATCCCGCGATTCCATCTGGAGCGAACCTGTTTTCCACCTGTGATGAGGGACCAGGAATGAGTTGTAAATGGCGTAGAACAGGCCAGCTTCTTAGGCTTGGCACCCAACTGCAGCCAGGCATTAAGATCAGCACCATTTTCGCTAATAGCATCGTCAGAGGATTGTGGCATGCCAAGGTGCTGATTTTTTGTCAGTGGCATGACCGAAACTACAGTGATGAAAGGGGTGTGATACCTCCACTTGACAGAAAACACAAACTTTGAATCTGTTCTAAAGTCAGATAAGATGATGGTAAAATAAACTATATCTTTTAGAGATATCTTTTTACAAAACTCACTTATGTGTGTAAAAAATTAGACCTAGCTGTACTGGAGCAGCTGAGCAGCAGCTAAGCAGGTAAGCCACAGTTTAGCATTTGTGTGTCAGGTGAGTTCACCTGGGGTCCTGACCAGCAGAAAATCTTAGGATGACGCACGGAAACCAGAAGCCAAGGGAAGCATTAGAGTGTTAGCAGTGACTGACACTCAAAAGCGGCTGATTGGCTATGCTATGAATACCACGTGATGTCAAATATCTCAAGACTCACGAAAGGGGGCCAGCGATTGTATCAGGGTGGCTGTGGTCCACTAACTTTGTCTGTGCCGATTGGAGCAGGTAGTGCGCATTTGGTTTATCAGACCTAGTTCAGTGAAAACAGCTGCTTGCTGCAGCTGGAAATGGAATTGATGAGATTTGCGTGACAGAAAAAACAAAATAACAAGCTAAAAGGAGGCTTCAAAGCTGCGTACAGCTGAGGGGCACGGCACAGTCAGGTGATGAATCCCTGTGGGTCCGCCAATACAAACGACAGCTTTCACATTATGGTCATCTGATCCATTGTTAACATATTGATTGACACATCCTTAATAACAGTAAACAAGTGCAGGCGTTTACTTACAATGGAACTGTAATGGATTATTCATTTTTAATAACGTGATGGAGGATGCTAACTAATGCAGGATGAGAAGCGCCAACAATTTAAAGCAGACATTGTTTCTCTCCCTCAGTGGGCTCACATCTGGTTTCCACAACAGAAGAACATTGATAGACTGGAATTATGTTTTTTAGTGCTTCATCAATATCAAGTAATATGTGTTTGGAGAAGTTTATTTTGGGGATTTTACACTGTAACTTGCACGGGATCACACTCAACACAGAAAAACAGCTAAAAACGCTGTATGACTTAAAGTTTCTCTCAACCGAAGCTAATTGCTGAAGCATGTCTTAGGGAGGGGAAAGTGCTATTAATCGACTTTTCTTGCCTGTTTGTAATGAACAATCTTACTAAACCAAACCCCCAGTCTCTAGGACTCTGGGCAGAATGGCTCGTCTGCCTCAACCCGCAGGCAGATGGCTGCCCAGCAGGACTTCAGGGCGAGCGACAGCCCTCCTCCGACGGCCAATTCATCTCTGATCCAGCAGCCTGAACTCTGACCTAAGTCTAAATGAGGGCTCGCACACACAAGGCACTCTGGGAAGGCGGCCCTGCGAGTCATCAGAAGATGAGAGAGGAGAGGCGCAGGATTTGAAACACATGGTATTTACTGTCCAATGAGCTGTTAGGAAAGGAGACTTCCAGGATACGACCTGACTGAGAATTTAAACCTTGATATACATAGCAGCACATAATGTTTGCTGGTTTGTCAACTTCTATGGGGAGGAAAAACTAGAAAACAAGGTTATGAAATTTATGTCACTATAAAATGGACACAGACACTGTAAGCATTGTATACTTAGATTTTAACACATCCTTGTGTCTCAGATGGTGTTCACCAGACAAAACATCAATATTGGACGATTCTAAGAACTTAGCCTTAATGTCAACTTTTTAAAATCCTTTCTACAATATCTGCACATGGCAACGTAAATTGTGGTTACAGTCAATAAAAACTGTCAAGCATTAATTGCAGATCTGTAACAGGTCAGCACACTACGGTCTCCTGCATTCACCGCCCCAACCACCAAACCTTCACTTTCTGCCTCGCTACGTAGATCACACTACTGCCTACTTTGGCTATGAACACCAAAGAATGAGATCAGGGATACAAGTGGCTGACATGGGCTCACCCTTGGAGGAAGGACTTGCGGTAGCCTTATTTTCCGATTAATATAGCTCCTGAACGTCTCCCTTTAGACTTTTTCTTGACACTTTCAACTGGAAAGAGAACCCGGGGCAGTCCCAGAACAAATTTGAGGAATCTTGCTTAGGAACGCTTCGGTATACCCTAACAGCTGGTGGATGTGGCTGGGGAGAAGACTGTCCGGGCTGCTGCTGAGCCTGCCACAAATGGATGGATGAATGGATGAATGGATGAATAGATGGATTACTACAAATACATTCATGTTAAGCTACTGTAGCTGTAAGGTTAGAAACTTGAAACTGTGAGCAGTTTACAGTTACAGTTTACAAAACATAGCAGCAAGCAGTAATGGTACAACAGGGAGTGCACTGTCTGTTGATTAAGATGAGATTAAACTATTTACCATATTAGTATGGGTCCCAATATTGAAAATATCAAAACAAATACATGAATAAAATAACATCTGTCAGTGACTCAGGGAGATTTAATCAGTAGCAGATTTGTAGTTAAATTGAATTTCATTTCTAATGATACAACTTTTCTTTATAATTAAAAAAGTTCATGAATAAGTTATTTATCCAAAAAAACATGGTCATTTTACTGAAAATTACCTCAGAAGCTTGCAAGAAATTTCTATGTAAGTTGGTACAAAATTATAGGGTGAGCAGTGTTTGATTGCTACACTTCTAATGAATCATTTCCCATTCATTTCTAATGTAACCTAGACACAGCAGGTCAGCTGAACATGCAGATATGTTTCATTTCGTCTACGGGCAGCATACAGTTCAACATAAACAGTAATGACCAAAGGATTTCATATATTAAATATCAGACATGGCAAAGTTGTTTGCAAATTAAATATGTCAAACCACGAGGGGAAAATGGGCTTTTATGGTATCAGGTGTTGATTCTGGAGAAGATTTAAGGATTAAACCTACTTTGTACCTTGTTTTTGTTTTTTTTAAAGGAAAGATTAATCTAATCTTTTCTTCTTTTTTTTCAATTTCATTTGTTGTTTTCAATAAATCTCACTCTGGTTACACCTCAGCTCTGGTAACAGAGAGCAGCACAGACTCAGTTCATGCCTGCATCTGCTGTGAAGGTCAAGTGAAGGACGTCTTCCTTTGTCACTGCCCCTCACTGAACCTGCTCACACACACACACACACACACACAGGCATGCATCCTTAAGTAAATGCACACATGCAGCCACAAACTCTTATACTTTTGTACACAAACATCCTGCACTTACACACACAATAAATACAAGAATACATGTAAATGTACATGTACACACATACATACTGAATGTATGCGCACACCAACAAACTGCATAAGCTCTCATTTTCGGACTTACAGGTTTTAATAAACCAGGACTCTAAAAAAGCTTTCGGTATATCGAGCCGTCCAAACAATGGGGGGAAATGGCATTGGGGTTTCCATGGCAACTGCTGCAAGCTGCTAAGAGGGCTGCTTTGAAAACATATGTCAGACTTGACTGGTCTGTTCACAGTGAGCCTAGCAACAGATTCTCTGTGCAGCCTATCACACTGTCTCGCACAGTGTTCACTGTTCTAACATTTGACTTGCTGTCTGTCAGCGGTCTGAAATGATTCAGGCAAAGAAAAATACTCCCATTACTGAAGAAAAAAAAAAGATGGAGAAGAAGACAACTTCAGGCTTCCTGGCTGTGAAAGGCAGAAATGTTAGTCTGGCCAAATTATTTGCTAAAAAAAAGATCATGTTTTCCTTCTTCCAACTTGTTCTTTTAAAGATTTTACTGCAGCAAAAAGACAGAAAGAGCAACGGAGCAGAAAATCCTAAAATCCGTGACGGCTAATCTCTGCCTCAGAAAAGCAAACGTTCACCATTCACTGAGCGGCAAAATATTATCTCCAACTTCCATATATTGAGTAACAAACGTCTCACTTCTTGCAAGGCTTAACAATCCATCCTTCACCTGCCTCCTCCCCTCTTTCTTTCATAACTACAAAGGATTTGACATGTGTGAGTCAGAGAGCTTTCAACTGGATTCAGCTGCACCAACACAGATCCTTTATGCAATATACAGAGCTGGAACCATTAGGGAATTAATTGGTCAGCAGATTAAAAGAAAATTAGCAATTTATCATCGATTAATCTTTCAAATCAGTTCTTAAGTAAAGCTGGCAAACATTCACCGGATTTATTATTTTGTAAATACATTTGGAAACAACATTATAATTCATTTATACGTTTTGTATAGGTCCTTTTACCTCTGCTTTGGCCAAATCAGGCCCTTTACCGGCTAAATGCTCCTATACATTCAGCTGGTTTATAGAGTTTTGAGTCCATAACAGTTCATTTGTGGGCCAGGAAGCCAAAATAATGAGCTGAAAGACACTACAAATGTCCGTAGCTGACAGGAGCTGCAGAGATTGGTGGTGATTCTCTGACAAACACTGTGGTCCTGCAGATGAAGCAACAAATGGCCGGTTTTGTTATTCATGTTGGAGTACTTTGTGTTTTTTTCACTACTTTCTGATGTTTTATAGACTCAACAATTAAATTGTATCAGGAAAATAATCAATAATAAATTATTAAAATAATCCTCAGTTGCAGCCCTAGTTTTTAATAACGTACGAGCGAGTTTGGAGCTTGTAAAATTCACATTGCTGCCTTGTTTGACACCTGTATGATGGCTTCTTTTTCTTTCTTCATGTCCCATGTGGTTGAATTTTTGTTTGCCATTGCGGAGGTGGTGGGTGGGTTGTACCAGCAGCAGCTCAGTGCCATATCACTGCCACACAATGTGAAGAGCAAGGTGGGAGGGAGGGTAGGAAGAAAGAAAAAGAGAGAGAGAGAGACGTATGAAAAAAAATGAGAGGGGGAGGGAGAGATTGGAAATATGGGAAGAGGGAGGAATTTGAAAACAGGGAGGAAGGTTGATTAGGGGGGAGGAAGAGGAGAGAGAGATGCGTCATACCAAAACATTAGTATGCAATCAAGTTGTTGGTGCGGTAAGGATTGTCGTTGTCTTTCGACGGCTGCCGCAGCCTTTCAAATCTGCACTGCAATGTCACACACACACACAGACACACACACACACACACACTTGCTCAGTGACACCACACAAACAACAGCACTTCTACTCCCTCCATTGTCTGAGAGAAAATAGAGGGAAAGAAAAGAATTACAATTTTCATGTCAGTTTGTGCAGAAGAGCTTCAAATATCCAGTTATTGATCCATGTCACACTTTCAGTTTCAGCAGAGGGGCTTATTAAAGGGCTGGAGCTGGAAATGAGCCAGGGCTGCGCACACACACACACACCTCAATATTCTTCTTCATTCCCTTTACATGCATTCCTCTCTTTTTATTTGCTTCCTTCTTTACTAATTAAATAATTGATATTGTAACGA
>NW_023340257.1:24517680-24517810 GCF_004916995.1 Morone saxatilis
ACACACACACACACACTCTTACAATATAATTATTTAATTAGTAAAGAAGGAAGACAAATAGAAAGAGAGGATCATGTAAAGGAATGAAGAAGATATTGAATGAGAGGAAGATATAGATAGATAGATAGAT
>NW_023340257.1:24517948-24518603 GCF_004916995.1 Morone saxatilis
TAGATAGATAGATAGATAGAATGATAGATAGATAGACAGACAGGGTAAGATAGATGGAAGATGAATATAGAATTGAAATTATTCTGTCTTTTAAAACAAAAGCCAATCTGTGTGAAACTCTCCGGTGTGGCCTCCCTCCGGCTCAAGGGATTGGAGGGAATTTATTTACCAGTTGGTATAATTGGTTTTCCCATTAGCACTGGCAAAAATAGAAGCTGCTGAGGTGTTTGTTATTAAAGAGAAGTGAAGTAAAATGTAAAAATGAGCAGAGCAGCAGCTACAGCAGAGTTTCTCTGCGGCAGATTTTAGGCTCGAGCCCTTTGTGATGTTTGTTCTTTCAACAGCATGCCTGAAGAGTGTGTGTGTGTGTTGGGGGGGCAGGGGGGGCTCTAAGACATTGATGAGCTGCACCCCTCCCCTCTCTCTCTCTCTCTCTCTCTGTTTCTCTCTCTCTCCATCGCCATGGTCCTTGGCAGGTCCACGTTGCCATGGCAACGCTCACATTGCCGCAGGCTGGCTGAAGCGAGGCGCGCTGGTTGAAAAAGAAAGAGAGGGAAGAGAGAGGGAGAGAGAGATCACTGCAGAGGGAAGGGAGGGCAGGCGAGAATTGGTTCTCCAATTCATTACCCCTACAACACCCCCCCCCTCACAAACA
>NW_023340257.1:24518644-24529233 GCF_004916995.1 Morone saxatilis
ACACACACACACACACAACACCTCCCCCACACTAGCACACCCCCATCCCTCCCCCCAAATCTTATCATTGGCATCGGCTTGGCTGGGCCATGGAAAGGCCTCTGCTCTGCTCAGTAGTCTGAACACGTTGGATCCAAACTTAAGACTGCATTTATTATTCATCCTCCTCCTCGGCAGACAGCACCGCAGCCTAACGCCCAGCCACACACACACACACAGAACCTGCGCTGGGACCAGACTGTGAGAAGCTAATACACAGTATACAGAGCAGTATATTGCATCATTCTATTACCTTTGTATAGTCTAATGCATTACAGCGGAGACACTGGCAGGTGTAAGATTACAGTCTGTAGATGGAGGTTAAAGTGACTAACAGGAACTGAAGACACCCATTTGACCCTGTGACCTTCCAGTGGAGCCTCTGTGTACTGGAGAACCTATTAGTGCAAACTGAGGTGATGAGGGTTTTTGTATATTAAGTATTGTTTGTTGTTCTCAAAGCTGAAGCAAGTTTCTTATGACTTAAGTTTCCCAGATCATTTTTTATCTGACTTTCACCAAGGTTTTATATTCCCATGCATTCACAATTTGTTGTAGATCACTCCAGTTTACAGTCAAGGACATCCTCTGGGCAATGACAGCTCTCAATATTCATCATGTTATATCAAAAAAAAAAACACACAAAAAAAGTTGCTGATTATGTGCAGTTCCAGTGATTTTTTTTTTGTTTGTACTACAAATGATATTTGAGATCAGATCAGATTTTCACTCAGAACAGTACTATTGATGTTTTTAATTAAAAATAAGGACTGATTCCCATTTTCTAAAACAAAAACAGAATATACTGCATTAAACCTTGGCTGGTTATACTCACAGCTACTTCTCAGTCCAGCAGCAGCATCTTTCCTTCAGTCAAATGTCACTCTGCGTTCCTCAAACATGAACCTGGCTCACTGTCTGAGCTGAGCTTTGACCTCTTGACCCATCAGCTGCAACAGTGAGCACTGACAGTGGTGCATTCAAGGGGACAAACACTCAGTCTGGGTTGCTAAGATACAGTACGACTGACCAGGTCTGAGTCCCTCCATGAACCTGAACAGTCAGAGCCTCCCTACTGCTGCTATTGTACTTCTCTGTTCTGTTACCCACTGTCGCAGTTAACAAATCAAGTAAATGTTTAACTTCTATTTAATAAAAATGCAAAGACAGTTGTTGCTTGAGGCTGCTCATGTATAAGATCACAGTGATCAATGATCATAGCAGTGTATTAGTCATAAGCTTCCCGTGCTAGAATCAACGTCACTGCACCTCTACGTTATTGTTTTGTGTCCAGAATAATGATGGCGTTACAGATCCAATGGGGGAAAGATGGAGCATTTAACAATTTACTTAAAGGGAAACTTTGTCGTGTTGCCAGCACCCGGAGCATCCCACAAAAAACGTGCATACAATAAATGAGGAATACAATCTATAGTCCGAACAACAGCCCTAGAGCCACAGACAGCATGTATTGTGTTTTAAAGGTTTAGAAGCATTATGATGTTTGCTTAAATGTAAGATTAATGCCAGGTTTTATCATTGCACATAAATAAAGCTTCCAGCCACAAAGGAGCATAATTGACAGTTCTGCCATTTATCACCATTCACTATATGTTTGCATGGATGTTCTCTTATATTTAATGATATCCCAAACCAAGGTCCAATCCCACTGCCCACCCGCATCAACTTATACTTTAATGCACATTCCTGAAGTATTTCAGGGTTATAAATGGTAACAAAGTAAAAGTAAATTAAACTCTTACCATTGTCTAAAACTAAGTTTTCTTACATCTTAATTTAAAAAAATTATATTTTTTTTCATTTGATTAAGAGTAACGAAACACTCCAATTAATTAAACCACTCACAGATATGTCTTTGCAGGTGTCACAAAGTTATTCCTATTCCTCATAAAGCATTTCTATTTTAATTTAGCTCTTCCATCTTCTTACATTGAAGTATTTATGCTGCAGTCACACCAGAATAGGTTAAATTTACTTGCATACTACGGTGAAAAACAGGCGGAACAACTAATGTGGTCGAGGTTGCAAACACAAGCAGGTGAAGCTTGCTTAGTCAACCTGCTAACATAACAATTCCACTTTATTGCTTGCCTGCATTCATGCTGCTTGTTTTCTTATTTTGCTACACAGGTATACCACCAAGAACAGGCAACAATCAATAGCTCCAGAACTGGAGGTTAATTACAAGTTCAGTCTGCTAAACCTCTTGTATACCTCTTTTTATCCAAAACATATGCATGCATTAATTTCAAAAACAGAAAGTACAGTTGTTTTGAGGATGTTTTGCCTCTACAATTCATAATGTGACACAGCAGCTGAGAGTCTGCTGACGTCTGCTTCCTCTTCACAGTGTTAAGTTTACCTTTTTGTTTACACCCTTCACTTACCGAGCATCCTCCACAGTTGCAGGTGTGACTTCTTGTGAAGTGACACTGCAGTGAAGTGCTGGAGGGGAGGAACTGGTTTGGGAAAGAGCCATAGTGATTCACCTTACATAATCAGGCTGATATGATTTGATTCCCCTCCCCGGCTACAGCTGCACTTATGGTCTAATTCATTGCATTTTTCAGACTGGTTAGGCAGGCACAGAGGGACTGAAACTGGAGTCACGATCACCCTTTCCACCTGGAATGAGCAGACTCGTGTTTTCCATCAACACGATTTCATACAAACAGGTGACAACATTCATACCTGCAGGCTGCACAGTACAGCTGCACTCCTGTGGACCAGATACGGTTAAGTGCCGCTTCAGCAGACATTGTTAAAGGACCAGTGTGTAGGATTTAGTGGCATCTAACCATGTAGTTGTAGAACGCAACTCCCTGACTTCACCCTCCCCTTCCAAGCACAGAGGAACAACTGCGGTGGCTGTGAGATATGCAAATGGTCCTATCTAGTGGTTTGTAAGTTCTGGGCTACTGTAGCAACATGGTGGTTCAACACGGTGGCCACCAGGGATGGCAACCTGTGGCGCCTGTAGATATAAAAGGCTCATTCTAAGGTGACAAAAACACAACAATTACTATTTTCAGGTGATTATACNNATACCTATGAATATTATATTCCATTTCTGCCAGTAGATTCCCCTGAATATTACACACTGGACCTTTAAGCAAGCTGAGACCACTCATTCACTCTACCTCCCACTCATACTTTTCCCAGCAGGTGTGAATTTGACCTACTGGTCTTGCTTCTTTACAAAGAACCCAATTATTTTTCCGTCCCTTGGAAACAAAGAAGGTGTAAATGACAAGGCAGTCAGAGCATCTGTGTGCAGCTTAGAGAGAGAAACACACCAAGAAGGGCAGCAATGGCTGTGAGAGCAGATATATTGAGGTAGATATAATTCTGTGACCCCATCCTCTTGTGTATTTCAGATTAATTTTGGCTGATAGTAAACTCTAAATGTGACGGAAATGAGATGAGAATCTGTCGCATCCTCTTGACCACACTGCTGCACACACACAAACACACACACACACAGAGCCAGACATCTGATGCAACCATAATGAAAGATTCAGAAAATGGCAGAAACTGCATAACAAGATGCATAAATGTTATTCTGCTACAGACCTGGCGAGCCAGCTCATGCTTTATTCAGTTCATAGTATTCTACAGGAGCAATAAATGAGGATTTCAGCACCCGCAGGGGTTGATAGGGTTGTTAATGAATTTCTGGTTTAAAAAAGTACTTTCTGGTGTATACTTTATTTTTTCAGAAAGTGGTTTGGAAACGCAAAGTCAATTTCCACAGAGAGCATCCTCTGTAAATATTCCAGCTGCAAAGCCTAAAGGAGACTAAAACCAAAAGACCATGCAATACTGTATTAGTCCTTCACTAGACCTTTTTGTTAATTGGCTCATTTCGAATGTGAAACAGTGCATTCGGAGCTGTGTTTTGTCAGTGCTGCAAGTATCTGTCTGAATGTGAATGTGAAAAAATGTGAGTGCTGGTGTAGGACCGTGCAGCAACCACGACTGGCTTTTTAGAGGAGGTATGATGCAAAACTCAAGTGAATTCACAAATTAAGGCGAAGTAATTTCTGTTAAAAAGCTTCAGCTCTCTTATCCAAAGGCTTTATGACTTCAGTTCACTACACCTACAGAGACGAGTGGTCTCCACAAAATATACGTGTAACAGGTAAATACATATGTATTAATATAAAGGTAAGGGTATGGGTAAAAATTTATTTTATATGGAAAAAAGACTTAAGATTATATATTATTATCCATTTGTCTATCTATAGCTACTGTTACACATCTGTTCAGCTTAGTTGAGCATATTGCCCGTTGTCTGAGCTTAAGGCAGTTTTAACTCAGTGTGTACACTATGTATTTGTTTATGGGTCAGGTCGGATCTGGAACTGATATAGAGATACAGTAATCGTCGGTAATGGATCAAATCTGGAGCAGAGCTTTTTGGGTTCAAGAATTTCAAAACCACAAATAAACCTCACTGCACTGAAATCAGTGGAAAACTTATAAGAATCAATGTTCCATTAAAGAGGTCAAATGTCTTAAAAGGACACATTTTGGGCAGGAATGTGAAGACACCTGTCAGTCAAGCCACCTCACACTCGCTTGTTGCCTCTCAGCTCCACCCTTTTGCCTAAATAAGAATTTTCTGGATCCAAGATGATCCATTCCAAGACCTAACACATGATTGGACCATTCAAACCTGTAGACCACTGGGAAATCGTATGGATCAATAGTTCAAAAAATGTGATACTTTTTAGTAGTTCCTACTGGTTTAACATGAAGCAACTGGCACAGATACAATTTTTAAGGAAGGAAAGGAAATGTCTAAAGGAAGTATGTTAAGAAGATTTAGCCAACAGAGTAAAAATCATTTTTCATTTCACTGACTTTAAGCAGCTGCACACACACACACACACTCTCTTTCAGTTACATAGACATACACACCCATGCACTCAAGCCTGCAGACTCTGGCTCTGAAGACGCTCACACACACATTCAACATACCTGTGAGGATACACAGAAATCTGGCATTAGATGCGACTCACAGGGAAACGCTTGATCCAGCATCTGACATCTGTGGCTCTCTGCTATAATGGCTGCCTGATAAACCAAAAAAATCTAGACATCTAGATGGAAACCAAGTCCAATTGAGAGAGGAGAAAACTATTAAAAAAATTCTCGTTGGTATGTTAAGGTTTAATTTTTTTGTTAACTCTAACATGGTTTTGTTCACTCTGGGTCCAGCTGAACCCTTAGCAGGAGAAATACTGTGCACACATGAAGCTGGATCAATAAAGCCTTGCAGCATGTGCAGAGGGTTACTACAGATGGTGGGAGTGCGATAGCGCCAAAGGTGCCTGAGCTCATTAAGAAACAGGACCATACTCCGGTGCAGAGCAGGAAGAGGGGAGCAGTGGAGGGAGGGAGGGAGGAGGGGAGGATGCAGAGCCTGGACTGAGACTTTTCACCTGAGTCTCACTGATAGCTGATGATTCTCTACCGTCACAAAATGGAAAAATTATAAATCCTTTCTTTGTGTGTGTCTGGAGAGCAACAGCGGATCTGTGTTACATTAGTGAAAATAGATGATAGCATATAAATAATAAGAGGTTGTTCAGAGGCTGCAGGCTGCTGCTCCACACAGGAAACAGGCTGGACTGTGGCGCCATCTCCCTGTCACAACTGCTTATTTCTCTGTTGCATTTAATTGAAAAGAATTTCTGCTGGCGATGGATATGCAGAGATTTATAGACTTGGGATCAACCACTGTAGGTTCTTGATGCCAATATTTTGTGCCGACATAAAGCATTATTTAAATACGACTTTAAGCACGCCAACAGATTATAGCCGTGAAGGGTTTCCTGCATAGTTTGAGTCATGGCAGAGTCGAAAAGCCACTGAAAAGATCATAAAGATCATCGTGAAACTCTGCACTGGACCTATTTAACGGAAGGCAAAAAAAACTTTAATGTGCAAAAAAAGTGCACTTTCATCAGATTTCTCAGCCTCTGTGTTCAAGGAGACGCTTCCATTGCATCAGAAGTGGTGATATGACCATCTGATATTTACAAAAAGACACATTTTGTTCTGAACCAGTCAAAAAATATATTTTACAGTACAGTTTATTGGCAAATATACTACTCATATTGCTAATTTATAAAATAATTTAGTAAAATTCAATGTCTCTCAAGAGAAAAAAGACTTGCTTTCCCCTGTGACATAACTTCCACCAAAAGCTTCTGATCATAAGAAAACTACCGCTTGTAAATTGTGCACTTACTTATTGTTGCACAATTTTAAAAGCCGCAGTCTGACTTACAACACGAGTTCAAGTTTCATTCTTGCTGGATGAAATCACTGCTCTAACAAGGCAGGAGGGGAAAATGTTGTGCGGCACTGGAACACTTGCACGGACAGACTGCGGGACAAAAACACAAGCACGTTTCTTCATTTTCATTTCCTTTAACCACTGTTGGAGTTTATTTTGTAACACGTGTTTCCTGCAGACAAATAATTTCCACAATACATGTGACTCACATCCTTAAAAGAAAAGCTAACCTTACGTGACAATGAACCATTATTCTGACTTCACATCACCTCTGGTTGTCTAAACCGGCTGCCAAACCCGTGACGTTACCAGGCCGGTTGTGTAAATATGTACACAAACACAGCAACAGAGTGTGAGCATAATCCCATAAAAACTACCACAATTTGACAGACACGACCGCACAAATTCCCCTTTCGTACACTCTTCTTCATGTACTGTTCGATGACTGCGGTTGCACACATTCTTTGTGTGTAAAACTGTCACTTTCTGAGCTCATAATGATAGGAACATCGGCCTTAAAGACATAAGCATAATTTGTTTCCCTGTTCAATTGATTCAGGATGTGTTTGTTTTTTTCTCTGAATTCAATGTCCTGCCAAAGCAAGCATTGCATTGCATTATGCAACCATCAATAAGCTGGGGTGAATTAGTAGTAAACTGGCTCTCAGATGGGTTCAGACATAAGGTAAAAAACAAACAAAACAAAAACAGAAAACTAAACATAAAAAAAAACAAAGTGACGTTAAGTCAGTCGTCATCAGTTTTGCTTTTCTTCTTCTTTTTCTTCTTTTTCCCAGAACCCTCCACTGCGTCGCCATATAAAGAGTCTGTTGGTTCACATTTCACTGTTACCTGTTCCACCTTCACCCTCGCACTGGGCTCCACGCCCTCCTCCACCTCCTCGCGCTCTCTGTCCTTCTTTTTCTTCTTCTTCTTCCTCTTCTCTTCGGCCTCCTGGATGGGGACCTCCATCGTCACTCCGTCCTCACTTTCAGCTACAGGCTCCACTTTGACTCTCACCACCTCCATCGACTCCTCCTCTCGCTCGGACTTTATTCGCTTTTCTTTCTTTTTCTTCTTCTTTTTCCTCCCTTCTTCCTCCTCTTCCCGCCATGTATCCTCCGCGAACCGTTTGACTACCAGGGGCCGGAGAGTTGCGGACGAGGGCCCGAAGGCGGCTCCATCCGTCTCACTCTCCGCCACGCAGGTCAGCGTGGGGGTCTTACTGCCGAAGGGGTGGAATCGCTGTTTTAGCCCTGGCGGTATGGAGGGAGCTGGAGTGGCGGGGATGACCTGAGGGGCCTGGTTGGCGCTGCTGTCTCCATAGCTCTCACACACGTTTAGCAGGCCTGAAAAAGCGGGGCCCAAAACCACGTTATCTGACGACTGCCCGTCACTGGTGAGCAGGTGGAGCTCTGAGGTACCGTGGGTGGACGCCAGGATGCTGTAGATCTGCTGCCCACTCCCAGTCTTGGCTCCGCCTGCAGCGGCAGGAACCTTCAGGGTCTGGAGACCTGAGAGGGGCACCTTGACACCACTGAAACTGGATGGACGGAAGAGAGGTGGGGTTAGGCATCATTCACACGAAACAGAACGGGAAAGGTTTACACCAGACTACACAACCTTTCAGACTGATGTGATGAAGCCTGTCTCCAGCTGCTCCACTGTCACTTTATGATGAAGATGAAGATGAAGCTTTGCTGAAGGGCACCTCGGCAGTGCCCAGGAGGTGGAACTGGCACCTCTTTAGCTACCACACTCCATACTGTTGTGCATGATGGACCTGAATTGGGGACCATCCAGTTCCCAGGGCAAGTCTCTTACGTTACCACACATACTACTGCAGAGACTGTTTATAAGGAATCAGTGGTCTGCAGTGTGGCCCGGTTCAGAGTGCAAGATACCTCAACAGAAAGGTACGAAAAAACCAGGACAGATTACAATGGTTCTGTTGGTACCGTGGGGAGACACTGAACTGAACCTGACTGCTTGGTAGAAACAAGGCCTTTGTAACTTTTAGAAATAGATAGAAAGATACAGATACAAAGTACAGGTCTACTATTAATAATAATGTGTGTGTAAGACGTAAGACGGAGACATTATGCTGTTGCTGAGTTAAAGAGTCTGACAGCTGCTGCTGCTCCTTCCTGCACTGTGGGTGCAGCAGTCTGTTGCTGATGGAGCTGCTCAGTCTCATGCAGGGGGTGAGAGGTGTTGTGCATGATTGACATCAGCTTGGGTAACACCCTCCTCTCACCCATCTCCTCTATGGAGTCTAGAGGGCAGTCCAGGACTGAACCAGCCCTCTTAACCAGTCTGTTGAGTCTTTTTCTGTCCCTTTCTGTGCTTCCAGCTCCCCGACAGACTACTGCCACCAGAGTGTCATAAAATGAGTCCTGCACACACCAAAGTGACCTCAGTGTCCTCAGCAGATGAAGACGACGTTGGTCCTTCTCGTAGAGGACAGTTTATGGATGTTGGATGTTCGCCAGGGTAAGTTGTGGCGCTTTCCTGCCAAAGTCTACCAAAGTCTGCGGTTTAACATTACGGAGTGAATCTTATCTAAATGTGCTACTATTAGGCTTCATTTGAGCATTTACCTTTATTCCCTCATTGTAACTCTCAGCCAGGGTTGTCTTTGACTCACTTTAATTTATTGGCATAACTTTACGCTATCTTAAAAAAAGCAGTGATCCACTGTAATCCTCGTGATGTTAATCTTTGTTAGAACATCAAAACCAGTTTATTATTCAGCTTGAGAGATAATTTGGTGTTTAGTAGACTGAAGTGTATGCAGAGCTTTAGATTAAATGCGACAGAGACGGGGAAAGGTTGTACCCACCATTCTGGGTTAAAGCTGGCAGGAGCTTTAATGAGCCATAACTCGTTGTTGTTGCTCTTCAGACTCTGTGTGAGAGTGCTGCTGCAGGGCTTATGGCAGAAAGACACAAAGTCAGCTGGACACTGGTACCTGGTGGTGGTCTGCTTATCTGTGGATGCAAACAGCACGTCTCCATCACTTCACCAGTAAAATAACACAGCACATTAGACATACACAGAACACCTAAAGACAACGTGTGTGTGATGTTATCTCTTCTTATCTTAAATACAGGATGACACAGAGTCAGTCACAGCTTAACTAACAGAGTGGTTACACATTTTTATTCAAACATATCTAAACTCTAAACACATGGCAGTAATTTATTTTGTTTTAATGAGTCAAAGGGTAAAAAATAGAATAAGAATAGGAGCCCATGTTATTATAAGTCACAGCCTACAGTACTGTGTATTAACACTAGCACTGTATTTCTGCTCTAACTGAACGAACCATTAGCACATCAGCCAACCAACACCAGAACCTACCGGCTTCTTTCTGCTTTACGGGTGATTTTGCAGCAGGGCTGTCCGCTTCATCTTCGCTCGACGAAGACGATATGTTCCTCGGCATTTTTGCGTTTAAACAACCGCAAAAGAACTCAATTTAAAAGTGTTCCTACCACAAAAACGCGTGGCTACGACGAGCGCACATGTGTTGACGCCAAACTGACCTGTGACCTGTAATTTCTTCACTTCCGTGCCAGTTTTTTGGGGTTGTAGTTCCAAAAGCAGGCACAGCGGGAAGGTTTGCGTTGACCACACCGGGCGAGGAAACTACAACACCCACAATGCACCTCGAAAGGTTACGTAACGTCCCAGCGTCCGTCTGGGAAGCAGTTGACAGCAGGCAAAAGAGCTAGGCCGAAGTGGGTAAACAAAACAAACAAATGGGGCAAAAAGAGCGACAACAACTCAAACGTTTCGTCTGATTTTATATCCGTGGAATGTGTAACGTGTTTTTGAAGTAGTTCGAGGCCCGTTGGAGGAGAAAGTCGTCAGCAAAGAGGGCGTGCACCTGTTAAAGATAAATAGGTTATCGTGTAGCTTAGCGCGTTAGCACGGCCATGTCGTCGCCCTCCTCCTCCAGGCGCCAGTGGTGCTACCTGTGCGACCTGCCCAAGATGCCGTGGACTGTGGTGTGGGACTTCAGCGAGGTGGTGTGCCGTGGCTGCGTGAACTACGAGGGAGCAAATCAGATTGAGTTCCTGATAGCGAGCGCCCGGCAGCTGAAACGAACCCACGGGATGCAGCAGGACGGCAACGTGAGGTCGCCCGGTCCTTCCCCGAACAAACACGGCACATCTGGCAGAGGAGAGGCTGCGGCGGACGGAGGCAGGCCGCACAC
>NW_023340257.1:24529333-24534921 GCF_004916995.1 Morone saxatilis
ACAAACACGGCACATCTGGCAGAGGAGAGGCTGCGGCGGACGGAGGCAGGCCGCACACGGACCGCTTCGAGAGGGGAGGACGAGGAGAAAGCGCCGGCTCGGCTGTTCGCGTACCGCCCAACGGGTTGCACCGCGACGGGCAGCCGCAAGAAGTGAACCGGCAGAGCCCGAGCGGCAGCCGGAGACCCATGCTCGGTGCTGCCATCCCGCCTAGTTTAGTAACTCAAAGTATTGCGGGGATTCCTCACGGGCTTCTTGCGGGCATGCCGGCGGGTCTGACCGCCAGGACAGCCCCCATGAGCAGCCCCATGATCTTCCCTGCGCCGGTGCTGGCCGAGATGAGCCGCAGACAGCTGGGGATAGGGATGGGGATAGCCCCCTTTATCACTCCGGAGCTGGAGCGAGAGCTTAGTTCGTCCCAGAACCAGCCCAAGACACAGACGCAGGTCCACACTGCTGTGGCTGGCAGCAGCGGCAGCAAGACTACAGGCCTCCCGTCGTCGTCGTCCTCCTCGCTGGCTGGAGGTGTGAGCCAGACGAGCCCCAAGCCTGCTTCATCTCCGGCGAGGCAGCCACGCCCCCTGGCCGCGAGGTCCGGAGGGGAGCCCCTGGGGTCCAGCACCTCCGCAGAGGCAGCCACCACCGCTGCAGCGTTACCCCACAGTGGTGCCTCCGAGCTGGGCTCCGCGTCTGCCAGCAACAGCCACTCCGCTGGAAACACTCTGTCCTGCACCTTGTGTCACCAGAGGCTGGAGGACACGCACTTTGTTCAGTGTCCATCAGTGCCAGGACACAGGTTTGTGTGTTTTTTTATTATTTTGTCTTGTTAAAGTGG
This sequence comes from Morone saxatilis, assembly GCF_004916995.1. Taxonomy (NCBI): domain Eukaryota; kingdom Metazoa; phylum Chordata; class Actinopteri; family Moronidae; genus Morone; species Morone saxatilis. The sequence goes on from NW_023340257.1 coordinate 24,530,169, forward strand.
AGTTTGTAGCCTGAAACTGAAACTAAACCATCACAAATGCAAAGAATTCTTTGTTTTTTGGGGGTTTTAAGTCCATCCAAATCCGTCATTTAAGCCAGTATTTATTTGATAGCTTTCTATAGAGTGAAACATTTGTTAGTTACTTTAAAACCGTGTATAACCTTTTCTCTTTTTATTGGAGTAGTCATGATAGTTACGCCTTGCTGTAAGTTGTGACCTGTCGTCTCTGCCTCCACCAAACGCAGGTTCTGCTTCCCCTGCACCAGAGTGTACATCCAGAGCAGGCGGGGCGATGGAGAGGTGTACTGCCCCAGCGGAGAGCGCTGTCCGTTGGATAACTCTCCCAACAGCCCCCCTTGGGCCTTCATGCAGGGGGAAGTCTCCACCATACTGGGCAACGCTGGAGCTGGAGCTGCCTCTTCTGCTGCCTCTGGAGCCGGGACCGGGCCCGGGCCTGGAGCTGCGGGTGCGTCTGGGGCCGGGGGTGGACCCGCCAGCGGGGCCGGAGCTGGAGGTGGAGATGTCACCGTCAAGAAAGAGAGAGAGACGTGATGGTGATTTTCATGAAAAGCAGGACCCAACACAGCAACAGGCAGGTCCACAGACAGAGACTAGCACCTGTAGTCTGAAGTCTGGCAACAGTTTGCATTGTGAGACTATTTTACAGGAAAGCTCCTTAGTTTACTCTGTCTACAGGTAATGCAGTTGCTGTACTTTGCTCTTTTCAGGCTCTGAGCGTGGGTATTGTCCAATGAACTGTAGATTTGTCTCACAGCTTTTGACACGGTGGGAGGTTTACTCTTGTTTGAGTTCTTGTTGTTTATTTGTTTGCGTTTTGTCTCTCCAGAGTTGTATCACACACCAGAGGGAGATGTGCGCACTGGACCGCCGAGAGATCCAGAAGAGAAGCAACACAGCGACACACAGTCGAGCTCCATTGCACAGGTCTTAACTCCACCTGCTCACACCACCAAATTCTACCCGCGTCATCAGACCTCGCCCGATACCTGACTAAAGTGGCAAAGACTACCATCACATACTGTAATTATTGTTCTCGTTTCTTTTTTTAAGCCAAGTTTGACTCTTTAAACTTAAGTACTACATTTCTGATGTACCGAGAATGTGAAAATTAAATTTCTCCCGCGCATCGCAAGCTCAATCTCGCCAACTCTTGACAACAATCTCGGTGAAATGACGCCACAACTTTGCCAAGACAGCGGCTGAAGTAACCGAGCATGAATATTAAAACGGCCCTCACCGTGTACTGCTGGGATCAGACAACCAGGTCCAATCAACAGCTGAACACTGGCTGCTTTTTGTGGAGGTAGAAGTAGTTGGGCCAGTTGAAACAACTGTGTGTACAGCTGGGAATAAATGGGCTAAAGAAACACAGATTTTCTCTGTTTTCTACACAAAAAAACCTTTACAATCATTTGAAAGATGCCATAGTCCCATACAAAGTATTCACAGAAACAAGCAGTGCCAACATGACCACTGAAATGTCAGTATTTCTCAATATGGCCACCAATGTATTAATATATAACTGGCATTGGTTTTATTTTATTTACCACAGGTATGTTCATTGTTTCAAAGTACCCTTCCTAAACTCCCAGAAAGTAGCCATGGCCCAGTGTTGGTTGTAACGGTGCACTCAGTATTGTGTTTGCACAGGGATAGCACAAAAGCTTGCTTCGACAAATCCAACACAAATGTTGAAATAGTAAAAGAGTAACCACGGTTGCTTCGTCGCCGCTGTTCCTCGGCGGCGGCGTGCAGCAGTGGGTCAGATATCAGACTGCTCACAGACAAATACAGGCTGTTCTGAGTCCGAACCAGTTGGAACTTGACTGTCTCGGGGGAAAAAATGCCATTTTCTCTGCCAGTGATCGGTCTAAATGAAATATTTGTGCTTCTACGAACACAATTTACAACAACTGACATGAAATCGATGTTATGATAACAAAGTGTACCTTAAATTTGAAATACAGATGAATTGTTTTTATTGTTTCGTGACTGAATCCGTGTCCCGGCGCAGATTCTTTTTTTATTTTATTTTTTTAAACGAATGGAAAAAAAATTCTCCAGTGAAACACGTGAACGTGGAAACCGACATGAGATGTGGACAGAATGCCAGTCGTGACATTTCTCTGTGTGTTTTGTTTTTTCCGTCGGCTTTGAATAAAGTTGACTTTGACTCAGAGAAAGGAGAATGTTTTGCTGTGTAGAAACAACCAGTTATCTGTCTGTCCTCGACCAGCCACAGAGACTCTGTTTGACTGTATTTAAATGTTGCTTTCATACGAGATCCAGCCCAGCCTACGCTTTACCCCGAATGTATATGAAAAGATATCTATTGATAGGCCTAGGACTATATTTTATACTAGAATGTTAAATGTTATATACTCTATAGATCTCTAATAGTATGTACGTGCAATCCTTCGTCATAGTATATGCAACAGTTTGGAGTATGTCATTAAAAACAATTGCGTATCATTTCTCAAACCTTTTTTGTTTATTAAAGTGAGAATCCACCTGAAAGCAGAAGAGTTTGACTGTAACCCAGAAAGGTTTAATATCGTTTATGAATTAATTTCTCCCAGAACTAAGAGACAAGACAACCCTCTTATCACGGGACACTTTTATAAAGCCTTTATGGAGCGGATACTTTATTTACAAGCGTATTTTAGCGTTTGATATCTTCAGCGTTGCAATGAAATTATTCTTATCTTGATTTTAAAAAGCTCACAGTCTGTTGAGTCATTGGAATAAACGTGGATGACCATACATACTGTTCATCTAATGCAGTTCAGACTTTATTTGCCAGTTACATAAAAATGTGCAGGGATTTCATGTTCTGAAATTTGAACAGTCCAACATTTTAAATGTGTGTTCTGGTGGATTCTCTCTTTATGTGCGGGATGTACTTGTGAGTACAGACGCACAGACAAACCAAAGGTCATTTCATGCCCAAACTGATGTTTTTGGATGTAAATGTTTTATGGAAAAAATCTCTATATAGCTATATTTCTTGGCCAGGTCTTAACAGGTTATCTTCAGCAAGCCGTTCCAGTTTACAGGCCCTTACGGTCTACTGTACTTATGGATTGTTACATAGAAAAGTCTATAGTATTCAGCAAATACTTCGGCTGTGTTCACACTGCAAGTGGCCTAAATTTGGTGTATGTGTGTGACTCAAATCAGTTGTTTTCCTGACGATGTGAACAGCACAAATCACATTTCAGTTCTGATATCGGCCGCTCTCATATGTGGTCCAAATCAGTCCGAATCAGCCTGACCTGTTCACACTGGAATCTGAACCGGGCCACATTTTAAAAATAATGTGAACAGGCAAACAAAAACAGTCCGACCAATGAATCAGAACTGAGCGCCAAGGCTTGCAGTGTGAACGTAGCTTTATATGGGCCTTCTGTGTATATTGATAGTTTCCCACAGATCAGGTCTGTTGTAGAGAAATATCCTTGAAGAAGTGGAATTTAAGTTTAATATGCACTGATACATCATGCAATCCCTTGTTAAGTGCCTTTTTGAAATGTTTACCGTCTGTCCGTGTGTCTGGGAACCTCAGGGGAAGTAGGAGTGCAATGGCTTTTTTATTGTCCAGTCAATGATTAACCTGAATCTCTCTCCCTTCAATCGCCCATCAGACGGCTTTTGCTTTTATCCGAAGCCTTTGTAAAGTCGGCTGGCCATTTATTGTTTGAATATGGTCTCTCCTCTCAGCTCTCTCTCTCTCTCTCTCTCTCTGTTCTTTTCATTCATGTGTCATTTTTAGATCTGTCGGTTTTATTGCAGCTTCATGTACAAAATAGAAACCAGGAATAAATGGGATGGAAACTCAGCATACTTGTGTTTGTTTCTTGACTTTTATCACTGAGATGTAACCACGTTAAATGCCTTTATTCATGGAGAAAACTACATATAGTGTATCTACCTTCAGTAACTTTAATGATGAGTGTACAAACTTCCAGAAGCTGTTCTCTGAATGTTGCTCAATTAATTCAGGGTAACATGTTAGTCAGCTAAAATGACCTTTTTAGCTGAAGTCTTTTTCTAGCCCTGTATGATCACCAGCACACTGGTTGGCATCATGGCTACAGGGGCAGCAGCTGGTACCACACGACGTTTTATTGCCACAGAAATGACTGACTGTTTTTATACCAAAAATAAAACGCAATATAAAAAAAATATAATAGTGAATGTACTTTTCTAGTCTGCCAACCACTCCGAGAGCTTTACAACACATTCACCCATTCACACAGTGATGCAAGGTGCCGACCTGAGCTTCCTATTCACAGATACTGCTCACCCATACACACTGACAGCACATCTGTCTGGATGAATTTACGGGTTTAATATCTTCCCTTCGGTTGGACCGGGAGAGCAACTGAGCCACAGCTGCTCCAAATAATTTAATAAAGAATAATTAAACCGTTAAATTAATATTTAATTAAAGGTCTGAACATTTTTCCGTGGCTGTTTATAAATGTTTTTTTGGGCATGTCCAAATTCCTGGCTTGTTTTTCCTGCAGCTGAACAACAGGAAACTATTTAAAGTGAAGGAATTCACTAACCTCAAACAAATCCTAATAAAGTGATTAACACTTAAATAATTCTTACATCCATCCAAACTTTCATGGGGGGGTCGCAAGGCCTTTTTGATCTCTGCTAAACAGCCTCGTCCGGCATTAGAAAAATATGAGGTTAAAATAACCACAGAACTAATAGAACAATG
>NW_023340257.1:24535074-24535245 GCF_004916995.1 Morone saxatilis
TTTGGGTTCATTGTACAGTTCAGTACAATATGAAACGTCCATAAAATATGTCACTCAGTCTGGATGGAAAAAGGGACCCCTGTGGACAAATGCTGCATTAATTCACATGTGAAAATGAGTTGATGTGTGAGGTTAACCTTCAGCGGACTGCAGGGGAGCAGCTTTGAGCTT
>NW_023340257.1:24535345-24547282 GCF_004916995.1 Morone saxatilis
GGGGGGGGGGGGGGGAGTCCTGCTCCTGGTAGGCCGATCTGTCGTTTCCTCCATTAGTATCAGCTCATTACAGCCATTGTTAAACCAATTACAGAGGTGTTAATGGACGGTGGAAGCCTATTGGAATGAGAAACGGCCCCCAGAGAGAGGATATGGCTAAATGTGTGTTGGGGGGTAAAAAGAAATGGGACCTTAAAGGAACATTACACCAATCAAAGATGTTTATTAAGAGGTAGGCTGGAAGCTTCATGCGCCATGGCCAAAATACAGAGCTCCTCCATCAGTCCATGAACCAGAGCATTCAGCTCACAGTGTGTGTGGCTATAAGAGACACACAACACAAAGCACAACAGCTTCACTGCATTTGTTTTCTAATTAATTGGAAATCAGATGGTAAGTTTGTGGTTTCTTTTCCCAGAGCAACATGAAGGTGGCGCTGTGCTGGAAGTTCAGGATGTCAGATTGTGCTAAGTTAGATATAAAAAGTTACTGATGGGACAAAAATAGCACAAAGGAATCACCTCCTAAATGTAATCTGTGAACAAGTGAAGTGTCTTTTTATTTATCCTGTTTATTTTATGTATCTGTGGAGCTGAGGCATTCAGGAGCAGTTTTGTGTTGGCCTTTGGGAGACGACCCTGTAATGTTTCTGATGTGAGACTGGATAAAGAAGTTCCACCAGGATATGATGAATATAATGCACTGGAGGAGATACAGTACCTATCTATCTATCTCTGTGTGCTGCCTCTTCAAGTTTTAAAACACATAAACCAAAAGCTTGTTCTTTCTGTGGAAACTGACCCAAGCGCACAGTCGAGCCTCTGTCGTGTTATTATTTATTATGATCGGAAGCTGAGGTCAGAGTTTACCATCCTTTCACTATATTTCCGTGCAGATGAAGACAAAAAAAAAGCTCATCTCTTTCAGGCTTAATTACATCATTACAGACACTGAGGTGTTAGATCATTCCACGTGTTAATCGACCTGACAGCGTTTTGCAAACAGGCGATAATCGCTGAGTCTTTACAGGTGATGACCTGTAGAGAGTCTGATTGACAATACACACACACACACACACACACACACAGCTGCAGCTGGAATGTGAGGATGAGGAGAAAACATGCTGACTGGCTGTTAAATTGGTGGTAAAAATGAAGGAAACCCTCACCATGTGATTGATTATTAAAGGTAAAATATCAATCAATACAAATCCAATCATGTATCCTGAAGGTAACACAGCCATCAGGTGGCTGTTAAAGATCACACATGCTCGAGTTTCCCCCCAAATCTTCCCAGAAACATAAAATGGAAGCCGGCTGAATCAGGTCTTTTATACTTCTTCATATTTCCTGCGCCTCTGTCTGATACACCTTCCTGTTATTTCTTATTTCCTCGGGATCTTTTTTTCTCACAGTCTAATCCCGTCGACCTCCCGCCTGCGCATCAATTACATCTCCATTGACTGGCCATTAGGCAGAGGCATTGACATTCACGGGCCTCCGTCTGCACCGAGGCCGATGTGTATTCTACAACACAGGAGTCCGGCCTTATGCATTACACCAGGATTACATTATTTATTGTATTTCTCTGTGGCGTCGGGCCGCGAATGCCTCTTTAGAGAAAAAGAAGAAGTTCTCAGGGAAGCTGCGGGTCTCCGTCATTCACCCGAACCAAATTTACGCACAGATTGCGCACAAGGGCGTCCAGTAAATTGTATGTGAGCCAATATATATAAAGGCTATGTAAATATATGTTGGTACCTTTACGTTTTTATATTGACCCTATTTTACCTGATGATTTGATGTTGCAGTAATATTTCTTTATGCAGCAAAAGTATTTTTTCTATAGCTACGTCTGGGAACTGAGTGTGGTGAGTTTGCTGCTTTCTGATTAGGATCTCTTGTGATCTTATAGCCTTCTTTTGATAGTCAAATATTTTCCTAATAGTTTTTCATGTCTATCGGGAAAATATTTGACTATCAAAACCCAGAATCTGAAACAAGTGTTGGCGGTTACTACAATTAAACCCCCAAAGAATGTGTTAAAATGTTCATAGCCCCAAGAAGTGATAGCCGAGAGAATTGATGACTTTAACGCCCCTCACCACACACACACAAACACACGCACACGCACAAAACTGCCACCCCATCCCAGTAAAGGTAGTTCAATATCTAGTGTTTTTTTTGCAAATTAAAAAATAAATATTCTGTTGATCATGTGGTAAAATTTCCCTTTTTTAAAACTTATTTCAATTTAATTTCCAAAAACTGCAGAAAAAAAGAAATGATTCAAGAAAAAATGTAATTTAAACGTTTTGAGATTAAATTGAAGCTTCACGGTTGCATTTTGGGGGAAGTTCTTCCATCTATTTATAGAGCAAACGCATTCTTTCATAACCTGTTTGATAATTAACTTTTGACCATACTAACACCTCACCCATATGAACTTCGCTGCTCTATTTAAAAAAAGAAAAAATCCACTCAGCTCTGTCACAGGAGGATTATGGGACAGTCTTTCGTCCGGGTGGCCCTGGTGTAGCCGCCGGCCAATATACAGCACGCCAGGGGGCCACATCGGCCTTTTTGCGGGGCCCTTCCTGGATCCTAACACGGTATTCAAATGTCAGGAGCGGGGCGGGTCCCACCGGCACCTTATAAGAGGAGGACGTCCAGGTTCTTCACTTTATTTGCGCTCTGCACGTCCGCCTGCCGCACACTGCGTCCCGGACACATTTAAGAAAAACGGGCCAGAGGAAGAAGTCAACATCTGCTGAGCCATAACAAGATTAAGGTTATGAAACAATGGATGACTGACAAATAAGAAATATTGACTTTACCTTTACCAAGAGCAGAGCGTCGCATCACTCTTTGACTTTCTTGGCAAAAGGGAGGCAACTTCGTGCTTGGATTTTTTTTTTTCCGAAAGTTTCCAACTTTGTGAAGGATTTTATATTTATTTTTGATATAAAAGAAATCCTGTCATAGATAAGTCTTTCTCCTCCAAAGACTTGTGTTGGGGATGTTGAGCTCTGTGAAGATGGAAGCCCATGATCTACCAGAGTGGAATACTTTCTACAGCGAGGCCAGTGAGGTAAAGACAAGATCACACAGCAAAAGAACGAATGAATCTCTCTGTTTTTATTTCCTCGAGTTGTAAACTACAGGATAAGTCTATTAGTTAATAATAAGTAATAAAAAAAATAATAAGTTAATTAATTTATTTATTTTTTGGAAGAGAACTACAGCAGATACATTTCAATTTGCGCACATTTTCAGCAGAACTCTGAAACACAGCCGCAATCCTGTGATAAATTATAAACCAATGCTATAAAAATGTAACCTTAAAACCATCCGATGGAAACATTATAGGAGTAAAATAAGATTTAAAATAGCTTATGATAAAGTAACACAGAGTATCAAGGCTCCGTTTTCTTTAACAAGAATATAAGAAACATCATCAGGAGACAAATGCTTCAAAAGTAAACAAAAATAATCAATATGTTATTCTTCTATAAAATATAAACATTGTACAAATATGACTGAAAACGAAAAATGAAAAAAAAAGTAAAGCCACTAAGTAATTACACCGATTTAACATTAAATTAATTGGATCACGGATAATTGTAGTTTAACATAAATATAATAATAAATATTCTGCTTCTAACTTTCTCACTAAATGAATTTTGAAAGTTATTTGCGCATCAATAGAGGACTTCTTTTGTGTCCCCGCAGCCGCTCAAGTGTTTGCGACAATTCAGGTGTAAATGCAACAAGGCTTTTCCTCACTAATTCAATTAGAGTTAATTCCATCAGCAGCTTCAGTTCTCACCTCGCCCCGACCTGATGAAATTACCTAGAAGAAAGAGTCTGATAATATTTAACCAGCGACCAGTAAACGGATCGAGACTCCTTCTGTTCCGCGTGGATTTTGTTTTTTTCCGCTTATTAAATATTTTTTGTTTCCCGTCAAAGGCCTTTAGAAATTTCACAAAAAATACGTTTAACACAGAATTGTTCATCTTTGACAAACACGAGAAAAATTCCTCCAGTGGAGCTTAAATAGTGAACATTTGGTTTACTTGTTTTTTCCACGGAAGCAGTGGAGGAGGCCGTCTGAACTTAGAGGCACCATGACGCGCTTTTTACGCATTTCAGGTTAACATCGCTGTGTGAAATCCATGTCCTCTCTGCGCGCACTGAGAGCTCATTGTGCATTGATAAGGAGCCACTTTTTAAATGGAGAGTCAAACCACTTCACTCTCACATTTAAACATCTATTTTAGTGCAGTCATTTGAATTAATATCAGTCAAAAAACACAGAACTCTTTCTGTTACTTGTTTTATAAATATTAAAAATCATTTACAGTAATAACTAATTCATATTTCCTCTGCCACTGCACTGTTTTCTTGTAAATAACCAGATGTTGTTGTGTTCCTCTTTGCCTTCAGATGTATTCCTCTCCCAGCACCATGAACTCTGGTCTGGGCTCCATGGGCTCCATGGGCACCATCAACAGCTACATCAACTTGAACCCGGCCACCGCCTCCCCTGCAGGCATGAACATGGCGTACCCAAGCTCCAGTCTCAGCGGTTCCCCGCTAACTTCCATGGGCTCCGCGCCCGGCCACATGTCCCTCTCCCCAGTGGCCTCGTCCCTCAGCTCGGGTCCTTTGACCCAGCTGGGCCCTGCTGCTCCAGGCTCCCTGGGCACCTTGTCCCACTACCAGAACATGGGCCAGTCAATGAGCCAACTGGGGTACTCCTCCACTGCCACCCTGAGCCGGGCCGGGCCCAAGGAGATTCCCCCGAAGCCCTACCGACGCTCCCTGACCCACGCCAAGCCACCATATTCCTACATCTCCCTCATCACTATGGCGATCCAGCAGAGCGGCAGCAAGATGCTCACCCTGAACGAGATCTACCAGTGGATCATGGACCTGTTCCCCTACTACCGCGAGAACCAGCAGCGCTGGCAGAACTCTATCCGTCACTCGCTCTCCTTCAACGACTGCTTTGTGAAGGTGGCTCGCTCGCCGGACAAGCCGGGCAAAGGCTCTTACTGGACTCTGCACCCCCAGTCAGGCAACATGTTTGAGAACGGCTGCTACCTGAGGCGCCAGAAACGCTTCAAGATCGAGGACAAGATGGCAAAGAAAGCAGGAAAGAGCCATGAGGGCTCAGGGAAAGGAGGCCACGGTGGAGACCACCTGATGGAGGATCACAGCCCCACAGGAGGATCAGAGGGCGCCGACTCCGCCCACTCAGACAACTCCCACCCGGGCTCCTCAGATGACCAGCCGCATCCACGAAACTCACTGGTTCCACTAGACTGCCCTCAACTGTCCTCCTCACACCTCCACAGCCCACCTGTCTCCCTGCCACCCTCTTCCTCCTCCTCGTCCTCCATCCCTCCATCCTCCTTGTCCCTCTCAGCCACCTCCTCTTCCTCCTCCAACCCTCTTCTCCACTCCCAGTCTTTGGTGGGTAGCGGCCATCTCCTGCCCAGCACCATGCAGCACCACATGGACCTACAGAACGATGCCCTCAAGTCCCTGGACCCCCACTACAACTTCAACCATCCCTTCTCCATCACCAACCTCATGTCCAACGAGCAGAAGATGGACCTCAAGTCCTACCAGGACCAGGTGATGGCCTACAACAGCTACACCGGCGGTTCTCCTGTGGGAGCCAAGCAGATCTACGACAGCCCAGGGCCAGCCGCCATGGACTCAGGCGCTTACTACCAAACTCTGTACAGCCGCTCGGTGCTCAACGCCTCCTAATATGGACACTCACCCCCACACACACACACAAACACACCTGTCTGTAGAGGTGAGCCAAGATGGAGACTTGTCTTTCTCTCTGCCTTTTCTAAAATGGACACCCAAGCTCTCTTTATCTTCCTCTTTCTTTCTCTCCCCCTCTCTGGCTCACATCCAGTGGCCTTGGAAGAGACTCACATCTAAAATGGCTGCCGTGTTTGAGGGGCAAAAGAAAATTTTTTTTCTTTTACCAACTCTGATGAACATGGAGACCGGTTGGTTACATGGAGGACAGAAAAGTGAAGCTGGATGAAAAGAAGTCTTAACTAATGATGAAGACATTTGGCTCGTACGTGTGTAAGTCAATACAGAAGTCAGATGTTGTCGTAGGACCACTGCACGTGGTGAAATTGGCTCTGTACAAAATGTAAATAGAGGTAATGTGGGGGGAAAAGGATATTTGCATTTATTTATGAAGGGAATAAATTTTAATATATCTTGTATAGCGCTCTGTTGACCAGTTACAACCCCAATGTGAGTTTTTTTATCCAAAGTTGGAGAGAAGGAGGCGAGTTTCAGGTTACTGCGTCAGGCAAGTGTTACTGCAGCGGGAGACAGTTTTTTTGTGTGTGTTACAGCATTTCACACTACATTCCGTCATTTCTGCCAGATCAGGCATCCGTCAATGTAAATGTAGCTCATGAAGTCTGAACTTTCAAAAAAATGGTTTGTTATTTTGGTTGTTATGAAGAAAAAAAAAGCCATTATGTTCTTGCTGGAGCGCAGAGGAAACAGAAGTATAAAAAAATCTTCTGCTGCCGCCAGAATGAACGAGGCAAAGTAACTGTGGTAAAAACTAAAAAAAACCATGTCATGTTTATGTTTTTCATTTCCCACAATCATTTTCCTGTTGTTACCTACAGGAGCATTAAAACCAAATGCTTCTCGACAGACTGTAACATTTTGAATAGCAGATAGCTGGTGAGGTGCATGGGGGAATTCAGTCAGTTACTAAAACAGTGGAGGGGAGGAGAGATGCACTATGGGAGGATTTACATACAGTACTTTGCACTATGGAGCTCCCACTGGCCAGGTGGGCTGATAGTGTGTGTGTTTGTGTGTGTTACAACAATACTTCAGGACACCCCCTTACACTGTCAATGCATCGGCTCAATGGGATCAGTGTCTGGGGGTGTCAAATAACCCTCGCTGTCCAAAAAGTGCCTTCTCTTCAAACGTCTGCTGATCTAATAAGTGATCAATGTATCGACGATCTATTGAAGGATTATTCTGATAAAGAGGACGCAGAAGTTTCAGGTCACATGATGTCCTTTGTGGAGCATATTTTAGTTTCAGAGAGAAATGTCTTTATTTAAGCTATGTTGCTTTTCAAACTTTGAAAGTGTGCTGATATAATATATTGTTTTTTTTTGTTGTTGTTTTTGTTGGTTTAAATGTGATTAAAATGATTCATGTTTCATTTTTCTTATTAAAAAGGCAAAAAATGTGGGGAGAAATGGTGTAGTGTTTTTTCTTTTCCATCAGTGGTAACGCAGGAAGTGTTTGATGTCAAACACTGACAGCTGTTCCACCTTGCATTCACTGGTAAAATCTGTTCATTTACAAAGATGCTTTTCTTTTTTCACAAGCAAATTTCTCAGAATCATAAGAAGAGACCACCTTATTCTGAATTACATGTGTAAAATTTACTTATGGCTTTACAAATATTAAAATCAAAATGATGTTATGCAACTGGCTTTTATTCTATTTGGAAAAATCTCACTAAGTTCAAGGTTTAGTAGATTTTAGTAGCATTTTTAAATGCAGCAAATTATTCTTCACAAACAGTCGGTAAATGCAAAAAAAAAAGAAAAAGCAGGCCAATACTGTGTAAGTTTCCAGATCAGCAGCATTGCCAACAGGACCTCGATGACTCGTCCTGGTCAATCAATCAATCATGACTCTTTTTTCACCTGGCTGGCGAGGCTGTGCGGCAGGAATAGCAGCGTCTTGTTGAAACAGCTCCTGACCAAATGACTGTGGTGTGTGACATGTCGGACTGGTAGACTAAACACGGCTGGATCACACTGAGAGCCTCAAAGCAGACCTCTGCGCAGGCCATCGACCCGGGCGGCACACACACAGCGAGACCAGGACCACTCCAAAAACGTCTGGCCTGCCCCTGACCCTGCACTAGAAAAACTATCAGCAACAAAACAAAACAAAAACAGGGAGAAAGCAGAAGCAGAATATTTTGCTCTTTAATCTTTACTGTCTCTGCTCAGCCACAGCAGCTCTCCCTCTGACCAATCAGTGTACGCTAAATGTCAAACACTTCCTGTACACTTCAGAAAAATTCAAACAGCAGCTGAAGAACAGAAACCTGTTGAATTACTTATGCACAATATGAAGAGAATAAGACAGATTATTGATGAATTACATAAAAATGTTTGCACATTATGACTTTAAAGATGATAAAAATGCTAAATGTGGATGGTTCCTTCTCTTTTAATCTGCAGGAAAATAAAATAGTTTATTTATGGATCCTGGTTTCTGCAGCAGCCGCCCTTCCCTGGCCCTCTGCTCCCCTGCCCTGTCGCCAGGCCTCTTGTCTACCTGTCTGCCTGTCTATCTGCATGACTGTTGGCCTGTCTGTCTGTCTGCTGGTAGTTGCTCAACCTAGCCCTGTGTTGTCAGAGTCACGTATTTGTCGCTGCCTTTTCTTCTCTGTCACGTCAAGCCTCGAGGCCTCAAAACTGTAGACTGCAGCAACACACAAACGCACGCACATACACAACATACATTACGTACACTAGCTATATGTTACCCTCACTGTTTAACTTCAGTTTGGATCAATGAAGCTAAAGAACACATAATGGGACCTGTTGCTGCAGTAACACGAGCAGTAACCTTTTTATGATACAACATCAATACATGGGCCTCTAAAAGAGCCTAATATACACACACGCAGACACACACACACACATCTTTCCTTAAAGAAATGGTTACTGGTCTGAGTGGGAATCTGAGGCAGTTCGTCACCTTGCATACACAATAGTCCCTTTAGAGCAGTTGGCCTGATAAGATAGGCGAGCACCCGCCTGATATGGTCTCCACAGCTACAAAGTCACACACACACACACGCACACATACACACAGACACACACGCACGCACGCACACACACACACACACACCAGGGTGCTCCAGGTATGACTAACCTGGCCGACTCTAAAATGTCACTCTGATACGTCCCCTCGCAGTAATCAGGTGACCACGCTGATAGTGGTCATATTCAGTCCAGGCTTCTCATGAAGGAAAACAGATTAGAGTCTATCCACAGATAACATACTGTGGCTTGAGGTTTTGAAGGAGCAACAATGAAGCAGTTAGAGTGGAACAATTTCAGCAACAAAGGGAGAAAAAATACTTAAAGTGTGACCCTTACATTTGTAACCTTTCGGTTGTAATCTGTAACCCTCAGCTGACCCAGTTTCCAAATGCGAGACTCTTAGAAAATAGATACCAACTGCTGATAACAGTCTGGATGTCACAATAAATTAATCTCCTCTCACAAATGGCCATAAGAACCTCAGCTGAAGATACGATTTTGTTTAAAGTTTTTGGGATTTGCGTCGTATCCACACATTGTTGGGTTCAGGAATCGCTCGTGTTTTTCATGCATCTAAAGACTTAAATCTTAAAATCAATATGCTGTCGCAGATGTAACACAGTCTATGTCCGTATGGGAAGGAAAAGTGCAGACAAGGCTTTGGGAAAAACACATACATGAAGTCAGTCTAAAGTAAATCTAAACTGTGGTCTATTGTATGCTGATCTACTGTGATCTTCATATGAAACTGTACCGTAAAATAGTAAAACATGGAGATAAGTGTGTGAATAACTCCAATGTGCACGCCATTTTGGCCACAACTGCCTCATCACTGCATAATAGATACATGAAACACACACTGTTTTAGATTTGCTGCAGACTCTGCGCCATAAGAAGACCAGATATTCCAGGAAAGAGTGTGCTGGAGGCAATGTCAGGCAATGTATGAGAGCTGATCACAGGATGTCTGTGGTGGACTCAGCAGGGGCGTCTCCAGACTTTTTATCTGAGGTGGCACAAGTGGAGCACTGACCTTTGCAGTTGTGGTATGAAGAAGGTGTCTCAGTTTTTCAGTCATTGCCATTTTGTGTAATTCCAATACTGTTTATAGACCCCAGTATGCAGAAATATTCATGCAAATTGCTCAATTCCCCCAAAACTGAATGGGAATAGTATCAAGATGGGCATGTATGTAAAGGGTAGACTTGGGTAACCACAGAACCCATTTTTGTTCAGATATCCTGAGATCAGTGGCCATGCCAGCAATGTTACCAATGGAAGTGTTAGGTCATCTAGTTTAATATGATACCAGTATCTTCACCTTAGCTTTAAAATTGAGCCCGCTACAGCCTTCTGAAAGACAATGCGGAGTGAAAGAGGTCTGACCACCCCAGGCCCCCCCTCTGTAAACACCCCTGCTCTGCGGTCTGGCTGTGAAAAAAAACTCTCCATTTCTTCTTTCTGTTCATCCTGGCACTATCTGGGTGCCACCGTCATACCCAAACTATAACAGTTTTATGACCAAACAATGCTACAGTTACAGGTGTGGTTAGGTATAGACACAACAATGGCTTTATGATGATTATGGTTTGGCTTAAAATGAAACCAACAATCTCCAATTCTCTGCAAATCAAGAACCCCCCTATTTCTCCGACTGTGACTTTGCACTTGTCCTGCATTTTTGACATTTTATAGATAAGTCACAGGTTTCTTCTGTGACAACAATAAATACAATGTTTTTTGGTTAATTAGTTTATTAGTAAGGGACATGTACACAGAATGCAGTGTCCGATGTGCCACCAACACCTGGACGATTCTGCAAATTGACTTCCTTTTTATGTTATCTACATGTGGCAATTTGGAGAAACACTGTGATTACAGTTAATGAAATCTGAAAAATGTTAACTGAAGGTCTGTAACATGATGTAAACTCCATTTTTGCGCAGTTATACTTTCCACTTTGCTACATAAGGAAAGCAAACAGTTTTGGTGGGAAAGGCTTCCCTAAGATAAGATCTTATCAAACACTAAATCACTTTGTTTCACGTTTTGCATAATTGTGGCTTTGAAAGTTTCTGGCTTTAAAGAGAGTCAGCGTGGCCTTCAGACCTGTGTGAGGGTGATGTCTTCTGTCGGTACAATGGATATTTGTCTCCTGAGGTGCAACAGTCTCTTAGTTAGTACAACCTGTTGAACACTTGATGACAGCTGCCCTCAGGCTGTACTGCTGGTGACAGTAAAATCCAACGAGGAGCCTGCGAGCATTCACACTTGCACAAAGAGCTCCTGTGCTGAAATGAAAGAGTCTCATGCAAAAATAAGATGTATTTTCTGCTGCTGCTGCTGCAGTTTATGTCCAACCTTCATTTCATCATATTATAGCCACTGGCTTAGGCGCCTGAGTAATGGAGCAAGTGGAGCAAATGCATCCCCATTAGGGAGAGCAAAATTATGCTTTTGCTACCCCAATTTTTGTCTTTATAAAAATAAACATATACATTCCTTGCAATCAGGTGTTTATGTTTAAGCAGCATATATCAATGCTCATTTTACTATTTTCAGCAAATGGCAAAAGCAAAAGAAATCACACATTTTTGGACCACACTTTGAATTGCTTCAGTCGACCCTGTGTACAAAACTGAGCTAAACTGTGATCATGGACATACATGAAAACACATAGGAACAGATAGACCAGCATATGCTGAATGAACCTGAGTGGGCCACTGACTCAAGACAAACTTTTTTGTATTAATTATCCAAAAGAAGGATTGTGCTGTCGCCAAAATGTCGAACCGATTTGCGAGTCAACTTTAGCTAACATTACCAATCCGTCCACCTAACATTAGCTCACTGATCAGATAGGATTTGACTGTGGAAGCAGACATGAATCGTCTATAAATAAAATAAGAAAGTCTCAATGATGCCACAAAGTTTCACAACATTCATGTGCTTCACTGTGCAACAGTGCAGTGAGGATTTTTCCATTCAGCAGGTGGTTTAATTCTGATCTCCTTATCAAGAAAAAACTGACAGATACAAGCATGAAGAAAGAAAGAAAGAAAGAA
>NW_023340257.1:24547344-24547502 GCF_004916995.1 Morone saxatilis
AGAAAGAAAGAAAGAAAGAGAAGGGTGGTGTGTGTTTTCAAGATGTGCAATGCAAATGAGGCTGTGCATCCTGGATCCTGTTAGGTGGATCTACTGTTTACACTTGTTATTGCCTGAGGAGAGGGAGGGAATGAAGGGAGACAGGGAGACAGGGAGAC
>NW_023340257.1:24547507-24550643 GCF_004916995.1 Morone saxatilis
GGGGGGGGGGGGGGGGAGCACTTACAGTTCAACCCTCAGGCTATACTCTCCCTTTTTGGAAAAATAAATAGGTTGGGTGACAGGTCAGTTAGTCAGTAAGACTGTCACTCACAATGTGAGCCTGAAATGTGCACTTTGCATGTTATTCATACAGGACATTTATGTGGACACTGTGGACTCCATCAGGCATTTGTAACATAAAACTAATAATCATGATGACAAATTATTTGTGCAGCTTCGCTCAAAAGGTCTTAAAATGAAATCGTAACAATTAAAATGTAATTTAAAAGTGACACAATGGAGAATGAAGTGTTAAAAATACATAATGTATTTATGTTATGCTTCAATTCAGTAGGTGAGATAAGCCTAAAGCGTCTGTATGATGATGGAGATGGAGCCGCAACTAGTAAACAGGTTGAGAGACAGTTGGGCAGTTAGCCAGGCAGACAGGCTGTCAGATGGACACAAAGCTGTAAAAGGGCAGTCAGAAGAGAGACACTTAGACAGGTAAAGCTGCAGCTAATAAAGAAGAAGAGAGACAGTTCATAAGTCAGACAGAGAGCCAGAAAGAGCAGAGCTGAATTTCACAGCAAATGTATACTTATTGATGTATGAAAGGTTTATATGCACAACAGACCCAACCAGGAAAATAATCCTCTGCTGTAAAGGTCTTTTTTCATTTAATCGAGAAAATGATTGGCAAAAAAAAAAATGCTGCAGTCCTGAACATTACACTTACAGTCATAATGATGAATTGTTTAACTGTAACAGGTAAAATGAAGCTCAATAATGGAATTGAACTATAAAAAACAAAACTTAAAAGTTACTCACAGACCCAAACCAATTACAAACAGAGTAAATACAAATAAAATATGATGTAAAATGCAGTAATTCAGTGAATTCAGATTCAGATTCAGATTCAGAAATACTTTAATAATCCCAGAGGGAAATTATATTCGTTACATATGAGACACTGAGAGAGTCTGTATGACTGTATGAACTGCAAAGCAGCTAATAAAGGTGGAGGCAGAGACCGTCACACAGACAAAAAGCTGAAAGACAAAGAAACATTCAGACAAGTAGAGCTGCAGCTAGTAAAGAAGACAGAGAGACAGTCAGTTAGTATGTCATTCAGACAGACAGACAGACAGACAGACAGACTGACGGACAGACAGACTGAGCGCCACTGGCCAGCAGAGGCACAGATAAGCTGTTGGACTTTGGTCTGTAGGCCGTGGGTGTTGCAAAGAGGCCCGAGATAAAAGTGCTGGCCTGGGAGACGAACACAGAGTAGGCGGCTGATTATATTTAACCTGATGGCGTGTGTGTGTGTGTGTGTGGGGAGGGACAGACAGGGAGGACAGTATCGATCAAAACAGGACCATCGACTCAGGGACGCAACAGATGCATGGCTGAAAAAAAAAATGACAGCAGCTGTCGAACTGAGCGGCAGCAGCAGATTAAAGGTCAGGGGAGCAGGTTTCCAACAAGGTTGCTGGTTCTGATCCCCTGAGTCAGTCACTGATGATGCTCCTTCCTTGATCTTTGTTAATGTGCCCTGGAGCAAAATGTTAAACTTCAAGTTTATGCAAACTTTTTTGTTGTAAATGAATAAAGGTTCAAATGATACTGCAGAAATGTAGAAATGATTTCACTTTTCAATAATTCGCAATCCCTGATGTGGCTCAAGTAATTAAGTGATGCTTATATGATTCGTCCATTTGCTAAATTCTCAATGTATTCTTTATTATATTTCCTGCTCCGTTTCTCCTTCCTGTTATATTTTTCTTTGTTGCATCCTGTGTCTGTTTGCTTTAACCCAGTTTCCCTCCAAGGATCATTAAGGTGTTATCTTATCTTATCTTAATTTCCGTGAGTAACATTGTCTCTGTTATGATTACACACAGAGCACCTGCTGGGTTTGTCAAGTCTGCTCTGTAACTGGATACACTGCGGATTTCAAAATAAAAGTCACGTGGTTCCAAAAAGTTTTGACACTGTCTGGTGTGGTGTCTGCTTACATCGAGCCTCCAGCTGATCTAGCGGTGTCTGTTGATCAGTCATATTGTGGTTGATATACGGGCTGTGACTCCTGCTTCTCCTCTATAGTTTCAGGATGTTTGTATATGCAGTGGAGGAAGTACAGGACTTTGTGCCTCTCTCTCTTTCTCATATGTCTGCGGAGAGCCTCAGGTTGGATTTTATGATGTTGGCGCTGAGCTTGGCGAGCAGCGACTCAGGGGAAACCCCCACACTGCTTGTTTGTATCACTTAAACAAACCTTGATCCACAAAATCACCTTCACTTCCTAGACCTGTGGGATGTCACACAGCCTATCTGAATGATAAATCCACCCCAATATGCAAACTCTGTCTCTAATCACTGTGTTCTTTCTACCATGCAGGCAAAGCTAATATTACTGGAAACCCCTTGGTACACTGGCAGACTGCCTGTAACATCAGTACAATTACACTCAAGAGTTACACTGCTGGGGTGTGACACCAGTGTGAGGCAGGACTTCTCAAGAAAGGACAGAACGTGTTTGACTTAACAAGGCCTACATAATAAAAGCTGATACATTTTTATATTGACATAACAACTCAAGAATAAATCATTTTCATCACCATGTTTAAGGAATCTAAACTTAGAATATACTCTTACCTAATAGGTAGGGCAATAGGAGTACTAATAAACAATGCGCCGGTGTGTCAGGCTGTTTGAGGGGCAGCACGCAGAAGGTTGTAATGCATTTGTGGTAAAACAGCTTAGTCAGGGTTATCACATTTTCTCCACTGGAAGGACGCCCCCGAGGACACTTTATCATGTTTTCTCCACTGGAAGGCCCTTCTGTGGCACCTGAGATTTTACATCCAGCCATAATTTTCATGCCTTTAGACAAGGAAACAAAGAGTCATTGACCGGTGTTTCAGTCCTGAAGCAGAGTGGACGTCCCGTTTTGTCATAGCTGCTTTCAGTTTGAACAAACCAACAACTGGACTGTGACAGTGTCAGGACGGTGTGAGGAGACATAAAATGTCCACAAGTGTGATGAGACCTTCAGGAATGTTCGCCAACATCTGGACAGCATGTGTCGGGTCAAACTCACTCATTGGAAGTGTGTGCGTGCATGTGTGTG
>NW_023340257.1:24550668-24558730 GCF_004916995.1 Morone saxatilis
GAGAGAGAGAGAGAGAGAAAGCTACTGGCTAGACTTTAAAACAACACTACTTGAATTGACATGACAGCCACTACTGTCTGCTGCCTTGTAAATCACAGACATTGAGACATACATACACACACGTCTGCACACACACACAAAAAGACACATAACAGACACACAGAGCATGTCAGAGGCTGTGTTTGTCTCCGGCACACAGATGGATGAAGACAGGGTGTCCATCCTTTGCCAAATGACAGAATCTGATGGAGCGATGTGTCAGGCCGCTCTGTTGAATCTGGCTCTGCTCCGATATCCAAACCTGACTTTACACTGGAGGTTTGGCGCTGACTGGGTGAGAACCGGGGCTTTGATTCTCAGCTTGAAATCAATTTGGCCCCGAGTTTGACTGTAATTTCTCCCTCGAGTCAGATTTCACTCTATTTGTGCAGTTTTCATGTTTGTTTTTTTATCCCCCGTATCAGAGCACACGAAACACTCAGTCGTGTAAAAAAATTGCATTTCTTCCCTCCGAGGTCCTGCCAGCTTTTTATGTGACATTTAGGAGCTTGCCAGTTTGCCCTGGTTTATAAAAACGGATTCAGATGAGGAGAAGAAGAAACAAGCATCAGGAGGGCAAGTCTGAGGTTCGGAACTTCAGCAGCTTTTTGCCAAACTTTTATTTAGCTTGATTTAAATCAGGGTTTAAGTAAAGGGTATAGCCCTGGCAGTTTAATGGCTTAGGCACATATAACTGCACCATCCAGCATCAATCCCAGACTGGGACCCGTGTTGTATGTCATACCATCTTCTCTCCCCGAATTTCCTGTTTATCTTTATGCTGTAAACTATGAAACTGAAGATAAAAAGGATGATTAGGTGGCCAGATGGAATTAAGCCAGGTTAGGATTTTTTCCACGACACCAGGGAACCCCTTACTCAAGTGCAATGGGTTCCTTAATGACCACAGTGGGTGAATGTCTCATCGGCCGTCATAACTGAACACTGCGTCGTCAATGTTGGTGCTGTTGGTTTTGTTACTTTGCATTGGTTAAATATTTGTGATTGGATGACCAATAGCGTCAATTTATGAAAACAAATAATTGATGAAACATGGAGATATAAGGTTTCAGCCCAACAACAGCGACACTTTAAGAACGATCAGCCTGTTGCAAGTAAACTCGAACTGTAAACTGGAGTGAGACCCTGTTTCAAGTTAGTAAAATATTTGAATTCATCTCCAAATGCTACATCTTTCATCTCGTCTCTCCTTTATACAGCAATGTGCACAAGATTCAGATCATCTATAGTAACGTTTCTTATTAACGTTGTAGATTGTAGATTCAATTAGTGACTCCTGTCCATCCATCCTTTGTTTTTGTTGTCCTTGTGTTGTTCTGTTAGTACCTCCAAGGATTCCCAAAACACACAGCATTTACAGACACAAGCACTTCATTTTGTCTACTCAAGTAAACCATATATAAATAAAACTTGGATTTGACTTGATGTCTGCGAGGAGGCAGCAGAATGGTGAGGAAGACAGGCATGACTTGGCAAATATTCTCATGACACTGATTATTTGCTGCAATTATTTGCTGCAAATATTTGCGACGAATCAAAGAATTAATCTTTGTTTACAGCACAGACAATCTCTGATTGTTTAATATCCAACCAGCTGAAAATCAAATTTGCTTTGAGGGACTTCTAATCGTTGTATCATACAGATGAGGAGTGATGACACTGCTCCTGCGAGTGTGATAGCCTGCAGGCTGACAGTTTGTCTTCACAGAGCTACAGACACAATGCGCACACACACAGACACAGGTGTGTGGATCCTGTGTGCTTCAGAATCGATTTGAAGGTCTTTTTATTGGTTTATAAAGCTCTTAATGCTCTTAGTCCTACTTATTTATCAGATTTGCTTTTACACTATGAACCCTCTAGAACCCTGTGCTTTGCTTTTAAAAGTGTTGACAGCAAACTCAAAACTTACCTTTTTAGTCTGGCTTTTAATTGATTTTTATTTTAAAAGCGCTATGCAAATCCAGTCTGATTGAGATAAAAACTCATACACTCATATATATATATAATATACAGGTGCATGACAGCGTACAGTACACACATGATGTAAGACTACACACACACACACACACACACACACACACTTATATTATGTCCTGCAGTTATCTTATCAGTCATCACAGGTGTGCATGTTAACGGCCCCACCCATTACCGGTTTCCTGTTAGGAATAAATCCTTACATACGTGTGTGTGCACATCTGTGTGTTTGAGTTATTGTGTGTTTATGCATATGTGACTGTTTGACTGTACCTTACTATGTACATGTGTATTGTAAGTCTGTGTGTATATACTTAATTCTGTTTATCTACATATCTGTTTCCTGTTTGTTTGTCTCTTGTTGATTTATTGTGTATTAGGCAGCAGAGGAGCTGATGTTTAGCTCTATTAGCTCATATTTGCTGGCTCAGAATATACAGCGCATGACTGAAAAGTAGAGCAGAAAAAGTATGAAAAAATACATTTAAATTATTTGAATTAAATTTTTAGTATAGTATATAAAATATATATATATAGTATATATAGTATATAGTAATATATATATTGGATCTCTGGGAAACCAGATATAAGTAATGCATCATTTCAACAATCATATCATGACTTTAGTTTAAAAGTAGTACTGTATCAAGCTGATAAAACAATGCTCACTATGATTTTTGACCTGATGGCAAGGGCCCAAACAGAACATCATCTGTACTCTGAGCATTAATGTAATTGCTGTGGCCTTACATTACACATTCTTATGTACTGTACTGTTACTTGCTACAAAAATACTGAAAGTCCTTATTTAAAAATGTTAAATTAAATCAAATTAAATCAGCTTAAATTAATTATTATGAGAGGCGTGAGAGTTTAACTGGAAGATGCAACATGATAACTTTTGGCACTGGTGTCACTTGAAGAGACCACATGGTCCTTTTGGTCAAGTTACTCACAGAATTAAAGTTGAACCCAGTCAGTGCATAGTAAACGGGGAGGGTTGCGTCAGGAAGGGCATCCAGCGTTAAACCTATGCCAGATGAAATATGCGTTAATCAGAAGATGATCCGCTATGGTGACCCCTAATGAGAGCAGCCAAAGGAGGGAGACTCACAGAATGAATGTTAATTAGCTATATAATCACATTGTCGTTTCAGTGGCAGTAAAAAATTAGAAGCTGGCAGCATGAATGTTTTATATTTGGCTCTTCACTAATGAGAAAGACCCGGGACACTAAAAGATTCAGTGAGAGATTTGTTGGCACTCTGAATCTGTTTTTAATTTGCCTCCCTGAAATATCTAAAATGAAAGAGGCTGCCATTCACTTTCTAATCCCTAACAGTTAACTCTTCCTCTAAGAATCGGTCCTCCACCGACTGCTGCCTCAGACCAGAATGAACTCAGATCAAGCTGCTGTGTGGCCTTTCACTGAGAGAGTCGCACCACCGTGACAACTGCAACCAGGCACTTAGAGTTCATTAGCTGTGTGTGTGTACAGCTGGACACACACACACATGTAAGTGGGGACAATATAACAGCTGGGGCCACAGCCTGTAGTTCCGTGGAGGCGAAAATAGCCGAGAAGTAAGAGAAGCAGGTTTGAATTCACAGAGACCAGCTGGAAAAAAAGGAAATGATTCTCTCCTTGCTCAACAACTGCAGCTGATGTGCATTTGAGCTAGATGCTTCAGCCATAAAATGTCCAGTGTTCCTCAGCAGAGGACTGTGAGAATGTATAAAATGTACATTAATATCAGCTTTAATCCATTTTGCGAAAACACTTAAAACACAAACATACAAAAGGTGGTGAATTAAATGTACAGATCCTGTACATCTGCACAGGTGTGCAGGGCCTGAGCACCTGCCTACAGGAGCACACAGGTGCACAGCTAATTACTGGGACCTCTCAGCACTGCCTGGGCGTACAGACAATGTTTGATTGGCGGCTCTTATGTTACTTGGGGGGTGGGGCAACTCACACCTTTGTGACTCTTTGGGGTCAGTGTTGATGCCATGAGGAAATTTGCTGCACGGTTTTGCCAACATCAATCTGAGAATGAGCCATAATAAATAGAGACTCCTTCTGTGGGAGGATCAGGCTGTTTGTTTTTATTAAGCAATTATTTCAAGTATATCAATTGTAGCTGTATATAAATGTATCTAATAGACAGGAATCTCTTTTTATAAACTTTGCCTCTGGTACAGTCTGCACATGGTTTTCTATAAGCTCTATGTAATTGCTCCATCAGGAAATTTAAATTTTGACACTTATTAAATTTTGACACTTTTATGGATCAATTTTTTCTTTCTTTCTTCTATTTCTTTTAACATTTCCTGGAGAGAACAATGTAATTAACTAATATACTATATTATGCCTATGGTACTAAATATAGGTAACATAAGTTATGTTTGTTAAGATTTTGTTAAATTCATAAGCAAAATTCATTTCAATTTAAACTGGAGTAAATACTCATTAATTAATTGTGTATTATTGGAAACTTATTTCTTTATATGTGGAATCGTACGCTTGTCTGTAGGCAAATTTCACATTTTTGCATGTTCAGCTGATCTGATGCGTACTTATGAAAGACTCTATAGTTTGCAATAGCAATTAATTTGAATTAATCGAGTGAGTGTGCACATACTGATCACTGTATATGTAGTTTACATGAATAAAAGCAAATTCTAGTTCTTCCCAGGAAACTTCCAAGGACATTATTACGAAACTACCCATAAAGTAAA
Organism: Morone saxatilis; assembly: GCF_004916995.1. Lineage (NCBI taxonomy): Eukaryota > Metazoa > Chordata > Actinopteri > Moronidae > Morone > Morone saxatilis. The sequence continues at coordinate 24,555,448 of NW_023340257.1, forward strand.
AGGTTACGGATACAGGGGTGTGTTTGTAGAACATTTTAAAAGGCATTCCGTGTCTCCAGATGAGGGATGAGTGGCAGCTTCAGACTGACCCCCCGACACTCACTGACATGTTACAGAGGAATCTGAAGGTCCCTCTCACTTTCACCAACCTGTTACTGTGGCTCATTTGTTTTTCCACCACCTCCAATCAGAGGCCCCCTGGCTAGGACCAATTAACAGCAACACACACACATACAGGAGAGGCTACTGAAGCACCCAGCTGGGGCAGATTAGTGGCCCTCCAGCCACCTATTGTGCTACCACCATGATCAGGGGGTTGAAGTTAACACCCACACACGAGAGACGGAGCGAGGAATACCCCCTTTACTGTTTCTGTGGAGGAACCCACATGTTGCTTGAACTGGCTCGTGACCTGGTTTAACACAACCCCGACAGCGCTCATCTAAATGGCTGAACACACTGCAGCTAACCAAACCGAGAGCTGACTCGGCAATATGAAACCAACAATGAAGTGATTTCTTTGAATGGAATGTAAATGTACAGTTAAACACACACACACAGCTAAGCTAAAGACCGCAGAGCATCTGTCTCAGTGCCAGACTAATACTTCGGTTTCTGCAGGGCAGTTCTTATTTCGTTTCTCGAGGAGGCCAGAGGTCAGTCACAGCTGCAGAACACCCCTGCTGGAACTGGATTCTTTGCTTAAAGACACTTGAGCAGGTTGAACCAGTCCTCTATATTCAGACGAATGATGTCCTGAATCACCATTACAAATACGTCCTGTCTTCAGCGCTGTTGTGTGCGGTGCAGGAGTTTGTCCTTTCCACTGAAAACAGAGAAAAACAAGGCAGGACTGTGGAGACAGATCGCCGGTGGACACAGGCTAATATGGTTTGGCACGTGCTGGTGTCTCTAATGTGCCAAGTTGTGTTATGGACGTATCCATCCTGTCTGTTCATCTGTCAGACTGTTTTTCTACCTTCCCAAACCCCAAAATGGACGTGGTCTGAGGAGGGGGATGAAGAAGAGGAGGAGGGTGGAGGGACGAAAAAAGCAGGGGGAAGGATTGAAGGCCAGTGGTGGGGGAGGCTGGGGGGAGGCGGCTGCTGCCAGACGATGAATGAGTGCTACTATGTCTGCTGGCTCCGGACTCCGTGTGTGTGTGTGCATGTGTGTGTGTGTTTGAGTGTGTGTGCAGCTGAACAGGGCTCCTTGAGGAGAGCCTGACAGCCTCTCACGCTCAGGTAGACAAGCTCCACTTATTTTCACAGCACAGGCTCAACACACACCGCCGCACAGTTTGGGCCACTGCAGGCACCGTAGAAATGAATGAGGGATGATTCTTTCATAACTGATTGATGGTCATGTTTTCAGCTCAATAGTTATTATAATTAGTTATTAATAATTATTAAGAGGCTCTGCGTGTATGTTTTCTGCACTTTTTTGGGTCAGACTGAAAATAGAACTTTGTTTCTACATTGGTTGTCGACATTTGCTGTGTAAGTGGTAAAACCTGCTGAATCAATGTGAAATTTTTTTATAATATTCTGATCTCACTCTTTCACTATTCTAGACATAATATTTACTCAGTAGTGAGGATTAAAATCCATGTTTTCAGTGGCTTTAACACTTGCAACATGACTCAACTGAACTAAACAGTCAGATAAATACAACCGCTGCAGTACAGAGAAGGATTAAATCTTTATTCGCTTTAGTCAGAGTTCTGTAATTCATTTATTTTATACTTGATGATCATGAACAGAGAAATTAAATACACAGAACACCATTAATGAGCTTATTTGATGGTGTTGAGGAGATTCTCATGTCAGATTAGAATATTATCTTCCTCAGTGAAGGGAAGAAGCACATGCATGCATTGTGCATCTTTGCACAAAGGTCCTGTCATTTCTCCCGTCTGAGTAAAGCTGGAACGTACACGTACATAATGGACACCAAAGTCTAAATGACAAAAATCCATTGCTTTAACAGATAGATAAAAGCATCAATTTAACAAATTCCTTGTATGAAAAGCCTTTGTGTTGGAATGTTAAATGTCAGAAAGTAAATATATTGTATGTGTGAAAGTAAAGAAGAAAGTAAATATAGTATAGTGTTTTCTATGTATTGACCCCAAGGAACAGGAGAAGAGGGGATGACAAACAGCTGGTTCAATAATGTAAAAGACTTTCTTAAAAGTCCCAGATTGTTGTTTTTCTTCTGTCATTGATGCTTAAGTCCTATTAGCAAGAGGATGCTGCAGGAGGCTCATTACTGATGGAACATTATTTTATTATGATGTTCAACCGCAATCATAATTTTATGATCCGCACATCCCTACAGCAAACCAAAGTCAAACTCACCTGAGCAGCTCTCACTGCAGTTCAGTTCAGCTCAGTTCAGATCTTTATTGTCCCTCGAAAGGAAATTTGATTTACAATAGGGGGCAAAAAAACACAAACACAATGTTTATTAAAAGTACTCAGACAATTTAACAGAGCGCTTACATTTATACAGATGTTTTGGAAATAGATGTCAGTTTTTGGGATCAGTCGCTCAGAAAGAATGAGGAACTCCTTTCTAAAGCTGCTGTAAAATCAGGCAGAGAAACAATCAAGCACGTCCGGTTCTCCACAGCAGTACAAGCACCGCTTAAATATTTTGTTCTAAATGTACAAAGTCCACTATATTTTCCTTTATCCAATGCATGTTCACATCTGTTTCCTGCGAGCTGACACATTGTCAAATGTGCGCCTTCTAGCTAATTAGCATATTTGATTGACACTATAACTTGGTACAGACACTGAGCGGCATCAGATGACACCTTATCTTAACGATAAAGGCGGTGTAATCAAAGGTCACCAACAGCAGTAGCTAACGTGCAACTGGTCCACATTTAACTGCCTCAAGGGTGCATCATTTATGATGGATGATATGTCGACATGTTGCAGCATCAGTAATAAAGGAAATGCCCCGAAGTGACGTGATGATCGCTAAATGCATGAAAATTGAACTTTTCTCAACAAAAAAAAAACCTCCTAAGTTAACAAGCAGCAGTACGCCGGAAGCACTGTCCTTGACAGCAGAGCAGGATCAGTTAGCCCCTGGGCCATCACAGTGTATTTGAATAGTTATTTGGGCCTGCAGGCATCTTCATTATCCTGATCCTGTCACACTGTCCTCCACCCCTCCAAACCCCACCCATGAGCCACCTTAATCACTGAGTAAGACGCAGAGTAAACTATCTGAGTCAGAATACATATTCCTCACCCCCCCCCCCGGGGTC
>NW_023340257.1:24558782-24559217 GCF_004916995.1 Morone saxatilis
GGGGTCAAAATATTTACATATTTGCATTGAGATCCCCCCTTTAAAAAAAAAAAAAGCTCCTGTAAAACATGACTGAGACTTTCTTTACAGATTCAACTTTGTTTTTGGAAGTGAAGGAATGTCTGAGCCTGAAATACTTCTACCTTCTCCTTCTCTCTGTGTCCTTTCTTTCTCTCATCTCTCCATTTCTGTCTCCCTCCCTCCTCCCCACCTCCCCCTCCACTCTCGCTCCCTCCTGTCAAAATAAACACATTGAGAGCTGCCCTTCTTTTCATTCAGACGCTCCAAGCCGACAGCCTCATTTAGGGCCTGCTATCCTCCTGTGTGTGTGTGTGTGTGTGTCCTGTGTCCCCTCAAGTGCGTGTGTGTTTCTCTAAAGTATTTATAACACACATTGAAAAGCAACCTTTTTTTCTACACCATCGCCCCCCCCCC
>NW_023340257.1:24559317-24574438 GCF_004916995.1 Morone saxatilis
TCTCCCGCCCCGGCGTGGTATCTGACATAAGCGGCGCTGGGTTTCTCTCCGCGGCCCTGCGTTCCTGGCAGATAGAGGGGCCGCCGACCGCCACTGGGGGAACTTTCCTGGCTTGGGGAAGCCGTGGGACAATCACACCTTTCATGGGCCGGAGAGAACGCCGCCCGTCCAGCGACTCCTAGGCCATGGCACGGGGAATTTCTCCCCCTCCCTGGACCCTCTCTCACTCCATTTCTGTTTCTGTCTCTAACTTGTGTTCTGTGCCACTTGTTAATTTCTGCCACCAGCATGCTCTGCTATCCAAACAGACAGTCTCAACACTACAGCATGATTTAATGTTTTCATAGGATGGCCATTTTGCTTCTGTATTCTTGTTTTTGTTGCTGTATATTGATGCTCTTTGGTGCTGCAATGGTGTAATTAAACTTTTTAAAAGACTTTCAGGGTGCAATTCAATACATCACTGTTGTAAATATCAGCTGTTTATGTGCATTTTAGTTTAGTTTTTATAACATTGCTTATGATCAAAAACTAGCAAACCACAAGACCAACAGCCAGCCCAAGATTTACTCTTGTCTGGTGGCGCCTTGCTTGGTCACTCTCTCTTTTTCTTAGCTTCCTCCATAAATGTCCTCTTCAGCCTCTTCGCCTCTGCCATGATGTCCATAAAGGCAGCTGACCCTGTTGAGTTGCCCACTCGCCCGGCTCCGTTCCTGGTGCCTGTTTAGTGCCCATCCCCGTCAGCCCAGGGAGGGAAAACCATAAAACTTTCTTTTCATAAAAGATCAGTGACATTGTTGGTGATGATGATTTATGCCTTACTATTTTACACACTTGTCCTGACCTGAAGCCTACATAGTGCGAGAGCAGGCGCACAGGGCACAGAGTGGGAATGACAGAGGCAATCAAAATGATTTTGAAGCTGTCATTTTAAGGTGAAATTGAATTGAAAATGATTACATAATGTTGCCTAAACTTTTATATACATGTCAGGTTGCAGTTGTTCATATAAAGGCGAAACATGAGCCATCATGTCATCGTCTATTCTATGAGACACATCCAGTGTTGACAGACTGTAACTTTGCACTACGCTGCATAAAGGAAATACTACTTTGTGTGCTGGGTGTAAATTAAGCACTGCTGAGCTGCCTATGAGCAAAATATCTTGTGAGAGCAGACCAGTACTATAAACTGATTATGATTGTGTTTAGCCTCATTCGGATACAAGTAATGTTACAGGGAAAGGTGTGCTCATCAGTAATTCAATGCATTCCAGACGGCATATTAACCATTGGTAAATGACAGGATATGATCTGATACACACATTGAGCCCCCAGGGAGGCGTGGGAGAGTTGAAGGTGAGGGGAAGTTTTAGTCAGAAATCGTCTTCCTCCTTCTCAGAGTCATAACTCAAACACATGTACGCTTCATTTTATGTTATGTTAGCATGTTTCCATCTAAGAGATTAGCAAAAATGTTCCATTTTCACACAAAAGTGAAATTTCACACTGAGCTGATTCAAAAATAAATAAGGACAAGCAGCTCTGAGAAAAACTCTGAGATCAACTTTAAAATACAATAAGGTTGTTCCGGACGGGATATAAATTACAGAAGGACTTGTGAGTTGGTGTAAAACAGTAGGTAACTGTGACTGTAACTATTACTGGGCTGGGGATGAAAAGTTACCCACATTACCCACCGCTCCAGGATTAAAATCAGCGACCAGGGCAGGTTATGTTAAAATCACCCCATCTCACCCTAGAACAGCGGGTATAGAGTGGGGTGGATCCAAATAAACTCAGTTTATCCAGAGTTTACTCATCTATTGTCAGATCAGCAGTATCAATGAGAAGTAACAAGGTATTCACCACTACACCCCTGCCTAACCCCTAGAAATTCAGTCTGAATGGGGGTTAAGAGTTTATTTAATGTAATTGCAGGATCTACTTATTGAATCTTAATATTTTAAATCCTCAATTTATGTGAAAAAATGTGGTTTTAGTTTCAAAAGCATAACTGATCTTATCTTATCCATCCTGTTTAGTTCTCTCTTTGTCAAGTTTCCCCTTCTCCGTCATACAGTGTGTTACCACTAAATAACCAAATAAAAAGATTGTATTGTACTGTTGAGGTTTTTTACGTAATCGCGAGGTGACCTCAAGAAAATTAAACAATTGTCTAATACCCATCTATGTCAGGTCTTCTCCAGCCTGCTGTACCTTCTCACACTCCTTCTCCACCCTGTTTTTCTTCCTTCATCTCTCTCTCTCTCTCTCTCTGCAACTTTCCTCCCCCATCTCCCTCTTCTCCCTCTAGATCTCTCTCCCTCTCCCCTGAAGCCACCTTGGGGTTTACAAAGCTACCTTTTTGCAGGTTTAAATTTAGAATCACCTGAAGAGAGAGAGCGAGGGGGAGAGAGAGAGAGAGAGAGAGAGAGAGAGAGAGACAGAGAGAGAGAGATTTTCTAAACTCGTCGCTGTAAATTGGCAGGTTTTGTGAAAACCAATTTGGAAAGGCTCAGTTTGGAAGCATGAGGGGGCCGGTTGTGATGTTGTGCTGTGTGCTTCCCGTAAATGCGCTGAGTAGCTGTATTCAAAGAGCTGCGGTAAAAAGGCCAAATAAAGATCAAATCAACACGGAGGAAGCTCGCAGGGAGGGTAGGGTTTCTGCACAGAGGTGGGGGCAACCTGGGACATGGAAAACGCAATAAAAAGACACAATCAAAAGGAGCAAAGAAGTTAAAGGTTCCCAGTATTAATGAACGCATTAATAAATGCAGTGCCGTAAATTGCGCCATCATCAGAAACACCTCACAGAATAAATCACTTTGCAAAGAATGCTAAGTGAATTTAATGTGCCCACAGCATAAATAAACACAAGTGGGATAAAAAAAAACAACGTGAATCATTCATCAAAGAGTGTGTGTGAGGTATATCTGACAGTGAGCACGCCTGAAATGTTTTAATCGCTCATTTTGAAGAGGCGTGCTCGTGGCTCTGAGGCTGTGCTTAGGCACTGCTTTGAGCTAAATGCTAATGTCAGCAAGCTAACATGCTACAATGATACTGCTAACATGCTGGTGTTTAAAAGATATAATATTTACCGTGTTCACCATATTAATTTAGCAGGTTAGCATGCTAATTATTACTAAACACAAAGTTATAGTTGAGGCTGATGGAAAAGTCATGACTGTAGTTTTGTTGCTAACCTTTTGACCTGCTGGTGACACTAGTTAATTATTGTGACTGACATTTCAGTCAAGCGGCAACCTAAGCCAAAAAGGAAGTAACAAAAACTGCAGTTCCTCAAATCGCCACTTGAGGCTGGCTACAGAAGTGATCGATGTCAATAAGGCTCCATAATAAAATGCCCAACTTTACAGCAGTAATAAGCCTGTTTTCAGTACAAAAAACTGTCTACAGGTCTATAGGTAAATTCTCCGTTTATGATAACTGTACCACGGTTTTATATAACTCACCCATTAAAATTAGCCTATATTAAGGCTTAAAGATGTGCATAATTAAGAGCATTGGTCGCTTTGAGTGACAGGTAGGTGCTGTCACACACATATTAGAGACATACAGAGTCAGGACCCTAAGATGGCAACAGCCAGAGGCGAGAACACTGAGCTTCACAACGGCTCCTGTGGGTGACGTCATGGAGACTACGTCCATTTTTAATTACACAGTCTATGGTGTGGACCAAAGCACTGACCGACCGTCCACAGAGTCACACTGCTGCGTGGCTAACTTTGTGAGCCACAAATTAAATAAGTACGGTCAGTGATAAAACAGAAAGTGAGTCACCATTTTCTCTACTAAAGAGCTTTGATATGAAAGGAACTTTCACTGATAACACTTGTTTTTTTAATCCCTTTAAAAACCAAACACATGACCCCTGCAGGCTAAAATGGTGGTTTTAACAGGTTTTGTGGAGACACAAACCATTCCTGCAGCATAATTCACTTCACTGCTGTTGATCCATGTGCTCAGTATGCCAGCATATCATTAAATATTATGCAGAGGTTGAGAGTGGAATATGCTATGGACGTTTTGAGTATGTTTTATGGTTTTTATTTTTAGTTTTTTTTACTTGACTAAAGCGGATCATTTAATACTCAGTTTCAAAAGGAGGTTAAAAAATATTCACTGAGGAGTAACCCTTAAAGGTATTTATACATTGTACTAGTGGTACTTCTTCCACCACTGTTAAAATGTGCAGACTTTGTTTCAGTTGGAAGTGTTACAGAGCCATGGGATGAAAACACACACACACACACACACACACTCAGCCTGACATGGATCAGCAGAGGGGTGGGACCAGTCCTGCAGAGCAGTCTTGCATCCTGGTGTCACGTCAGACTTTTTAATTCCTTCCAGGAACCTGCGAGGATTTTCACCGGGCTAACAATGTGTACTCATGCATGACTCACACACACACACACACACACTCGCAGCACATCACTTTTTCTCCCCATTCCCCTTTTCCTCTTTCTGCCTCCACCTTTCTGTTTCCTCTTTCTTTCTGTCTTAATTACCTGTGCATGTGCTTGTTTTTGTGTGCATGTGGGTGCTTGTGTGAGTGTGTATGTACTGTATGTGCGAGTCTTGATTTCACACCCACATCTCTTTAACATGGTCGGTTGCCTTTCAGTTCCCCCTCCTGTCGTCTCTTAACACACTTATCCAAACTAGGCTGCAGTGACTCTGCTCTCTGTCCAAACTCCATCATCTCAGGCAATCAAGTGCAGTCAATGTTTCTTTCATAAAGACTGCATTTCGCCTCATCGTAATTTCTCCTTAACCTCAGTTTGGCCAGAAGCCCCTGTATCTATAGGCTCATTCAGGACAGGGCTCGCAGTCACTGAGCGTATCGCTGTCGCCACGCTTAAAACCAGGCATCTGCAGAAAATGTGAGCTTTTTCAGGGATGAAGAAAAGAATGCTGTTCCACTCAAGTATATAAATGTACTTTTATAAAATAACATATGAAGGTTCTGAGAGGGTTCACAAGTCATTATATCCACACTTAAAACACGAATGACCATCCGTTTCCTAACTGACTGACAGTGTCACAATACCAGACTACATACTACTTCTATGCAACATGTACCAGTTTTTATAGTGTGTAGTTTTTACAGTTATTCTGTATGAAATTAAAATGTGTTTTATGCTTCCACAACTGGACTTACACTTACGTTTCAAAGAGAAAGGAAAGAAAATGTAGAGTGGTGTTCCTAATCACTCACAGCTTATTTGAACTTTACAGCTTTAAGCAACTCCTTAATTACTTTTATGCATTTCACAGTGGGATAATAATGTCCATTAACACACAAAAATATTGTCTTTTTTTTAAAGTATGACCCATTTCAGTTCTGATAGTATTGAAACAATATAACCACGTCTCCTAAACATGCATTTGTACCATATAGACTTTTAGCGAGGAGGTTGGGACTTTGAAACTGGAGCCTGGGATTCACAGGAGCCTGGGGTGTGGCTAGAGTTTTAAAGATCTTAAACTACAAATTCACATTCAGGTTAAGGTTAGGGAAAGGTTGTGGATTTGGTTTGATATTGAAAAAATAAACCAGTGCTGTCTCGTGTCACTAATGACTGTTTTTTTTACAGCACTCGTCTCCTTTTCCCGAAGTGTTTGAGTTGCCATTAAGACATTAATCCTGCTGTTATTGCCAGAAGCAGATACAGATACCTTAAATATGAACACACTGTGCCTTTATAGATTCATAGAGCGAGCAAATGCCCCTAAATGAACTGAGGAGTGCTACTTCACAAATGCATGTATTAAAAAAAAACAGCAGCTTTATACGCCTGAAGAGGAAACAGGTAATTTTTACAAGGCAGGGCGCCATGTTATTTTATTTTTTAAAGGACAAGTCTAACCTCTCTCTTTTCTTTTTGGGCCTTCGTAGATTTTTTCATTAAAATAAAAGTTGAATAAAAATAAAATGTTAATCTTAAAGTCATTTTTAGGAGACAGAATTGAACAACATATAATTCTATTTAACTGAATTGTGAATATTAGACTTTATCAACTACTATGACCAGCTGATGAGGAATTTCCTGCCTATTTAACAAAAACAGAACAACAGTGGTCTCACTTTACATGTAGCACGTCTTCAATTAAAGAGTCAAACCACAAGAGAAAGTGAATGTTCACTGAAAATGGGTTTTCAAGAGTCGTGCAGAGCAGCGCGTGAGATGCTAGTTCAGAGCAAACAGAGCAGCACTGGAACAGAACTGGTCGGACTGGTTTTTGTAGACTAAGGAAGGTTAAGGGATATCTGGGAGCCCTTCCCATCCATCAAAAATTTTCCATCCAAGAGTGTTTTTTGTCGTGGTATCATCCAAAGCGGTGCAGGCAGGTGGCTTACTGACATAAATCCGCACTCAGGAGGACTAAAACCTTTAAAACGGCCTGAAACATTAAGTTTGATTATATAGTGCTTTATATATGCACTTATATGAATATGGTTGGTTTTTTGTGTGTTTATGGAAGGGAAGATGTGCTGTGATTTAGCACATAAGTTTCATACACCAAAATATGTTGAGAAATGATTTTAAACATTCAAACCAATGGTGTCAATATTTCCAAGCACCGTTAGTCTTTATTCTTTAACAAATTTACAGACGTGGCCTGTGTGACAGGTACTGAAAGATCAACTATATAATCATCATCCTCTGCCCTTCACATGAAAAGACAACAAAAAACGATGAACATCAGTTTGTAAATTGCCTTTCGAAATAAACCATTTATCACCTGACAAGCACCTGCCTCCCTTTTCCTCCATCTGGGCTTTGTTTGAAGTTGAATGAGGCTAACAGAAGCCAAATAAAACGCCTCAGGGCTTGTTTGCTTGTCAAGACAGTTAATTAAAAGTTGTTGTCCATTTGAAATAATTACATGACTTATGAGATGGCGGAGAGACAGATTAAATGAGCACTTGGGGTGCTTTTTTTTTTAATGGTCACATGGCAGTTGGATCAATATGCAACTGGATCCAGATGTGTAAATGCAAACAATATAAGAAATTCTTGAGAGATGAGCTTGCTGGTTAACACAGTTACTCGTGCTGGGGGTCTGTCTGTCAACACGTGTCAGCTGACCCTTCTTTATGACCTTCAGAGCTGAATTCGGGTCAGAGGCTACCCGGTTTTTGTGAACTTGCGTTGCTACCAGGAACAGAAAGTGCCAAAAAATGTGCGAGAGAGAAAACAAATAGAAACCTAAATCAATTCTGTAAATAAAGTCTGTAACAGCGGGAAGCAGAGTGACAGCTGTTGGGTCCAACATGTGTCAAGAAGACCTGCATTATACACGTCTCCGCTGTCTGAAAGGTAGGTAAGTATTGGGGTTTGCCAGAGGCGGCCCATATAATAAATCTGTCACAAGTCAGTCATGAGTCTTACAGCCAGTTGTTTTAGATTCAGGCTGAAGTTGTGTCAAGCTATTGAGGCTTTATGGATACAAGCTGTGTACTTTACTTTACTAACTATGATGTACAGCGACACAGAAATGCTACCTGGATGTACAGAAGCAATTAGTTCCTTCATAATATAAGTGTCATCCTTTTTCTCTCTTCTCCACAGACAGTCAGTTTTACAGGATCTCTTAAATCGGTGTGTAACGCATTTATCTATTTATGTAGCAATCTAAATCTATATCACTGCTTCAAGTAACTGTAGCTGTGAGTCTTTCAGTAATAACAGATATTCTCCAGCAGTCTTAATGCCGCTCTGCTGACCTTTGATCCAAAAGGTTGGGAAATGTTTGGAAAAAGTTGAAGTAAGAATGGACTCTGACTTGTGCTCATCTGGACAGAGACATGTGAGCTGCAGTATAATGGGACAAAGAGAAACATTTAGAGTTTCTGAGCTGTATGTTTTATGGTTCAGCAGCTCCGGTCTGAGGAGATTTTACATGTGGCTGCTGAAATTCTGCTTCACACACACGCATGCATGCACACAACCTCTCTCACACACCATAAATAGATAATACACATATATACACACGCACACACACTCACTTTCCTTCTGTCTCACACACACACACACACACAGGTTCATTATGTTTCAGGCAGCGGCGGACAGGACGGAATTAGTGATACGGCGGGTGATTTTTCACTGCTAAACGTGCAGCCAAACCAAATAAATAACACCGCCATTCATTCACTTTTCCCTCCACCACCAGTTTCCCTTCCCTTCTACTGGTTTACGCTGAGAAAACACAAACACACATACATGCATACAAACAAGTGAAGATGAAGACCCCCTCAAACAGCAACACAGAGGGTACACAAGAGCAAATACATGCTAGAAACATAGATGTACATGAGTAGACACACAGACTGAACACGCAGACCGAGATATGCACACATGCACTAAACATACAAACACACATACAGTGAAAACACACTCTCCCTCCCCACATTTGGACATAAATAGCAGGATAAACAGAAAGGCGAGAGTCCGTTTTAAAAGGACCTGGTTGAAGTGAAAAAGGTCAGACCGGTTCTCAGACGCCTGAGAAGAAACACACACCTCAACTGACCTAAAGTAGACGGGAAATATTCTGCTGTCTTCATACTTTTAACATTTTGATGCAATTCACAGTCAATAGGTTTAATACATTTACATTTCAGGATTGGCAATAAAATAGATAAACAAATGGCCAAGATTGAAAGACTGGATTTAAATGGTAGGTTGTACGTTCAAGCTTTTTTCCAAAAATATGGAACTCAGCATTCCCCCTATCTTTTTCTTTCTAACTTATGTGATATATGTACACACTGCAGCATATATTCCTATGTGTGCTCATGCCTTTGCCTTAATGAATCAAGACATATGGCAGGATCAGGATCAGGATCAGGATCAGGCCGGATCCAGGGAGTTTTTGATGGATCTGAATCAGATGTATAAAGCCCCATCCGTTTCGTATTAGCTATAACTGAGTTAAGACATCTCCTATATTGTGGAGTAAAAATAAAGCTTTAAAAGGGATAGCAGAGATGCAAGACTGTATACAAACTATCCCAAAATGAATCGTCTGAACCTGAACACCACTGAAAAGATTCACAGACTGATTTATCCGCCCGTGTTTTTGGTGTCATTTAAACCTATAAACCTGTAACCTATAAGCACCTATTGTCAACAGGTCAGAGGCAATGGTGTGGGTGAATGGATGTGATTCAGTGGGGAGACGGCAGACTGGCCGTGAATGTGTCTGAGTGGAAAGGAAAGATTATTTCACCACTGGGGAGACAGAAGAGTCAGGTTTTTCCTTGTTGTGTCCATTAATAGTTTAAATAAATATTAAAGTAAACAGAAACAGAAAAACAGGAGTTGGAGTAAACATATAATAGCATGTGAATGAGCAGCTTCTTCTACTGATGCCGTGAATTGTGTTAACGACTGTGTGTTTTTCTATATTGCTGGCTCCTTTTAGTATTAATGATGTCTATAAAACAATGCTAAAATATTTTAGGGTTATTTATATGATCAGTCCTGTTACTATAATATAATGTTATATAAGAACTACAATACTGGTACCTCAAATCAGACCTGCACAAAAGCAGTGGTATCTACTCTTTTTGTTTTAAAGGTAAAAATGTGAAAAAAGTGATATTATGAAATGCTACTAAACTAATGTTAATGAATACAAATTTTTATTATTATTTTCAGTTGTTTGAGAAAACCACGACTCATCTTATCTTGTATGTGAAAGACGTTCAACTCATCATCTTCAAGTGACCTAATGATTTCAAGTTTCTGATACTGAAAACTACATATTTTAATCTCATCTGAGGTAAAATTAAATCCATCTGATTCAATAAATAGATACGTTAATGAATTAAAAAATAAAAGAAATTCCACTGAATTCAATAAAGCGTTTTCAAGGTGTATGACAGACTAAGAAATGTTATAAAGCCTATAAAAACAGTTGTAAAGGAGTAAATACATGTCTTCTTAGGGTTTTTTTGCACTTTCTCTTCAGTTTGAGTCACACAGTGCAGATTCAGTCATACAGGATCCTCATTAGCACACTAAGACTAAGACAGATTACATGAGCCTTCAGATAAAACTGACTCACAGCTTTTTTCGGGCCGTCCGCCATACTTTAACAAACTGTTGACACGCAAACAGACCCAAGGTGGTGACTGACATTTAAACCCATTCCTCATCTCTCACTTTTTAATGATATTTCTGTTTTACAGAGACGATTTCTGGCCACAGCTCAGAGTCTGGAAGCGGTAAAGCAAGAGTAATGAGTGGGACATTTTGGAAGTTAACTCACTGTTACTGTGCCAGTGAGGTTTGTATGGAGACAGAGGGAAATGAACTGTATCAATGGAGAATGTGTGCTGCTCCAGGTACAGGTGAGGTTCCAGTCAAAGCTAAACAGAACAGGTCCAGTTTAGTTCATTTCCACAGTAAAAAGGGAGCAGGAGAGAGACCCAGAGGGTACAGTTAGTGCAGCTACATCCTCAGTCTGTTTCCTTCAAAACATCCGCTCCATGAATCAGACATCTTATTTACCGAGTGGCCCCCTCCTCCGCCCTGTACCTCCATCCCATTCCCTCTATTCCTCCCCTCCTTCTCTGGCCGAACACCATCACCCCACCCGTCTCACCCCTCTCCTCTTCGTCTCCTCCCCTGTCTCTTCTCTTACGCCCAGAAAGAGGAAGGTTCTTGAAAGGTCTTTGGTTACCATGGTGGTTCTCTATAAAACCGCTATGACTCAAAGAGCCCTCTGACTTCTTAACAGGAAAAAAAAACTACAAATCAGAATAAATAAGCAACTGTGGTTCTTTAAGTTATTTTTAGTCCAATAACTCAGTCCACTTCACTTGTTCTTGAAGGACTTGTATCACTTTAACATAAATAAAAACATAATCTTCATCATTGTCAGACATTATTAAATGTCACATTGTTTCCTGTGAACACATCAGTGTGACAGTAACACTAAAAACTACCGAAATGTAATAACCGAATGTAGTAAATACAATTAATGGCTATTACTGAAAAAGGCAGAGCACAATGAAAATGTTATAGATCATAACTTTCAATTAAAGTAGATTGTTACATTGTTTACTAAATAATTTGCAATTGGTGATACAGAATCAATGAAGACAGATATGTTCATGACCTTTAAGTTTGAAATTATTATTCGAAAGTAAAGTTACGACACATTACCAGTGTTGGGTTTAAGGCAATAAAGGAACATCTTATCTTATTACTAGTAATAATATTAGTGTTGAACCCAAAGGAATAAAAGGTAGCGCATGCAAATTTGCATGAAAAAGTTGACTAATTTCAATTAAAATTTAAAATAACAATTTATTTATGTCAGAAAAACACAGGAACTTAAGACTTTGGTTTAGCGCCACAAACAAAATACTGGGAAGGTGCATCCTTCAAATCTAACTAGTAATAATATTACTAATAAACTTCAGTAATAATACTAGAGTTAGTCACAATATTACTTTTCTTCTTGTCACCCTCTACTAAACTGAAATCTAATCACATCCTTGGATTCATTTTGCAACTTTGGAGGAAACTAGCTTGGAAGATGGAAATGCTTATATTCAGCAGCTGGAAATGTTCCCATTACTTTGGTTTCAACCAACAGAACTTGATATTAATTCATTGTAAGTCTTTTTTTAGGAGAAGGGACATAATTACTTATATTCTGTGGGGGTAAAAAAGTAATATAACTATTAATTTAACTAATAACTGTTGACAGGGAGTGATAAGTAAAGTGATAATATTACTTTTTAAATGACTAATGAGTAATAAAAAACATAAATTCTGAGTAACTAGCCCAACACTGCACATTACAGTGTTTTTACTGAGAATATTTATTGAACAAAAAGATAGATTGCTGCATGACTTGTACCAAATACAGACATAAAGAGAATGAATGAGGAGTAAAAAGCTGACTGAAAACAATCCAATATATGAAGGCGCTGTGTAGACGATTAAACTCGCACTGTGACAGAAGAAAAATAAGGTTTTAGCCTTTGAATACATTTTACAGCAATTGATTTTGCGATTTATTAATCAAACACTCTTATTGTATAATTCAAGCCCCCGGGGGCTTTGATAATAATGTGGTCCTGATTATTTCTCTCTTTCATTAAACAGTCACAAGTCATCGTCACCAAATCGAGGCCTAAAAATATCATTTCCTCTCGGTAAATCCTCCTCACCTCTCACACATACCAGGGCACAAGCTGCAATTAAAGTGCATTTAATTTTAGTCTCATCTGGCATGTTAGCTGTACAAAGGTACCAGTGTTAGCTGGAGGCCAGAGAGAGAGAGAGAGGGAACACACGGAGGTATTTATAGTGAAAAAAGGAGCAAGCAGAGATGGAGGGAGGAGTCTGCATCTGAGGGAGAAATAAGAGTGACAAAGAGGTGAAGTTCAGGGAGAATAGAGAGTGTAAGATTTGTTGTTTTCATTTTTCTAACAGCTGCACGATGAGAGGATGTGTTGAGGCTGAGCGGAGAAAGAGAGAAACGATGAAGGGAGATCTACGAAGAAAACAAGAACAGAAAAAACACACAGTAAAACATTTTAAAGTAATAAATGTTTAGGGAGTCGAGTTGGGAAGACGAAGAGGCTAACCGGGTGTTGCAGACCTGAACGTGGAGCCCTGAGCGTCCAGTAATGACACTAAGGCTTACCTACGGGCTCATATTATGAAGCGTCGCTGACCAAGCTGCAATATGTGGCCTTTATTTTATAGCACAGCTGAAGAAAGAGAGAGAGAGAGGGGATGATATGTAGCAAAGGGCCACAGGCTGGATTCAAATCGAGGGCCGCTGCTATAGCGAGTTGAGAGTTGAGAGCAAAGACAAAAATATCCTCTTTATTATACTTTTTAGTGTTTTAGTTATGCTTTAAATTCCTGCAACATCTGGCATCACAAACAAATTTGGGTCAATAGTCTTATCAACAGACCTTTTTCACAGCAGTCATTTGGACATGAAATAGTAGGGTAAACCCAGGTGTTACCAGTGCTACTAATTAAGGCTCTGTTCCATTTAGTGTAGCAGAGCCTTCCCAGTGAACCAACATGCAAAATAGCAGCACCCTGACTCTGTTTGACTGAACAAAACCTTAATCAGTATCACTGGTAACACCTGTGTTTACCCTACTATTTCATGTCCAAATGGCTGCTGTGAAAAAGGTCTGTTACAATCAGACTTTAAGTACTCACAAAGGTACCCTGGTCTACAGTTTTACTCTGTCTATACAGCCTGCACCTTCTCTTCCCTCCCTCCCCCTCCTTCTTTCTGTTCATTGTTCCACGTTCAGGTGCTCTGCTGGTTGGTTAATGGTTAACTTCGGGCTCGGCCCTGGCGGAGAGCGGAGGGGAGGAGGCGGCAGCCATGAAGAAACGGTGACATTTCACTGCCATTATTCATTCGTGCTTTGTTCTTGCAGCGCTGCAGAGTGTTTGCACATGGGATGGAGTGCAGGGCGGAGGGATGCTAAGATGGAGGGATGAATGGTGTAGGGCGTGGAGGGAGAAGGAGAGGGAAGGGGGGGGTGGACAGGGGGTTTGAGAGGTGAAGAAGTCATGGGGTTAAAGTGTGAGACACCTATGAGGAGAGGATAAGAGAGACAAAGGCCTCTGTTTCTCTGCCCCACTATCTCTTACTCTTAATCCCTGTGATCTTCTTTTATGCTTTTGTGCCTTAGTTTTGAACTTTTCTTAATAATGTTTTTCACAGTCGTTCTTTCTCTCTATCCCTAACACACACACACACACATATATATAGAGGGCCCACACACACTGATACACACACACGCTCTTCCCAGCTGTTTACATGGTGTGTTTGCACAATATGGTGGCTGGGAGGAGGAGAAGAGCTAAGGAGGGGCAGGGATGTTAACCTCAGTCACGGATGTTCTCTCTTCTGTCCAAACCGCCACAGATAACCTCATCAGCTGCTGTACTTTTACTGTTTCAGAACGGTTACAGTCCTCCTGAGTGAACCCCTGAGTCACAAACCTCCCCCGATGAGCCGATGATTGTTAATGTGTAAGGATGTGTGTTATACTTCTGTATTTGTTATGTAATAAAAGTCTGTGCCATGATATTTTATTGTTATTAATCTTACTAATCTTATTAATGGAAGATTGTACTTGATGAAATGAGCACCAACCAGTATACAACCAGTTCAAATGGAGGCCATCACTGCATCTGATCTCACAGGTCATTTTGTATAACATAAACTTTGACCAAAACTTTATTCAAACTTTAACCAAGCAAATTTACGACCTAATCTATGACCTATATAATAATTTACATTACCATAAAGATACACTCTGAATCACCAAATGTCCTTTCAGAAGACTGAAAGTGTACATAAACCAAAAGCTTTTTATCTGACCAATAAAAATCTCTTTAAATTACATTTCTATAATATAATTTAACATTATAGCTGTTCAAGCTAACAGAAAAGTCAACCATAATAATATTTCTTCTGGATATGAAATCAGCTGAGAATATGTGTATCTATTAAATTTAGTGTTTAATGTCATTTTAAACCAACTACCAACTCTGTTGAGTTTCTGACCACCAGTAGCGTTATAGAGCAATGTTTTACCATATGGGTTCCCGCCTGTGTGACATGCATGTGCACACGGTTGCTGCGATTCACATTGCTGCCGATGGTTTCACACTGTTCCAGTGATCAGCAATGTACAAAGAAGAAGAAGAAATACAGCCTCCTCCAGGCTCAACTTTTGCAGCAACACAACATGACGTCATTCATCAAGGCACTGTGTTAGCCAATTAAATACATGCCAGTGCAAATTCCTGGTAGATTACTTTGCATTTATTTCCACTGTTTACCTCTTAGTCTTCATGACAAAAGAAAAAACACTTGCGGCCATGATAACTTTCCTCTTTTCATCCTGTCTGAATATTACAAACCACTGTGCAGTGGCTTCTGATAAGCACATTATACTGCTCCTGGTTTATATTTAGATGTCTCACTGGTACTTTAATGCAGGGCTGTTTTTTTTACTCAGTGCAGGTTTCAAATAAATGTTTGACTAATGTAATTGTTAGACCTCAAAGATACACACA
>NW_023340257.1:24574472-24574949 GCF_004916995.1 Morone saxatilis
TGTTTACAAGGAAACTCCACAGGGAGTCAGATCTTGAGCGTAACATATTTTACAGTGAAACACCTGCATGATTACATGCATGTTTTCAGCGACTTTTATATTTACCATCAGATTTTTATATATTGCACAATACGTTGCTTTATCCTGGTATCTTGGGAAGAACATTAAGTCAAGAAATGTATCATCTAAGATGTTTCAAATAAAGTATGAAACATATTCTGCCAAACAATAACTGAAGTTAGCCAATTATCCTTTAAAACAAAAAGCCACCTTCGTGTCCAAAAGTAAAAACTGTTGATTATTTTAAATTTCAAAACGTGAACACTTATCTTCTATATCGTGCACCATTGTATCTACCAAACCCTCACTGATGGACTGATACTCAAAACTGGCTGCACCTAAACACACACATACGGTACAGACTCTGCATGAGTCACTGCAAGTATTGTGCATGATGTTCTGTGTGTGTGTGTATCC
>NW_023340257.1:24574968-24575214 GCF_004916995.1 Morone saxatilis
ACACACACGCACACACACACAGGTTGTGCAGAACAATGGCTGGCTTTGACAGAGCCGGGCTGTCAGGAGGAGATGGGCTGGATCTATTGTCTGCTCTGTTTACTCACAGACTCACCTGGCACTGAGCTAATAGCACCGGCTCTATCTGTCAGTGCAGGGGACGGGGGTCTCAGCCCACACACACACACACACACACACATACACACACAGTCACATATACCATGAGACACACAGGGTGTAATACAA
>NW_023340257.1:24575314-24575474 GCF_004916995.1 Morone saxatilis
CACACACATACACACACAGTCACATATACCATGAGACACACAGGGTGTAATACAAGTTCATATTCGTCTGCATAAAAGCATGAAATGAACACAGACATCATTGTACATTGGCTTTATGAAAAGGTGATGTGAGGGGCATTTTCCTGTGTGTGTGTGTGTG
>NW_023340257.1:24575570-24581374 GCF_004916995.1 Morone saxatilis
GGAGGAGATGTGTGTGTGTGTGTGGGGGGGGTGTCTTTCAGGTTTTTACCACTGTGCAAACACACACAAACACACACAGCAACCACAGTTGATGGGTTTTGATGGGATCAGTTGGAAGCCTCAGAGTGACCCTGCCCCAACCCCACCCTTGTTTGATCGACAAGGGTGAGAGAAGAGGGGTATGACTGTGTGCATGTGAGAGTGCGTGCTTGGGTGGGGGTTTGTGTATAATCGAAGACAGAAATCAGGATGATTGTAACTCATCCTGGACAGAAACACATCAGAAGATACCAATACTTATAGCTGACTTTTAATAGAATAAGGTATCATTGTATAATGCGCACCAATCCTCTCTGTGGCACTAAACAGCTGATGAACTTTGAGTATTGGCTTTGTCAGACTTTTGCCTGTTTTTTTGTAAGTTTCTTAAAGACTTTCTCGCGTATTTAAATGAAATTTGAAACAAAATTGGACCTCATGGGTTGATAAAAAAAGTGAATGATTAGGTTTTTTCTGGATCCAGGTGTGGATAAATAAAAATCTAAACCATATTTTCTTATAATAAAATACCAATTTTGTACCTGTTAATTGAATCTGATTACTGTGACCGGGCTGTACTTGCAGTTGTCCATTTTACCTTCTCTGACATGTATCTTAAAATCCTCCGTAGAACGGGGCAGCGGTACCAGAGGCCTCATTTGTTTCACAACTTATCCTTTAATGTCAGTAGTTCACTCTCAGGTCTCAAGGCCTGAGCAGTCAGGAGCAGTGCCGACCTCGACTGATAAGCCGTTTTTTTGTTGTTTTTCGGCTTGGGGCTTGGCTGTCTGCCAGCTGATAACGACGTGGGGCATACCTGCTGCATTAATGATTGGTCAGCCCTGCCTCCTGCCCTCGCCCAGGTTCTTTATTTTAACATAATTCTTTATTGTTTAGGCATTGAGCAGAAACTAAATCTTATCAAGTGAAGGCATGAGATCTACAGTATATGTCTGCCATGAACAGCTCCAGTTACAGCTACTGCAATAAAATATGCTACAGGAACAAATGGCATTACTTTTCCAACCTTTATTAAACAGTTTACAACTTCTCTTCATACAATAGTCTCCTAATTAACGCTGTGGAGAGCTTTAAAGATGCAGTTTCTGGTCGAGTCAAGCGAATCCTCATTAACGTCCAACAGTTCAGTCGACTGCGGCACTGACAGGCGGTAATGGAGGGAGGGTCTTTATCCACAGCGGCATCTGTTCACAGTGTGCCGCACACCACTGCATACCTAACTACCTACAAGTGCATATGTGATTGTGGGCTTTCATGTGACATAATGCGTCCTGTGCCCGGCCACAGGGGAGGTCCTCGGCTCTCAGGAAGCAGTGTCTAAAGATCTGCTGATTGGGTTTCTGGTGGTGGCTGCATGTCGATATGTAACAGTACGTATCATTTATATGATGTTTTAAATGAAGCTCATTTACAGCCATATGTAGCCATAAAACCAATCTATCTATAGATACAGTTAGGTACCAGCTTACATCTGTCCACTATGACAGCTCAGAAATAAACTGCAGTTAGCATCAACACTGTAAGAGCAACAATGTATAATCCTGATTATCTACAATGTGGAAAAGAAACTGTCGTGTAGCAGAGCCTACACATAATGAAAGTCACACATGTGCTATTGCTCTCTTTCTCCCTCTCCTCTCACCTCCTACAATAAAATATTCACTGATATCAAAGCCTCAAATTGAGAAGAGTGAGTCACCAACTCTCCACTAAACCTTTAGATCCATTAGTCCTGTGCTGCTGTTGCAACAGAGTGGAGAAAGCCAGAATTGCATCTGTCACTGTGGGTCAGTATTAATAAGCAGAAACTGATTACAGCAAAGAGACTGTTTCAAAAATACGATTTCCACATGTTTCTAAAGGGGATATTATTATTTCCTCACTCTGTATTTTTGTTTTTGATTATATCTTTGGGTGGGACTGAGCGTGATATCAGCAGTACAGTGTAAGAGCAGCATCTGAAACTGGGTGCTGTGGGTCGGGCAGTGACCTAGGGGTTGTCTGGGCTGGATAAAAGGAAGTCCTGGTTAATGAGTAACAGTGGCGATGTGGCCTGGCGCTACAGGTGGGGTAGGTGGGGGTTGGCCAGGATTCACACTGATAAGAGGGTAAGGCAGAGTGAGTTTTTTGGGGGTGGGGGCAGCAAGAGAGACTGGAGCTTTGTTGTCCATACTTGAATATATTAGTAATATTGTTTATTTTTAAAAGTGGTGACAGTGAGCTGGAGGAAGGAAAAGCAGACAGGAGACATTAAAACCAGCCGCCTGTTGGAGGCTGGAGGAAGATGTCTGAAGATTTAGTACTTGATTAGCAGATTACAAGAACTGATATCCATGTAATTCAGGCTGAACACACAATACACATTGTTAAATTATTGGTTTAACTACACAGGAGGTAGTAATCAAAGTGGTGTGATAATCATATCACTCTGATTACTACCTAGTAGCAGCAGTAGGTGTAGCAGCAAAACTAATACATAAGTAGAAAGTAAGTACATTTACTCATGTGTTGTACTCAAGTACAAATCTTGGGTACTTTAATTGAATGTTTCGTGAGAATGTATGTACAACTTTATAATAAATTAATCAAGTCCTTAGATGATGTATTTCTATAAACTTAAAAAAAAGTTAAGTTAAAAGTTACATTTCAAAGCTGCTCACAGGCAAATGCATCAGTTACAAAGGTTTTTTGAGTACTTTTTGACACTTATTTTGCTGCTGATACTTAAGTACTTTACTTGTAATGCAGTATTTTCAGCATTGCGCTACTGTTACCGGTAGTGATAGCATCAGCTCCAGTAGTGGTACCATTAGATGTGTGACAAATGTAGCAGTGGTAGTACAGTAGTAAGTAAGAGTATTCGCAGTTAACAGCAGTGGTAGTAGTCCTATCTGTATCGGAAGCAGGAATATCATAACTACATGAGTAACAGCAATAGTGTCACTGTAGCAGTATTTGTACCTGGAACATAAATACTACTATTAGAAGTAGCAGCAGCAGTAGCAGCAGTAGTACAGCTGTGCTTTATCGATCTCAAAGTGGGAAATTCCTTCCCCTGCTGAAATACCGTAAGTGATGTAACGCACAGACCGATCAGATTATCTCAAGGTTCACTGTGGAAATGCTTCAACAGGGTCCTCCGTACAGACAGCCAGGTTTTAACTCTTATATTCACAACTTCAATCAATTATCAATCTTCATTTTTACAAAAACATTAAGTGTAATATGATCATTTCTATTGATTATTCCGACCACTCAAATTGAGTGAGCTGGAATGTGAGGTGATTCAAACTGATCTTAGCGCTGTCAGACAGAGAGGTTTAGAGAGCGCTGATAAGACCCCCGATACTGACCTAAAAGAGGTTGTCATGGGAACCAATTTCACCTTTAACCTCAGCACTTTAGCTTCACTTCCTCATTCTAGACAGGAGAGAGCGACGTGAGATTTACATCAGGAATTTATCCAAGCAATCGGTTGGTCTGTCGCTGATATTACGATATATCGGAAACTATTAATTAACCCTGATACACCTATTAGAAACAGCCATGCACTGTTCACACTGTAATATTTCCACTGGATGCAATGGGGCACCCATAGAAAAATCTTCTTCCTCTTTTATTTTGGAGACTCTTCACTGTCCATTAACTCCATTTAATATTCCTGTCTTGTATGTTGATGCTGTTTGAATCGTTGGATCTCTATAAGTCTGGATTCCGTCTCTCACATGGGAAAACTTACTCAGGCAACTTGAATAGATTTTAATGAAATAAATTCCTCATTTCATTTCAAAGCAAACTGCAGGTTGTTATTTGAAACCTTCCAAATCTTGTTTGTCCAAACTGCAGAATCTTCACCTCTTTAAAGAGCTTTGCTCCCAGTCTGTTTTTCTTGTGTCTTAGCTGAACAAAAGCACGCTTTAAACACAACAATGCAGAGGAAATCCCTTGCATTCATGGCCAGGGTGTAAAGTTTAGGGCCGAAAGCTTTAAGGGTTAAACTAATGAGGATATAAAGATATACCTCAGGATGCACCACCTACCTCCTCTTCTCCCCTCCTCTTCCCACACACAGGCCTGGTTCGACCGGACTGGGTAATCAGTTACCTGCTCTATCTGACCTGCACTACCCACGTAGCCTGCTAGCACGCACACACACAAACAGCCCCCAAAGTCCACTTGAAAAGTCAGACCATGTCCACTCTAATGTGGATAAAAGCTTTTTAGGTCACAAAAACATTGCATCTGCACTCAGACTCGATTATAAATACTGTCCACTCTGGAATACACGCAATCGCTTAGTTTTATGTCATTTCTAACAAGTAGTTTCAGCCAATTTGTTGTTTCTTGTTTACAGACCAAATGTAAAGATTCTGAAAAATGGATCTTGACAGTCAGACACACAATGCCAGTTGCAGACGTTTGTGTCTAAAATGCAGAGCAAACTGCAATGTAGTGTGTTCAACCACCACTAAAATTGACTTGATTTTAAAAAGCAGTTCTCTGTTTGTGTCAGCGTGGTCCATGATTGTTTAGTCAGATCACTGCAATGCAACACAGACACAAAATAGGCAAACCTGCGCACCATGTGCATATTCAAATGGGCTGACATATTGACTTACAGTCACATTTTAATGTCAAATGTGCTTTTGACATTAAAAGACACCTTTTAGTTCAAAGGTCAGCAACCTCAGAAGAGCCATAGTTGGGCCCAAAAAAAATCTGTCTGGACCCACAAACAACAAACCAGTATTGGATTCTGTTAGAGCAAGCATACCAGTATGCCTGCAGTATTGTGAAAGCAAAGGAGCCAGGTCAGGACATAACGTATAACGCACATTTTAGTTGCCAAAATGTAAAAAAAAAAAATTTATTTGGTGTAATGACTACATGTTTTTTTCAAATTAGAGAATCTAAGAATCTTCTAGGCCTACAACAATAAAAATGTTTTCTTAAAAATAACTGTTACGACATGCAGCCCTGCAGTTGGAGGTTCTGTTTTAGTTGTTTTCAATCCCTTTCAAGGGTTTTTCAATGCTAATTTTTGGAAAAACACTCAGTAAATGCCTCTGCTAGCACTAAAGGTATGCTCAGACAGTCAACTCAAAGTGACTTTTAGAATCGGAGTAATTGCATATAAAGACACAGATTCACTCCCTCTTATTCATGAATAAAAAGGTTTGAATACATTTTTTAAATAGGTCTGGGTTTGAGCTGACCACATACACACAGTTAGCACCTGTTGTTACAGCAGAGTCTGCACTGTCACTGGCCGTCTGTGGCTCATAAACACAAACTGCAAAAATACCAACATTTAAAGAATCGGAAATCTACTTCACTTTACGTTTATACTGCTCTAATCCTCTCCGAGCTATATATTTAAACATGTTCAACTCACAACTGCCCCTCCAGCCATCTAACTGCCCACACAACCTACTGACAGTTAACTTCCCATGTTGTTCTACATCCTCCTTATTTTAATAGCCCAACTACCCACCACAACAGTCTTTGACCCCCCAGACCAGTATCTGGGCTATCGCTGAACAGTCTGTTCTCCCCGCTCATTCCCCCTCCGTCATCTTTAACATTGTCACCCACATACCTCCCCCACACACACCCCCGCCCCCGGTCACAGAGTCCAGCTCAGACAGACATGGGTGGAGGGTGAACAGAATGAACTGGCTTACTGTCAAAATCGATTTAATTTCATCATTTTATTTACTAATTTATCCACTGAAAATCCACCA
>NW_023340257.1:24581474-24581891 GCF_004916995.1 Morone saxatilis
TGTGGTCCAGGTAGTGTGTGTGTGTGTGTGTGAGAGAGAGAGAGAGTGTGTGTGTGTATGTGTGTGCTCTTGTACGTATGTTTCTTTGTGAGGACCAAGTTTAATTTTCAGACCTTGAGCAAAGATAGTTTGAAAAGTGGGGACATTTTCCCCAGCTGACTGAGGGTTCGGACTTGGTTTTCGGGTTTATGGTTAGAATTAGAATTTAGTGCAGGTATGTGCACGAGTTGTGATCAGTAAGATTAGGACTACCTGCCTCTCCGCTAAACCTGTTAACAAATCAAATAGTCAGTCAGTTATTCGGGTGGCGACTGGTTTGTAGCAGACTGAGCAGTCGTTCCACTTCCTTCTCTACATCCTTTAACTGCACAGATGACTGGATTTCCTAAGATCCTGGAAGCTGTGTGTGTGTGTGTG
>NW_023340257.1:24581950-24582243 GCF_004916995.1 Morone saxatilis
AGAAAGAGAGAGAGAGAAAGAGATCACGCAAGAGGACATCAGATCAATCATGAGTGACTAATGAAGTTCAGTTCTTAGCAGGAAGCCATGAGTCAGTACAGTACATCAGGTACTAACTGGTGGGTGTGAACCTGGGACTGTATTTTCGCTCCGTTAAGAAATAAGCTACAGCATGGTTTCTAAACCCATGAGACTGTCCCTACAGTGGATCTTTGGTCATTTGCATCATGGGACACAAAATATAATGTTTATGAACCTACTGTTGGGAATCTGTAAATAATGTTATAACGAAT
>NW_023340257.1:24582303-24609259 GCF_004916995.1 Morone saxatilis
AAAATTGAATTGAATTGAATAAGAAAAGGGGAAGTTCATGTTCGTTCTACCTGGATTACAGCACAGCTAGAAAAAAAGAGAGTTGCAGAAGTTCCTAAAGGAAGAGGAAAATTAGGAGGGAAAGGTCCTGTTTCAGAGACCGAAACCAAAAGATATTTAATCAGCTATTACATGAAAGAAAGACATAAATCACAAATAAGAAGCTGTAACTGGGGAACGTTTGACATTTTAGCTTGAAAAATGCCTGACATTATTAATTAAATACTAAAATTGTTGTTATTTATCTGTAAATGAACAAAGTGATAAATAGGTTCATTTTTCAAGTATACATTTTATTTTCATTATCAGTAGTATCAGTATTATTTTTTACAATTATTTGTTTAGTGAACGTGAACAATCCCATCAGTCCAAAACCAAAATATAATATATATATATGTTTATAAGGATATAATATATTTATATAATTTATTATATAAAGTATTTAGTTTATAATGATGAAACACAAAAAAGCAGCTCACCTTGGAGAAGCTGGAACCAGCTTGAATTGGGCATTTTTCCATCATAACTGATTTAAATGAAAGATCGATTCTCATTTCTGTAATGTAATAATTAAAATAAATAAATTGATTAATGACTAATTGCCTCAGCACCACTGATATGGGAACCTTGCAGGAACTCAGAAAAACAGGATATGGATGGATAACATTGGATAAAAGAACATAGTCCCCATAGTTATAGTTTAGAGATATTTAAAATATATGAGTGAATATAGAAATCAAAAGTTTTGTGACTTTATTTTTAGTAAACACTATAAAATAAAACAAAAACATTACAGGAAGAAGACTCATTGCACTGCTGAGGAAATGTAAATCCCCACAGCTGGTTGGTCTTTCTGATATTGGAGTTCATTTCTGTGAAATCTGCGTTTAGGTCTCGCAGTCTGAATGACGAAGCTACTATAAAACTGTTGCCACCATAGAGTCACCGGCTGTTACCAGCCTGGTTTGGTGATGTCAGTGTTTTTTATGGCCCACACAGCCATAAATAGTTGACTCAAACCTTATATTGTCTCTTTACTGAATAAAAGGAAAAAAGGTGGGCTTCTATTTGCATATCTCACACATTTCCAGAGAGGTGTAAACAAACAAACAATCATTTGTTTTAGTTTTATTTGCTTAATCTGCTTACTGAAGCTCTCTGGAAGGAGCTGCATGTATGTATTGTAGTGGGGTTTTTTTTTAGTGTTTTAGCAGTGGTTCATGTTTTCATGTTGCACACAGGGATTCGGATCCAGTAAGATAAGATTGATAGAGGGATGAAGCGAAGATTTTTATGCATCCATTAAGAGGCAGAATAAGTTCTGTATTAACTGACCCAGTGACTCCCTCTAAAGGACCCACATGTTCCTCCCAAGATCAGAATCACATCATGGTACAGGCACGAAGAGGGGCACTTCAAATAAATATGGAAATTAAGTTCAAGCACTTAAAGATAACTGTGAGGATGCCATTGGAGTATCGGTTACCCAGAATGCAAAGAGAAAAGTCATTTGGGTAAAAAGCGACTTTAAGCAGAACTACGGCGAGTAAAAAACAGGAAGTGCCTCTAGAAACGAAGAGCAGAGGCACGGCTGAGTTCAGGTAGCTGCTCGGTGACTCACTGGGTTCAGCCCTGACGCAGTATCACGAACACACCTACTCTGGGACTTCTAAGAGGAAAATAAAACCTTTATAGGACGTTGATCCGCTATCAGCCCACTCCTGGCGATTCAGGAAGTTGTTTAAAAAAAAGAACATGACAAAGCATGGTGTTGTTAGCGGTCTATATGATGTACAGATTAAAGCAGCTGCAAGTTGCACATTGACTCATTTTACATCATTACTCAACTTAAAAGGTCACATTACAAACTCACTTGTTAAATTTTAATATTTCTGCTTCAAAACAAAGCCACAACAACAACAACTGTTGACTCCTTTTACAAAATACACATTCACACAATTCACATTTCTATTAAACAGTCATTTTCACCAGATCCTGTAAGATTTTATCTTTTTATATATTCTTAGTGTAAACAAAGATTTGACAAAATAGCGTAGCTCACCAAAGGAACAACATTCAAATTGGACAACAAATAACTGAAAGACAAATCATTGATTAGGACAATTAAGAAATTAATTTGTTGTGTTTGCAGGTAACTGAAAGAGAGCATCAGTCAGAGGACAGCAGGCATCTGTACTGTGGGAGTGAAGCATGTCAGCTTTTTATAACCTCGCCATAACTCGGCCTCAGTTGTTGTAAAAAAATAAAACTGTCTTGGATATTCTGGGCCAGTCTCCATGGTTACACACATATGCACAGACACACATGAAACCCGCCTCAAAGTGAGAATAAACACATTTAAAAATAGTAATTCTGTTTGTTTGTAGTGTAAAATAATAATAAAATTTCAGCGGGGAGAAAAAAGGTGTGTGTGTGTGTGTATGATAATCTTGGAATTCTTGGCTCTTTCTTTCTTATCAAGCAGCAGGTTTCACCACCAACAAAAGGAAATATGACCATTCACCACACCTTTCATAAAGGCACCCTGCACTGTTTTAATGGATACTCACAGTGACTGTGTACTGGAAGCTGTTAGAGAGGAAATAAACTGCACTCTTTCTCTCCTCTCTGTTCTATTATCCTCTCTGCTGTCTCCATCTCCAACCATCACTTATGTTTGAGGAGGTCAGAAATCATAAAGTCTGTCCTTGCACTAGGGCGCCCCCTGTTGATGCATAATCATCACACCTGTGGCTTCAGTTAAGAGTTTGAACTGAAGCCAAGCTGACACTCTCAAACTCATGATCAAAGGATGTTTCCAGAAGAACTGATATATTTGTATGTGGGTGTGAACTGATAATTTATGTCTCTGACATCCGATCTCTGCCTGTCGCGGTACATGTGGATAAATGGCAAACACGTATTCTTAAAGGTACATATGCATATTTAGCACTGAGCTGCAGCAGTAATTGTATACAGCTCTGCTAAAATGCATAAATTAAATTAATAGGTTGCATATCAAGACATCACCTGAGAACTCTTTGTTATAGTTATACCTTAAAGGACCAGTGTGCAGGATTTAGTGGCATCTAGTGGTGAAGATACCGCTCGTCTTCCAAGCGTGTAGGAGAAACTACTGTGGCCACAAAACCTGTAATAAACACAAAAAGGCCCTATCCAGAGCCAGTTTTTGGTTTGTCTGTTCCAGGCCACTAAACATGGCAGTTCAACGTGGCATTTTAAGGTAACGAAAACCAGATTCTTATATTCAGGTGATTAAAAACTAATGAAAACTTACCTTTAAATATCATATTCCATTTCTGCCAGTAGACCCTCCTAAATGTTACACACTGGACCTTTAATGATGGGTTGTTAGCTTCCATTTGTTGAAGACGTACTAAAATGTTAGAAATACTGTTACTTTATTGATATATTTAACTTTAAAAAAAGGAGAACATTGTTGGTTTATGATTTTGTGCCACTTAAAAAGTTGAACAGACGGATTATTAAAATATGACATGTTAGGTTGTGCAGTGTATCAGGCATCTATTTTCCAGCTAAACTGCGACCAAGCTGGACATACAGATTGTAAGCACAGCAATATTTATTCTGCCAACCTGTAAGTAAAGACGCTCAAATCACCAGTCTGCTGTAAAAAATTACGCCACAGATGCTTCATCCCAACAACATCCAACATGGCTGATGGCAAAACTCATGCAAATAACCTGACAACCCTCTCCAATATGTTCACAGATCTGTGTTTGATACTGCTTCTTGGCTATAATAAGTAATCTGATTGTATGTGTGCTGCTACTGTGTTCTCTCTAATGCCCAAAACTAATTTCTTATGAGGGAGACAATAAAGGCCAATCTAATCTAATCTAATATGATATGATGTAAAACATTTCAGGGAATAAACACAATGTTTCAGAGAAGAGTTGGTAGCTCATGTTGTAGCGTTACATGAATTAAATAAGCTGGAAAAACTGGTCACAAACACGTCATGTGTCTCAGTTAAGACGAGTAAGAAGAGGTCAATTTTGTCATGTGACAGTCTTATTTGATGAAATATGGAAATGTATAATATGCATATACACATTCCCATATTTACTGTAACACTGAGCTGGGTAGATATTGTCTGACAGCTGTGGAAACACACGTACAAGATCAATATCAGTATCATCAGGTATTTAGCCTCACCTCATCACTTCTAGCTGTGCAGGCAGCCCCATGTCTGTCCATCCTGATCATCTCAGCTGGTTACAAATGAATAAGGCCTAAGCTAAGAAGACAGAAAGACCATTATATTACATTAAACACAGTATATATATAATATGTTGAGATGAAACCGGTTTACACACTCAAAGACCATCGATTGAATAAACCTTGGGATACTGAGTGGTTCTGAGGACCTGACGCACAATGCATGATGCAACAAGGTGGAAGAAATGCCACATAACCCTGCAATGAATGAAAAAAACGTGAATTTATTT
The DNA here is from genome assembly GCF_004916995.1 of Morone saxatilis. NCBI lineage: Eukaryota > Metazoa > Chordata > Actinopteri > Moronidae > Morone > Morone saxatilis. The sequence goes on from NW_023340257.1 coordinate 24,586,836, forward strand.
TTTTCTTTAAACAAAGACAAATAGTTATTGTCACTAATGGGAAAATGTTCCTGATGTCACAGAGAGTTACTCTTACAGTGAATCAAGAATAATGAGGTCAACTAAATTCAAACGTTGAAGTACTTTAAACATTTGGACATTGATTACACAATCAATGGCCCAAACTGTTGGCTGGGAAATAATATATATTTAAAAGATCTGAGTCAGGTCCAGGAAAAGTTCTAGATACGACTACTACCTGCAGCCACAGAGGCCTAGATTCTTGAAAATAAAACCAGTGTCTTTTTCATTAAATAAAGATAGATTAGATAGATAGATAGATAGATAGATAGATAGATAGATAGATAGATATATAGATAGATATGATAGATAGATAGATAGATAGATACGATAGATAGATAGATAAACAATAGAATTATAATATATATATATATTAATTAATGACTGAACAGATATACATGTATAATGATGATGATATATAGCATTTGTATAATAGATACCTTGAGTAACAAGATAATACACACAATAATAAAATATTATGAATATAAAGGATAGATAGAAGATAGAAGATAGATATAGATAGATAATGATAGATAGATAGAGATAGATGAAGAAGATAAATGTGAAAAAAAGATAAGAATACTGTATAAGTATGGTTCATGATATCAACATGAATAAGTTAATATATATAACTTATTGCCTGTGTTTCATTAAAATCAGCTGCTAATGTTGCCATGAATACACGGCGCCATCTCGTGGTTACCATTGGCAACAGCACTACTGTAACGTCACGGGGGACAGCTGCGCTCTAATTGGCTGCCGGGCTCAGGTCACATGATCCCTCTCCCCTCACTGTCCCGTCGGTGTTTTTTCTTGAACTGCGCCGTGAACGAGCTTCTCCTTTGTTTTTAGACTACTTTACAATGAGGCGACGAGCTTAAATGTTACTGTGAGTGAAGAAGGGACGTCGACGCGGTTAAATGCGAGGTTTTAACTCACCTGGCCGCGTGGTAACAGGTGGGTGGACAGATTTAGCTAAAAGTGTTGTTGTTGTTGTTGTTTTGCTTCGTCAGCGACTCTGGGTCAGTTTACGGTTTATTAATGTAAATGATAATGTTACAGTCAGAAGCTTTGCATATTCCCTTAACCTTACTTGTTAAGTCTTAAACTAGTGTGTGTTTTATTAAATATCTTCGCTACACTGCAAAGTGACCCACATTACATTCGTGTTTGTAGCTTTCTATTTGCTGACTGTGTTATCTAATCTGAAGCCCGCAGTATAAATGTGTTGCTCTTCTCTTTGTCTTTTGGGTGATTTGAGAATTGAGTAATCTTCTCTGACTCAGCTCCACTTCTTCAACTCGAGCCAAAACTCTTGAGTCACTGCTGTAATGTCATTTTGTGTGTCTGCGCAGATAAACAAGCCTTCTTTGTCCTCTGTGGTTAAAGATCTGCACACTGAAAGCTTTCTATGAATGCTATATAACCTGGAGATAATAGAGATTGTATAAAGCACAATGCAAGTAGCAACAGATGGCCCTGTCTCAATGTTTCACTGTGGACTGTGTTATATGTGTTTATGTTTCTTCCCATAAAGCGTATGAAATACTTTTCTAATGTAGTAAAGTTCCAGACTTAGTTTCTGTATCACCCAGCTTTGTTTGATTGTCAACATTGCACAGGAGCGTTTATCTTGTTTTTGTGTGAGTTTGAATTAAAATAACTTTTCTCTTTCTTGTGTCTTCTCTTGTTCCTGTAGGATCTGTTCATCAGCTTTAAAAAGAAATCAAACGTAAGTGCATCAGACCAAACCGGCGTACACATGTGGCTCGCTGGGGACGGGGACAGCTCTTAGATGTTTGGCCTTCCTTGGAATCAGTTTCAAGGAAACACAGTCACTTTAAAACACAGGACGCTTCCTCCATGTGAATGACTTCGAACCTTCTACACTCCTCTGCGTGATCTCAACCCTAAATGTTTGCTGTGTGTTCACAGCGGCTGGAATGAGTCACATGTTTCTGGGAGGAGACTTTCCTGAAGCTTTACACAGTCACGCTGCTACTGTCAGCATTAAGGCTTCCATACTTCCTCTCTCTCTCTCTCTCTCTCATAAGCAATCAAATCCCATAAGTCACAAGACCAGTGTTTTTTTGTTTTTTGACGCAGGGTATTTTGGACCTGCGTGCAGCTTGTCAGCAGCTGGAGCTGTGTGTGTCTTTGTGCTAGAGATGAGCTGTGCAGGTTATTCTCTGTCTGGTGTTGAAAACATCTAGAACCTCCTCTTTGTCAAGTCTGTAAAGGGTAGGCAGAGGTGTGTGTGTGTGTGTGGAAGATAGACAATGGTGCTTGAGATATATTGTTATATAGCTACGTTGCTGTAAAACGTTAATTTCAAACAGATTTTTGAGGTTATGATAGTCAAGGAGAAAGTCTGTGATGTTCAGTTCACTTTATATATTTATTTAAAACTGGATTAAATCCTCAGCTGCACCCCGGTTGGTAAACCTCGGTGTGTTGAATACACTGAGGTGATTTCTGTGAAATGAATTAAACTTTTTATCTTCTATTATCATTTCCAGCGTCAGTATCTGGACATTCATCAATTCTTTACCACAGAAACACGAAGACATTGTGTAACGTTGTTGTTCCTGTTGTTTGGTCTCAGAGCCGCAGAGGATCATCTGACCTGAGCTGACGCTACTGATATCTATCAGAGCAGATGTCATTTTGACTTTGAGAATGAATACCGACATCCCTTACAACCAGGTAAGCTGCATTCTTTACTTTAGTTAAACCAGTCATTAAGTTTATGGACAGAAAATGAAACTATTTTCCACTTTCATTGGGTTTGATTGTTTGTTTAACAGCAAACATTGACACTGAGTAAAGCTTCTCTACAGTGAGGCTTCATTGGCTCACATTGTAGAAATCTAATTGATCACCTTTGAAAAGTAAATATATTCACTGGCATATTATTTTTTTCTCACTAAAGGATGAGTTAATGTACTAATGGTTTGTACTGTATTTTAAGGAGAAAATGCTTCCTGTGTTGATCAGATCAGAACTGTGGAGTTTCCTCATATCGTCTTTCATAAAGTGAGAGCACCATGCCAGCTCTGAGTCAAATCTCCATCTCATATATTCATCTTATACTCACCTTTGTTTTGAAAAAAAAAAAACAATGGATGGGTTTACAACTGGTGAATTTCTGTATTGTTATGGATGCTGCAAACAGTGGAAGTCAGGGAATTTGAAAAATACCCCGACTTCATTCAAGAAAAAAAAAATAGTTTAATTAATTTCTAGAAGTTTTACTCACTGAAAACTCCAACTGTGAGTTAATATATTTTTCTGACTTATTTAGGAAAAAGAATCTGGTTTAACTTCATCGTCTGAGGCCTCTCTGGCTGCAGGATTCGTACCTATCTAACATAAGAATACATACATCTAACAGCTGATCTGCTTCTATCCATCCCTTAGCTGCAGTGTGATATCTAAACTGCATTACCCAGTTAGTCACATGCTGTATACTACTAGCTGTAGTGAGCTATTACTTATGTTGAATCCTCCTCCATTGAGGGTTCAGTCCAACCAGATCACAAAAAACACAGTCAAAGTGAAAGTCTCTCCCCGCCTGACCACGATATCCACTTTATATGGTAGTAGTTCAGATTGCTCCTACAGTGCTCATGCATGGGTCGCAGACATGGAGTTTCTTGTGAAAGTGAGGAAAGAGAACAACATCATGTTGCATATTCAATGAAACTGGCTTCAGGTTGGAATTAAAATCCTCGAATTATTGTCTGCTCATTGTGTTAATGTGTTCTTCTGATGCCTGTAGCTGGTGGACGTGGAGAGAAGGAGACAAGAACACAACAGGAAAGAACAAGTGGTACGTTGGCGACACACAGACTCAAATCGATTCAGATGTATTTAGTACCAAACAACCTAACAGAAACAAATTCAATTTAAACATAATTTACTGGTCGACAGCCACAGCGTTGACACGTTGCTCCCCCTCTTCCAGTATTCCAGGTGTGTGCTCGCTCTGGCCACTGTGGCCACTTTGCTGCTGGTCGCCACGGCCTTCTACAACCTCCTGACACCAAGGGTTTCCTCCTCCCACCCTGCCCCGAGCAGCAGCCTCCGTCTGGCCCAGGGCGAGTCCTGCTCAGACCCCTGCAAGTAAGCAAACATCTGCACACACACGGACCACTGTTGTAACAGCTGTTACAATGTGAGCACTATTCGAAGGGTAGACTGATGTTCAGAGTTCATAGCTTAACTTTGGATTCTTCAACTTGCTGCAAATACACAGTGTGTGTGTGCGTGTGTGTGTGTGTGTGTGTGTAAAGTCCAATATCAGTATTTGAGAGTTTAAAATCTAATAACAATTAATGATATAATATAATGATATAATAATAAACTTGACAAACCTTATGACGCAACACTTGTTTCTAAATTACCTCAAACATATCATAACATTTCTATACTATAATGTTTTATCAGCTGACATATATGCCTCTTAATATATCTACAATAAACTAATATCCGGCAACATGTCAACGCCACCGTGCCCCGTCCAGTTCTGCTTCGTAGGCAGAACCCGGCGTAGAGACTTTATCATCGACCCATTTCCTCTGTGTCTCCGTCTTAGGATCGTTCTGGTGGAGAGCATCCCTGAAGGTCTAGAGTTTAACTCCAGCACCACCCACCCCTCCATCTTCCAGGCCTGGATCAATCTGATGGCCGAGGCTCGCAGCAGTGTCGACATCGCCTCCTTCTACTGGACGCTCACCAACAAAGACACTCACACTGAAGAGCCGACAGCCGACCAGGTCAGCTGGAGCGGCGAATATATAAAGCTGACGGGCTTCTTGTTGTTATTTTAACTATATAAAACAGGAACATTGTACAGTGTAAATAACATTATTAACGTTAAAATGATTTTCTTGCTGTGTGCACAGGGTGAGACCATTCTGAAGACTCTAGCTGAGCTTTCAGGGAAGTTGTCTGTTCGTATCGCAGTGAACACGCCACAGATGAGACAACCGCAGGACGACCTGAGACTGCTCAACGACTCAGGTGACTGTCTTTTACTTTATAGCAGCGCGTGTCAGACTGAAGAATCGATGATGATGTTTAAGCTGATGTGTCTTTATATAAGGCCAGGCTGCAGTCTCCTGTATTTACTACAGCTGGGATGTTACTTATTTTTTAAGTTATTGTGTGTTTGTTGACATTTTGTTTTCATTTTAGAGCTGACAGTGTAGAGAGAGAGGAGAGCTCTTATTATAGAGTGTATAGAGTAATAATTTGGTGACATAACAAAGTCCAAATTAATGACGCTAAGCAAATTTGAATGATAAACGAACATAATTAGTTACTGACGTTTTTGTGTATGTGTGAGTATTTTGGTCTGATGTGATGCATAACAGTGGGACACACTTTGTTGCATTAAACATCAATTTAATTGAATGTATCATCTATTTTAATATCCTAAAAGTATTATTAATATTGATATCAACCACATGGCTAAGCTCTAATATTGAATTAGATTTTATTCCTTTAACTGTTAGTAATGTCTTCAGAGAATATATGAACCAAAGCAAAAAGTGAAATTCCGTTTCTTCTGGTAAATTTACTCTCTGGCCTGTATTTGTAATTCAATGATTTCATTTTGGTTTACAGTTGAATGAGAAACACTGATTTCTTTTCAGGAGCTGATATCAGGACAGTTAATATGAAAGCGCTCACCTCAGGCGTCCTCCACACTAAATTCTGGGTTGTAGACAAGAAACACATTTACATTGGCAGTGCCAACATGGACTGGAGGTCCTCGTTACACGCAGGGTTAGCGCCAACAACACAACCACGCAACACACACTACACACCAGCAGCAACATCAGACACAACAGGGCATGCACACACACACACGCACAGGTTATCTGTCAGAATCCAACGTCTCCACAGTAACCTGGTTCACAGACATATTTTTATCCTCTGTTATATTTCTGTGACTCTGTGGGTAGTATCTGTGTTTTACAGTAATAATCATTACATTAGCATGAGAGGATGTGGATGAGAAACAAAGTATTGTTCTGTTTTTAAACTCAGTGTTCAGTATTGTTGTTCCGGTCTGAAAAAGGTTCTCAGGCCATTTCTGCTATATATGAAAGATGGAAAATGATCTGGTGCCCGATCTAAGCAGGATTGCGTTTCTTCTGCTTTTAAGAGGAAGTTCAAACTTTCAATCACATGCCCCGCTTACAGAATGGTTTACATTCACTTTAATACACTGACGGTCATCAATATCTCAAACCACATCTCAGTTTTAGCTTTCCTCATCAGATATTTAGTTGGGTTAAGTATTCATGTGGGCTGAGTCACTGCCATAAACATCTGACCGTTTCTGTGTGTCTGCAATTAAATGAAATGCAAAATAAGTTCAGAAAATATTGATATAAAGTAATCTACACAAAGTCTGAATGGTTTTAGACATCTGTCATCTCTTACATTCTGACGCTTTTATGTGTGAATCAAAAACATTTACACAGTGTTAATAGAGGCATTAATGATATTAAACATCCAGATCTTCAGATGAAGACAAAGAAATATGACCCGGTCAAAGGATGGAATTAGAAATTGAAACTGTGTCGCCATAGTGAGAGAGCAACATTTCTAAAATAGTTTCTTTTTTCTGTTCATTGCCACAGTTGGAAAATCTCGATGCTGTTAAAATGTGTGCTAGAGAATACGTTCATACTCTGCTGTTGGTCTCCAGGTGAAGGAGCTTGGCGCGGTGGTCTACAACTGCAGCTGCTTGGCCACAGACCTGGGCAAGATCTTTGAAGCCTACTGGTTCCTGGGGGAGAGTCAGTCAGTCCCATCACCGTGGCCCTCCAGCTTCACCACCCTCTACAACAAGGACACACCCCTCCAGCTGCCACTCAACAACACGCCGTCCAACGTCTACCTGTCGGTGAGACGCATGCAGGATCACAGATTCTTCTTCCTCATTTCTTATCTTTTACTCATCTGAAGTGGCAGCATATCCTGTTTTTCTTTATCTTTTACATAAACCCAAGGTTGTCATGTGACCTGCAGTCCCAAATGAGGCCACAAAACCCAAAAATACGCCACAGGCCAGTGTGTCCCACTCCACCCTCTGGCCTTCTTACATCAGTGTACTTCTAACAACCACTGCTCTTACTCAGCTTACCGTCTGTCGAGGCTGCTGTGTCGTTTAAAATGACATTATTGACCAGATCTCTCATCTCTCCTCCCTTTTTTCAGAGTTCCCCTCCGTCCTTCTGTGCTGCCGGGAGGACTCCAGACCTTCAGTCCGTCCTGAGTGTGATGGAGGATGCCCAGAGCTTCATCTACATCGCTGTCATGAACTACCTGCCCACCATGGAGTTTTCACATCCTAAAAGGTACAGTTGTTCAGGGACTTTTGTCGACGAGTTAATGTAGGTCCGATTTTTAGCCAGCATGGTTCTATGGATGGTTATTAGTGGTCCGTCCGTCCGTCAGTCCACCACTTTGTTCCAGACTGAAAGATATTCAAAAATCACTTTGGTGATCTTCAGACTTTTCATATAGCGCCATCATCAGGTCAATATTTTTCTTTGTCCAGTAACCGAATACCCAAAAATCAGCCTTAGGTTTGCTGACACACTAAACTAAGATGGCATCAGCATGTTAGCATTGTCACTGTGATCATATTAGCATGCTGACATTAGCATTTAACTGAAAGCAACACTGTGCGTAAGTACAGCCTCAGTCGTTAGCCTGGCTGTTTTTTATTCTTGCATTGCATCTTTAAACCCAAAGCTAAAGGTAAGTACTGGTTTAAAGCATGTTCTTTTAGAAAAACAGTTTTATGCCACAGAGCTTTTATGCTGTGGTCAATGTGGCACATGTGTAAACACCTGTGCAGAAATTTGTAATCAAAGGTTTATTTATTACATTATCATCTATTTAAACAGTGTTTTAAAAAGGGAAATTCACAATCAATCCTCTATTCTCTCTGTTTCATGAAACACATTATTCTGAGCATTTTATTTGCGGATGAATAATGGAGAATAGAATTGGGACGTGGCCTATTTGCATGGTTAATGTGATGTCTCATGTAATAATACCTTGCCTGTGGCGCCCTCTGCAGGTATTGGGCAGACATCGACACCCAGCTGAGGCGAGTGGGATACGAGAAGCGGGTCAAAGTGCGCCTGCTGATCAGCTGTTGGGCCAGCACCCAGCCGGTCATGTTTCCCTTCCTGAAGTCTCTGGCATCAGTTTATGACGCCAAGAGCAAACTGGACATCCAGGTGGTGAGTAGCTCTTCTCTGGTTCCTTTTATAAAAATAAAGACCTGGTCTGGACATGTGTCCTCTCAGAAAGGAGCCTCTACATATCACGATGCATATTCTAAAATCACCTGATGGTCTCTGGTTTCCCTTCGTTCAGAGGTTGTTTGTGGTGCCTGCCAGCCCCAAGCAGAAGGAGATCCCCTTTGCCAGAGTCAACCACAACAAGTACATGGTCACTGACAAGGTGGCCTACATAGGTAAGGCTGCAGGCACACACTGCATGGTTGATGTGAAACACACTGAGGGACTAACATGTGTTCTAAGTAATTAAGTGGAGTAGCTGTTTTAATCCATCAAGCTGTTATACACACAGAATTCATTCATATATACAATATAATATAGAAGTGTTGGTGTTCACAGGCCACTCTGCTTCTTTTCAAATGTGTAATTTTGATAAAATAATTATGAAAACATTGAGATCAAAATACCTCATATTCTTTGAAACTGAACTTTGGGTTTTTCTGTCATTTCAGTAAATATTTTATAGCCTGAAGGATTCTTTGATTAATCAGTTATGAAAATAATAATATCCACCTGTGATTGTACACCCTCAGTATGTATCACATCTGCAATCAGCCTAGTCTTCAGGAAAAAGTGATAAATAGGATCAAATATAATAATTTTTTTCTGTCTTCAGGTACGTCCAACTGGTCAGGTGACTACTTTGTGAACACAGCTGGCTCGGCACTGGTTGTCAACCAGACTGCATCACAGACCTCGGAGCCAACCGTCCAATCACAGCTGAAGGATGTGTTTGAGAGGGACTGGAACTCCGACTACAGCACTCCTCTAACCCAGCACTCAAACCTCAAAGACTTGTGTTAGTTTCCATAGCCAGTGTTACAAATACCACATCAGTCTACATTGGGGTACCACAGCTGGACTCTGCTGTTCAACACATATTGCAGTGCCATAGTTGCACATGTATTTAAGTATTCAAATTGTACTGCATTTTGTACTAGTCAGTCTAGTTCTCAGACGACCTCTCAGCGGAGTAGAGTTTCTCCGTTGGCCAAGGATCAAAAAGGACTTTGTGTAGTGTGTAATGTGCCGTCAAACCAGTAAACTGCCTAGTACTTCCAGTCTCTACCACTACCAGGGGTTCTTCAAGGGTGCTTGATTTATTTTTTTTCTTTAAGATGAGAATTACTTTGCATCTCTTTCCTGTTTCTATCAGAGGTGGCCGGGGTTCAGACTACATGTGTGGGCAATAAGCCAGATAAGACTTAAGTTAATGAGAGTGAAACAGGTCAGCAGTCAGAATGTTACCAGCATTGGCACACACCATGAACAGACATGTACCATTAACTTGAATGAATTAAATCATGGTTTCTGTTGTGCAGTGCCAGTAGCAGCAGGGGGTGCTGTTTTAGTTTTCCAGGTCAGTTTAACGCTGAGGTACAGTGATGTTTTCAACTGGCTCCCATAGTCACGCCTTAAGGGATCAATCACAATGCATTTCTCAGTGGGAGTTTTTTTTTTTTATCCCAGCTCATCTCAGGGAGTGTTTTCTTAAATAATCTTTTTTTTTGGTTGAATCTGGAATAATTAATGCTCAAACTGGTGTGCTTTACCTGTACTGTGAATAAGATACAGGCTTTTTAAATTCCACTTCAGTCTTCACGACTGTTTTTAAACTAAATGAACTGAAGGCTGAAGTCAGCATTGCATACAGCAGATTGAAAGTTTGCAGCAGCAGTAAATGAGGATGAACTAATGTAATTTCCACTGTGTGGAGTGATTGAAACTACCAATTAGTGAAGAGGTGGTTGTTATGGCAACTGTCCAAAGAAGCGTGTTTTCTAGTAGCGGTGAGCTTCTAAAAAAAGCTCCGGAGCAGTTATTGTGTACATGTTATTTTCTTCCTCTTTATAAAGAAATTACTCTCAATAAATGTCTTTGAATCAAACCTTTTCCAGCCTGTTTGAAGTTCTTCATGTGTCCTCTAATACATAGGCTATATATTCAGTTAAGTGCCTGTTGAGTGCTGCATATGCATTATTTATATGACTGTATCGCACTGTTTTATGGTTTCACCAGATACTCTCCCCCCTTGGTAAACAGACTACTGCTAATCATTGTGGTCTTGAGAAATATTAGCATACCTGAATGTGTCACAGTGCAGCGGAGAGCGACAGAACTCCTGCACAGCCTCACTACTGTTTACTTTCCTACAACGTTTCAACAACTTTCATAGTTAAGTCGATATCAGCAGGATTTTAGAAAATTCTGGTGGATAACATCTAAAACATGTAAATTAAAGCTCTAAATTCCATAAACTGTACTGAGGTCACATTTCTAAAACTATTAATTTGTGGTGCTGACTGCAGCGCAGTCTGTGTAGGACGGACTTCTCTCTCTGTTAAACATCCAAACAGGATGAAGGCTGTGTTGTTGGACTGTAAAAACCCATTAACTCTACTGAAGCCATAGAAGGGAGATCAAAGTGAAAGTGGACTGAGGTTAATTGAACCCGGAGAGAGGAGACGAAGCTCACAGGATGGATACATACATACTGAGACTTCTACAGCTGTCCTGCTCACACCAGTTGGGTGGGATCGAACTGGAAGACTCTTTGGGTTCCCTTTAAGTGTGAAGAGTGGAAGCATTAGAGTGGAAGTATTACTGACCGAGGCCCCGGGGGCCAGAGCCTCTGTTTGAAGTGAAAATTACTAACAGTTCTTGTTGGAAAGTTAAAAGTACAAATGTCCTGATCACATTTCTTTCTTCTTTCTTTCCATGTTGATTATCAAACAAATCCAATTCAGGATTTCTGTTGGTTATTCCTCCCTATTAGAGCTGCACAGCACACTGAGAGTAACATTTCCAATTCAAATTCAAGTCAGTTTGACAGAACAAAATAACTGCTTTCAGAAAGTGGAACCTGCATCTAACACTTTATTATATATGATGGTCTCCTGCAACATTTTGTTTGGTGTTCTGTACTATTCAGTATGGTTTCTGTGTCAGTGCTGTAGCAGGAAGCTTTAGACAGGAGTCAGACAGCCTCTCTTCATCTCAGTGTGAATCAAACACTGAAGTTCTGCTGCAGCTTTTTAACCAAAAAATTATTTTAAAAAGTTCTGGTTGACCTGCAATATGCCTTTGTGCTGTTTGTGCATGTCTCTCAGTCCGGGTGTCTTTCTCCTACAGTATGTATAGGAGGGGTAGGGGGGCTTTTACATGTCTGCACCCATTGTCCCATAATCTGTCCATGAGTGGAGGGTACTCTGGAGACCTGGGTGGCCGGGACATGCCTCATCTTGGAGAACTGACTGTTTCTGATGGGACTCTTGTCCAGGGCTTGAATGTGGAGTCAAAAGGCCAGTTGGATATAAATACTACTCTGAAATGTGTAAGCAAAGAGTTTCCCCCCAAACATTCAAGTAAAGTAAAAAGTGTTCAGAGCGCTATAATTATGTAAATCCTGGATGAACATCAACATGAAATACAGTTTCAAACTTTTAATGACATACAGTACTGCAGGAGGAAGGAACTACCATCATGATTACTTTACTACTAACTCTACTTAATGTGCTGGTATTATTATTATTATTATTAATATTATTATTATTATTATCATTATTGTTCTCAGGACAGTAACTGTAGCAGATGGGCTGCCCTGGCCGCCTGCTGTGATGCTGTTTCTGCTGTGGAGCTGTTAGATTGTTCCCAGACACAGTACAATAGACAAGCTGGGGTTCTCTGTCTCCATACATTAATCCTCCATCTGCGCACAGCAGCGCGGAGGAGGAGCGTTAACGGCGCCGGGACCGGACAGCAGGGCGGACATGGCGGTACACAGCCGTGCTGTATGTCACTGCTGGCTCTGAGAGAGGTTGTTTCTCAGCTTTAAAACTGAAGATTGCTTTGATAATCTGATGTCTGATGCCACCTGGAATCATGGACGAGCAGCAGTTGGTGTTTGTGTCTTCCTGCGCGGAGATGCTGCCCGTTTGGGGTGCAACGCTGTGACTTTCTGCGGGTGAGGCTGCAAAGTTTCCAGGCAGAGCTCCAAACCAGGGCGGTTATTTCAGAAGAATGAAGGTATGAGGATGTAGCACCAGATCTATTTCAACTTCAAAACCTTTAAAATGTTTCTTTTTCTAATAATAATATTGGTTTTAAACGATTTTGCGACTCTTCTCCAACTCCCATCAAGCATGCTCATTGTGGATTAACGCACCAGGTCCTGCTTTACCATACAGGGCGTGTAACTTACAGTTGACCTTGGCTAAATCCAACTCTTGCAGGCTATTATTAGACAACAGCATATGGTTCAGAAGGAGTGACTGAGTGGCACACAAGGGTGGCCGCGGCGCACGACTTGTACCAAGAGAGTGAAAAATCAAAGCGAGAATCGAAAGTTGACACTTGTTGGTCGGTATTAAACAGCATGTAAACATAAGTAAAACTCCACTAAGCCACCACATGTCACCCTGCACCTTGTATGTTAGTATGAGGAGATCAATACTAAAGTACAAACAGCAGTCGTTATTGTTGAGCTCTCTCAGACTGCTGTGTGTGCAGGTTTAGATGAAAGCCCCACTGCTCTGCTCACTCTGTTTAAAGTACATTGTGTCCACTCACATGCTGTAACTTACTGTATAACTGTATATTTTTAATGCTGCTGTGTAACTTTGTACACTGAGCCTTACACATTCATGTAAAATACTTTATGCTTTTAAAGGAAATTAGGAGAGTTAGTTTGAGAATGAGAACTCTGTACAAGTCTTATTACAGCCAACTATACACTTACCTGCTATCCTAAAAGTACAGTAATACACAGGGTAGATGTCTGATTTAGAGGATGGAAGTAAGTATAAAAATTATTTTTAAATGCTGCTGAGTAGAGACACAGTGCACTTTTCTCTTGTTCAGTCAATCAAGGAACCAATAAATCACAAATGGTTTTTTTTTCATGTGCTTTCTATTTTAGTCACAGATACATTCCTCCTCCTCACTCTGCTGCTGTGAGGGCCAGTAGCTCTTTGTCATTTTCCTCTAACCAAAAAAATCCAGGTCTATTTCTGACTAAAAACGCCTGAATGTTGTTACAACATCCATATTTAGTAACAGGAGCTCAACAGGGGGTCTTAAAATAGAGCCCAGACCTAGAAATAAACCGTGGAGGCTTTAATTCTGTTACATTTTTAGGTCCTTAATGACATTTAACCACTTCCTGTTTACTGTAAAATAAAGCTGTAATTTTTAAGGACATTTTCTTTGATGGTTTGAATATTTTTGCACACATTTTCAGATCATGATATAAAAGTTTTGCTAGTTTATTACATTTATTTCATGTCCAGTGGGAGGCTGTTTGACCTGGGTCATGTTGCAGTAGCAGATTTCTAACACTTGTGTGCAGTATTGGTGCAGGTTTAAACTGACAGGGTCCTCTGACTGTCATTCAGCATTCTAGCTCTCCTTTTGTCTCACTGTGTCTCTCAAGAATTCAAGTGGATAATTTAAACTCCAGTAGAATCAGGCTAAAAATCTGAGGTCAGTTAATCAAAAGTTAAAACATTTTTACCAGAAATTAAAGAAAAATAATCATAAAACCCCGAGAGGTGTCGCATTACATTGGAATTAAATAAGCAAATTTTTTGTCTCTGTACAGTCAATTGTACAAGATTAAATCCTGTCTTTAGTGCCTCTAATTTATTACATATTTTTACTGAATCACAGTCCAAACTGCAGCGTTTGAGAAAAAATGTCTAACTCCGTCTGTGGTCCAGTGGATCTGGCTGTTTATGGGTGTGTCTGCCTCAGAGATTCAAACACACCCAGTCTCTGCTGACTGCTGTTAGATGGTGTTGTGACTCAGCTGTCACTCCTTAATAAGACAATCTTAATAGAGTTATACGTTATATAATTTGCTGCTACAGTTATATGAACACCATTTAGTTAGGTTTGCCTTTATGTGACGGTTCTAAAATGAGACATCGATGACACTTTACTAATAGCTTACTAGCATAACAGGTTAATTAGAAAATGAAGTCCTTAATTAAGGGCCATAAGTTTCTCACTCTAACTCATCAGGCCTGCAGTTATAAATAGTTTAAAATAATTAGTAAGGGTTCTTACACTATGAAAAAAAAATGCAAATAACTAGAATATTAATCATACTACTAATAAAGTAATTGTACTAATCAGAAAATACATAAAATATATTTATGCAAGTGTAAATGTAGAGTTTAGTGTGGATCCTTTGTGGTCAATCTGTCTTTTGGAGGTTCTTCTTGCATGAAAAGAGACAAAGCAACTGAATGTAGAGGAACAACCTGGAGCCACTGCCCCATGTACCAAGGCTGAGTCCTTGCAGTAGTACCCCAGGGTTCGAGTCCGATCTGTGGCACTTTGCTGCGTGTCATCTTTTTTTAATGAATAAACCCTTTAGGTAGTTACTTAATGTACAAACCATGTATGGTTCTTTCCATGGTCTGGAGGTGAGTGTAAACTTGTATCAGTTTGTGTGATTAAAACCAAACTTTGTGTGAGTTGTAGGTGTTGTGAGCTGACCTGGAGCAAAAAGACATGAATAAACTGCAGTCTGAGAGAGGAGAGAAGAGAGAGCAGGCAAGTGGCTCAAAAGTTTTTCTTATTTTGTTGTTATTGTTATTACATTAGAAAGTCTTAATTGGGCCTTTTTCACAGCAGCCATTTCGACATTAAACTGTAGGGTAAACACAGGTGTTACCAATGATGCTAATTAAGGTCAAACAGAGTTGGGGTGCTGCTATTGTGCATGTTGGCTCACTGGAAAGACTCTGCTACACTAAATGGAACAGAGCCTAGTATCATTAGTAACACCTGTGTTTACCCGACTGTT
Source organism: Morone saxatilis (assembly GCF_004916995.1). Taxonomy (NCBI): domain Eukaryota; kingdom Metazoa; phylum Chordata; class Actinopteri; family Moronidae; genus Morone; species Morone saxatilis. Next base: position 24,602,040 of record NW_023340257.1, read on the forward strand.
TCATGTCCAAAAGGCTTTCAGTTAAAAAGGCCTATTGTCTGTTCGCTGTCTGTCTGTGTACGGTAAACAAACTACCAGCAGGACCAGATTTGAAACCACTCTCTAACCTGTAGGGAGCCACAGTGTGTTTTAGTGTTGCTATTAACTATCCCTCTCTCTCTCCCTCCCTCTCTCCCTCCCTCTCTCCCACAGGCCTGATCAGCGTCGGACAAACACCACAGCAGTCAAGAGAAGAACTGCAGCGTCACATCAAACTGGATTTACTGTATACTACAGTACTACATTGTTCACACTGTATAAAGATACAGCAGGCTTCATAAAGTTGATATTCCATTATTATCATAATGTTTTTAATGTGCTGAATGATTGAATGAATGATTTTTAATAAACACTGGATGATACCATAGCACCTTTTTTTAGACTAAATCATGACCAATGCAAGAGGAATATTAAAGGAGTTATTATCCTATCTGGGTCTTATTGTCATTGATATGAATAACGTACCTATACTGTAGTATAACATTGTTCTCACAATGGTCATTGCAGGTCAGCCTCTGGGACAGGACTGGAAACTCACAGATGAAGGAAATAAAACTTCTCTGTCCTTCCTCTCGCTCCCTCGTGGCTCTGAATGTAATCAGCCAATTTAGATCATTTCTCAATTCTCTGACTGCCTGATTAGATTAATTCAATGGGCCTTTAATGGCTCTGAAGGGCCGACGCCAACTTGTTTCACCAGGTCTCCAGTGTGACTCATTCAAGGATTTTAACTCATATAAGATACTTTTCTGAAGCACCAAAGAGGATTGCCAAAACTTGTTCTCCAAGATGGCCTCTGTAAGAACGCCTCTTCACAAAATCTGTCACAAATCCCACATGGTGAGGCAATACCGCAATGTAAAAACATTATCTTCTTGCTTAAGTAAAAGACAAATATTTGCGATGAAAGCTATTTAATTGTCAAAAGTAAATTGAAGGCAATCAGTTTAGTTCAGTCTGAGAAAACCTCGTATCTCCAGTTTGGGGGAGTTTCCTGCAAGAAGGAGGGAACAAAAGGAAAAAGAAAGAATCCTAAACCCTCTGTGAGGCTGTATTTAGTCACAGCGGAGATTTCAGCCAGCTAAATGCTAGCGTCGCCATGCTAACATGCTAATGTATTGCAGGTGTACATTTCAATCATAACCATAAATGTCAAACTCCACTGCTTCTAAAGGAAAAATCAGAGGAATACGTCCTCTGGAGACAATGAATGTTTATAAAAGTTCTTCTGACAATACATCCAATAGTTATTGAGATGAAAGTAGTGGATGGACTAACAGACTGACATCCCCAGACGCTAATAACATGGCTGAAAAGGAAGAGAGGTAAAGAAAGTAAAGGTAAAGAAAATGTAAATAGACGATAGACGTTTCATTAGCTATTTAAGCTTGTGCTAAATATATGAATATCCAGTCAAGTTCATAAAACCTGTACTTGAACTCTATTCAAGTCAATGGTTACTTTCATCTGTATTATTGTTGGCACATTTTTAATCCTGGACACATATGGAAGGTGGATGTTCTACGACACAGGGAAACTGTCAACCAGAGTCACCCCAGAAGTCGCCCTGTGCCCTGAAACCACCATGAGATTTGTCCAGTATGCCATGGTTTGTTGGTGTTCCTGCTCCCCCTCTGGCGGCCTTTTCTGACAGCAGCGGTTCTGTCTTGAGAAAATTATGGTTCGTGGCTCAAAACAAATTATTAATCTTTCTGAACGGTGGGAAAGTAGAGTAATGCTGTCGGCAACATTTTTAATCTTGAAGGTCTGAGCTGTGAGTGGGCATCGGGAGAAGAAAACCTGTGTGATCCTTCTGAGTCAGTTTCCATTAAACCCACAGGATTCTCAGGGTTTTAACTATGTGTGTGAAGTGTGTGTGTGTGTGTGTGTGTGAACGCTGGCTCCATCCCCAATGACTCAGCTCTCAACTAGTCTGCACTTTGTAGGGATTAACTGAAGCATGTGGCAGACAAACATAGCTTCTAATGAGTACAGAAACTACATTTATCACCCAGAACCTGATGGAGTGTAACACGTTCTCTCTGTGTGTCACAAGTTTGTTAAATTAGAGGTCAACAATTAAAACACATTGAGGGCAATTAAGGGTACAAAATAAATTCATATTTTTGTGCTTTTGAAGGGAAGACATTTGATAGATGTACTCCTGAAATGTTCTGACAGGTTAGCAGCACCTGATATGGTGTCTGTCAGTCTGTCGGTGATTGAGAATTTGGTGATGGTCTAAGATAAGCTTAGTACTCCTAAGAATTACATCTATGTTGGACAATTCTGCACCGCCCAGTGTTGATTCTCAGTGCCATAAAGGAAGTAATGTGCCCTATATGTAGCGATTGTTTGCGACGTTGAACGTATTTCAGGGTCTTGTTTGGTGTTTCTGAAGCCCAGTTCAGACCAAACATTCCCGATGAGAAGAATGGTCTTTGAACTTGGCCGGGAAAAGTTGCAAGTTTCGAGGGAAGAGGGGATCACCTCATCAATTTGTTTGAGGAACAGCCATGTCTGTATGACACATGCCTTAGGATTTACTTAAATAACGAGCATCCGTGAACGGCTTTTTAACCTTCTCATTTTTTTATGTTCTCACCGTTTCATCAATAAAATGCAACTGTGGCACACTATCACAATCCTCCAGATGCTACAAATTATACCCAGCTACAAAACAACCTGAAAAGCCGGCAGTTAGAACAGAAGTACAGAGAGTTGTTGCTATGGAGACAACACACCGTCTCGTCTAGTTGCATTGGTGTGAACTGGCTGGAGTTTTCAGGATTGCAAGTAGTTGCAAGTTTCAACTCGTCTCGTCACAAATCTGGCCTGAACTGGGCTTCATACACACACCGTGTAATCGCAACATCCCCAGTTCATCTCGTGCCAATGACCTTCAGTGGTCCACTTTCTCTTCCCAGGTTTCCTGTCTGTCTGTACACTGCTATGAACAAATAATCAGCCATGTCCATCCATAGCAACTACAGTGTGGTTAAGGTTGGGCTACAAAAATTACTTGGTTAAGGTTGGGAAAGGATTATGGTCTTCATTTGAAAAAAATTGACTGAACAACACAAACTTCTGGCGTAAGTTGGAAGCACTTCATGACCATCTACTATGGCCAAGGTCGTATCCATGCATTTCCCCTAAAGTTGTCCCCCTTTCCAGTGCTCCCCTGTCTCACCCTCTGTCTCTGTTTTTTATGTGATTGTGGGCATGTCTTCCCTTCCCTGGCTCGTCTGTACACCTGTCTGCAGTAGCTCATCACCCCTCCCAGTCAGCTTACCTGTTGCGCATCAGCTCGTCAGTGTGCATTACTTCTAGCTTTACAAACATCCAGCACCAGATTGTTTGTTCTACTTCAGTGGTAGCCCAGCTCAGTCAAATTTCCAGTGTTCCCTAGTTTTTTTGTGATCTATTGTTTGTGGTAACTCATCGTCTGTTGTTAACTACATATTCATCTGCCACCCTCGTACATTCCAGCCTGCTCACGCCCTCCCCCCTCATCCTCTGCCACCTCTAGCCACTCCATCTAGTCTTGAGTATTATAATAAAACTGTTCAACTTTATCCGCCTCTTTGTCTGTGTTCTGTGCTTGGGTCCACCTCTGATCCAAAAGAAAACAAATTTGACAACAACAACATGAATGAATTCCAATGGATGCTCTGAACATGCAGCACAAGGGTCAGTAGTTTGATGAATACACCTGCTACAATATACAAACTGCTTGGTCTTTGCATGAAATTCAACTGTGCAACATTTATATTTAATGTAGAATAAGTCTGATCATGCTGGGAACCAATGACTCCCAGGTTCTCTTGAGCTCAATGCAGCATCAACATGAAATTCCTTCTAACAGGATGAGGCAGCCTGTGTCACAGAGCTGCAGCTGGAGAGATGAAGAGGGCTCAGGCTGGAGAATGGAGACAGAGGTAATGACTTGGCCTAGAAACAGTGTTGGACTATCAGGCTAAGATGTGCAGTCATCACAGGCAAACCCATGGCTTCCTGTTTCTTGCAAGAGTTACATCATCGCCATCAGTCTCATGATGATCACATTTACTGTAGCTAGAGTCGCCATGGAAGCATGCAAAGGTCCTATCATTTTTCACAGGAAGTTAACTTTATGTAGGGGAATTGTTGGTGCCTCAGTGGGTGGCCTACATGCCATTGATTTCTTTGGACATGTTAAGAAATGTATAAAATAAATCTGAAATAATGATAATAAATAAATAAAGAAATCCAGTGAAATCAATGCAATCTGATGCAATATGTTGAAATTACAAACACAATAAGCAAATATTACCTTTTAACAACATATTCTCACAGATGTTCACATAATAAATCCACTAAACTTATAAATAAAACAACTAAAAACGTACAAAAAATCAGCTTGTTTAAATTGTAGTTGTTCTGTTTTTTGGTCAAAGGCTGGTTACATTATTTAACTTAATGTTGTGTTATTTTGGGTAAGGTTATTATATTGTTTTGTTGATAGTGTTGTTTGGTTGAATGTCATATATTTTCCCACAACAAGTTGTAAATATATCTTCCAATCTCATTTCATTTTGTGAGGAACAAATTGTGTTTTTTTCAGTGAGATCAGGTCCATGTGAAAGACCTCCACTAACAAGAATCTAGGATCTGAACATCTCTCACAGCTTGCCTCTGATTGGTCAGTTGTTTCCAAGCATCACAGACTTTCTTTAAGTCAAATACTGTAAGGTACATTTCAAACTTTATTTATAAAGATAAATTATTAATAGCAACACACTCCAACAGGATGCCTGCTAAAAATTACTTGTTATTAAACAATTCAACTCTGTATTATAGATTTTTATTTTTTATAGTGTAAGTAATTAAGGCAAGTGTTACACAGTGTTGCTAGTTGCAGGATAACACCGGTATTTAAAAATCTTTATTTTTCTTATTTTCTAAGCAACAATGAACTGATACTTTTATTAGTAGTAGTCCTAGTATTAGAAAGAAAATTAGAAAAATTTAGAAAATAAAGATTTACATTTTCAGTGGGAACCAGTAGTTGTTGGACAGGATTGGGAGGTTGGAAAGTATTGATTGATTAACTGCTGGTTTGGGTTTTTTTGGAAGATTTGTTGAAAATAAGAAAGCCACAACCATTAGAACCATTTTCTGATCACTCAGTGATAAACACCCATAAGCAGAAGTTGTGTTGCACCATTCGAGGTGCGTTGGCTGTGGTTGTGTCTGACTGGTATCCAGTGTCCAGCCCCTCTAAGCCCAGTAACAAGGCCGTGCTGGGCCACAGCTAAAGCCTCCAGCACCACAAACAATGGAGCAGGGCTTTACAGGGGGCTGGAGCAAACTGCTGACTGTCCACTAGTGCTAATACACCCCTATTCTGTCCTGTCTCGCTGCTGTCGCCTCTCCCTCACGCACACACATACATACCCAATGTCAATCTCTCACTCTATGGTGGTTTGCAGAAGAAAAAGAAAGTTCACTGGTCCATATATTGATATGTACACACACTGATGAGACAGTCCCTCTCTTCTTCTGTCTTTCTCTCTTTCTGTTGATCCCTCCCCTCCTCTCTGTGCTCTCCATCCCTCTTTCTTTCTCCATCCATCCATCCATCCCTCTCTCTCAATCCGGGGACCCCTCCACCCTCTCTCTCTCTCTCCTCTCCTCCTCCTCTTTCTCTCTCTCTTGCTTTCTTTCTATTTGTGATCCACACTGACAGTGTAGCTCGGTCTCCCGTGGGCCCAAACAATCAAATCGACCCCCAGATTGCCTCGATACTCACCTGCCTCCCCCAGCTCTGCCGCCCAGCTCTCCCAGCCCCACGGCCCGTGTGTGGGCTGCTCCATCTGTGTGTTTCCTCCATCAGCTTCCTGCTGCGGACCATGTGTGAGTGTCTGCGTGGAATATTCAGAGTCACCTGGACGCCTTCCTCCAATGCAGGTCAGGATAATCAGTGTCTTACTCTAATGTATGGAGCATCGCAACTTCCCTAAAAGTGTATGTAAAACTACCGTGGAACAGTATTAGTGGATGTTATAAGATTACAATCATATAATGAATAATGGGATTATATTATAAAAGATTTTTGTCAAAGAAAGATTATCTACTGTAATGGTTGAGCTTTGGGGGATACCAGGCTTAAGATTAGTGTTGGATTTAAGCAAAACTTTGGTTTGAGGTTAGTTTAATCATTTATTTAATTCAGAATTAAGTAAGTTACCCTCTCTGTGGAAAAGAAAGAAACAGTCTGACATTATTTGAGAATCAGTTCTAATGTTGACCCAACTGAAAACAGATGTCCACACCCGTCACCCACTATGATCACAACACCTTTTCTTTTGACCATTTCAGCCTCAAAGTGGTATGTTTTTTCCTTTCTTGTGACTCCTTCATATAATACGTTTGTGGTTGGAAAATATAGTTCTAATATAACCACATTTGTTTGGACATAAAGTAACATTTACATACAGTCTTTAACTGATGCTAAGTGACCTATAATGAGGAGTGGTGAAGAGAGACATGTCAGATGTTGCTCAGTGCTCAGTGCTCAACTCTTGGTACACTGGTATTGACATATTGTTTATACCTTTGGGTAGTTGTTCCTATGATACGGATGTTTTGTGGTATTGTGACTTCCTCAAAATATTGTGACACCTCTTGAATTATCACAATTATTGATTTATAGTTCTATATTGTCACATCCTATGTTCATTTGTTGGGATACTACACTGAATGCACTGACTGTGTAATGTTTTTAGATTGGTAGGAAGGGGACCAAATGGTAATTTTTGGTAAATTATTGTTGTCCTGTGTGTTTGCTGATGCTGTGGCTAATGCTTGGTCCCATCTGAATCTTCTATACAGCGCATGTTGTTTTCCACTTGCAAACAGGCGTCCTGCTTCATGTAATTCAATTTCATTACTGTATCTCTTTAACATTATTGTAGATCATGATTTAACACAGGGGCAAAAGTAAGAGACCCAAAGTAGCATTTCATTTGACCAGTTACATAACTTTTCCAAATACTTAAAGGACCAGTGTGTAGGACTTAGTGATGAAGTTGTAGATTGCAACCAGCTGAATACCACTCACCTTCTAAGCATGTAGGAGAAACTACGGTGGCCACGAAACTCACAAAAAATCCAAAAGTCTCTAGAGCCAGTGTTTGGTT
>NW_023340257.1:24609274-24609621 GCF_004916995.1 Morone saxatilis
GCTACTGTAGAAGCATGGCAGACTGTGTAGGTCCCGCTCTGGGTTATGTTCTCTGTTAGAGCCCCACTACATTCACATACTATAAAAATTGTATAATAAACAGCAGGTATCCAAATAGGATAAACATACACACTGTGGGATAAAGGACAAAATGAACTCCTCACATTCGTATCTATTAATACCCAGAGGTCAAGGCAGCACACAGAAAGGTCGTTCAGTTGCAGGTCAATGCGAAGCCGAGGGAGGAAGTGGGCATTGTTTTTAGTTTCTGTTTAGTTTATCTGCTCGAGCTGATGAGTTTGAGCTTAACACTGACATCTCCTTCCCCTGTGTGTGTCTGTGTGTGT
>NW_023340257.1:24609680-24638140 GCF_004916995.1 Morone saxatilis
TGTGTCTGTGTGTGTGTTTGTGGAGGGTTGAATATCTTTGGAAACCCCCTCACCTTTCCAAAGTTGGATTAGGGGGCGCTGTGTCCAACCATTTCTGTAACTTTGACATTCACACCCATTTCAAGCCATGACCGGTCAGCGGTGTGGGGCTGAGGAAAGAGCCAGGGATTGATCTTCTATTTCTAGATCTCTTATTTCACTTACTACACAACTATTCGTTTCACTTTCAGTGTGAACAAACAAGTGCAACCCTTTTGGGGGCTGCCCATTATTGTGAAGGCCCATTATTCCAAAAACAAAAGCCCACTGCTCCGAATGCCTGTTGTTTCAAAAATACACACCCTCCCTCGAGTTTTTTGCCCTAAATATCTTGGTGTGTTTTGTCATGCAAATACCAGGTGACCTTCGTTGTCATGGTAAAAAGAAACAGGGAAACAGTCGCAGTTCGGTCAGGTCCGCCATGTTGACCCGCCACAGTAGTTCAGAACGGACACACTGGCTCTAGATTGTGACGTTAGCTTCATGGCCACCGCAGTTTTTCCTTCACGCTTGGAAGGGGAGGGTGAAAGCGAGGGAGTTGTAATCTGCAGCTACACCACTAGATGCCACTAAATCCTGTACACTGGACCTTTAAGTTACACGTAAGACGTAAATTTAATAGGTTACGTATAGTTTAACTAGCTGGTGTTTTTGGAGCAACGTAGACAAATGTTTGTTTTTAGGATAACAGGCTGGCAAATCATCATACAGTTTGTATTTTTATTTAAATTTTCTTGTTGTCCACTTCCTGAGTTTAGTGTAATCGCTCTGTTAAGTTGGATCGTGTTCAGAGTTCAGTAACATACAACTCACTACTACCGTGGTAAAACTGTTAAGCTGTTGAAGCCTCACAATATATCATTTGTAACCGACACCTTGTAGACATAAATTGAAGTTAATAACCTCTGGGGAGAAGCTCTCTTCCTCCTCTCAGACTCCGCCTCTTAGACCGGGCATGTTTTTCAGTGTAAGGCATGCACACACGCACACACACACACACACACACACACACACACCGCCTGCTCCAGTTTCCTGGCCCATTTAAGCGCTGACGAGGGCATAGCTCTGGTCTGGTGGGACCTCGTGCCCCATGCCAACCGAGCTGTCCCTCCTCACCCGTCAACACATCCCACCCTTCCCTCACCCTTCTACACCCCTCTGCTCCTCCTTAGTCCGCCTTTAGCTCTCCCCTGTCTGTCTCTCCTGACCATCCTCACTCCCACCCATCACAAAAACACATCATTTACAGATCCCTGTGCCCAGTTACTGTATGATATGATATCACATACTGTATGCCATCGCATGTAACTGCTGTCTGGTGAAAATGTACAAAAGGGAAAAAGAAACGTGGATTTGAACTTGATTATGATACTTTCATAAAAGAGCATGAAATACTTTAAGTAAAAACATAAAAAATCACCAAAAATGAATTAGTACCCACAACAGTAATATGCATACAGGTCTCCCCCCTCTCTATCTCTCTATCCATCTCTCTCACCCTCCATCCCTCCCCTATCCAGCCCAACCCTAGTTTCAGGGTCCCAGGCCTCTCCCATGCCTAAATCCTGGCTTTGTGTGGGAGCTGGAGTGCAACAATGACCATGTTAGCTGACACAGTGCTGGCTGCCTGATCTGTGCTGACAGCATCTCCCCCCTACCACCCCATCTGCACGGCTCGCTGGCAAGAGACACATCCATCGCTCATCTGTAGGGCTGTAGGGGCTGGATGGTGCTTTAATGGGTCCATGGCGAGGTTACGGGTTGGGTGGCAGAGGCAGTTGACTGTGGCCTATAAACCCCCAGGGTCTGGCTTGAGGCTTAAAGGATCTGCACACCTATGCAGTATTTTGGTTCATTATGGAAGTCAGGTGATGTGGGTCTATATATTTTAAGCTCTTACAGTACTAAATTGAAATTTAACAAAATAGGTGAAATTCTTTAAAGAAAGAAAATGTGATTTAAAAAAAAAAATCAAAATCAAACCTAATAAATAATGGAAAATCTCAAGGCACAGTTCAAATTTTAAAATGTATATTGTGCAACAGTGTCCATTTCATAACAAAGCAGAGCTGCAAAAAACTGCTTTTATGTTATGATAATCAGACCTATGCCCAGGCTGTAGTTTGGTGAATTATGAGAGGACAACAAACTTCATGGACTTATTAGAATAACAGAGCTGTAAGTTGTCCAGCTAACATGTAAAACAAAACTAAGAGGAGGGAGGGACATGCAGTGCAGTTTTGACCAGGGCTGCAAATTAACAAATAATAATAATCCCGCCCCAGGTACTAATAGTGATTCAATTTAAACGGAAATATATCAGAGAAAGCTTGCAAATCTGCACTATTTAGCATTATTTTATTTTTGTTTAGTTTAGTTGTCAGGGTGGGACAAGGGACATCTTTACTATTTTTACCCTCATGCAATTAGTCACTTGGCTCCACCCAACTCCATCCTGAAGGTTGCCGCATGCTGGGGCAAGAAGCAAGCTGGACAGGAGTGATAAATCTGTCCTTATTGTCTATTAATGTGCTCACTGCAGCCAAGAAGCATTCCTCCTTCTCTGCTGCTTGTATTACTTATCCATGCATTTACATAGACCATAAACAACCAATATGTCCTGAATGAGAGGGCAGGATGACTGAAACCAGCATCAGTGTGCAGTGTGCATTAAATAATGCTGTGTATTAATCACTTTGTTCCAAAGATTGGCTGCCAGTGCCATTAACAGCTTCTTTTTTCTTTCTTTAACACTGAATTACTAACTTCTTCATTAATATGTAATATTATTTTTAACATAATTTTCCAGCTTAATAATTACTTTGGTTGTAGAATCTGCAGGCAGCGATGCTTGATACTTGATACAGTGTTTGGAATTGACTTTACAGTGTCAGTTACACTTTAACTTTTGTTTAATTACTTCCGCTGGAGTGAACGCCTCTTCATTTCACCTCAGTGAGCGTGAAGTTGTGTCAGTCTTACTTTGTTCGTTAGTGCCAGCGTGAATACTTTCTCTGGGTGGCAGCTGCTGAATATGTGCCTGGATACAGTGGCCTATGTATGGGTTTAACCGTGGATCAGGCCCTCATGTTGTCCGGCATCCACCACGCTGAGGTGTCCTTGAGTAAGACACTGAAACCCACTCAGCTCACTGTGTGACCTCTTACCACGTTTTAGAGGAAGAGGATTTAGCTACGGGGATCAAGAAAGTGTCATACAACTAGGCCCTGAGCCTGCAGAGTGTCACTGAAAGAGACACAAAGAGATGCAGTATGACCACAAAGAGAAACTACAAATCACCTATGTAATTTGTAGTTTCTCTTTCAGTCTGGGTGTCTTGCTCCTATGTAAAATGGGTGGGGGGGCCTTTTTTACATGTTACATTTTCCACCAGGGGGTCCGTTGTTTCATAATCTCCTAATCACAGGACTTTGGCTCGCTGTCCGGCACGTCTAAACCTTCTAATATTTACCTCAGCTTTGCAGCCAGTTGTTTTACTACAGATCATCTGTAAATACCGAGAGGGAAACAATCAGAGACATACACAGACATACAGGCAGATACACAGTGACATGCTGAACTGCAGACAGGAATACACAGAGAAAAAGCAGACACACACACACACACACACACACACACACACACATCATTCAGCTCACAACAGCAGCTGCTCCCCTGAAAGGAAACGTCACACTTTCTCTAAAATGAGATCTAAGGCCTGCTGTTCCTATTTTCAGCCATTTGGGATAAAAATAACTTCCCAACAACAGCACTTGTTGGAAAGTTCATCCAGGCATTTAGAGACCGTCGGGATTTTATTAGAGTCTGTTTTCTGGTTTATTTTGGATTCTGTGTTTGAAGTTACATCCTTCAGCTAGGATACAGACATCTAAACCACCAACAGACAACTTCCTGGAAAGAAAACCCATGTGACATAACATGCACGAGCTTTATTCAAGGGTCCTTTATCACCATGAGCAGAGGATATCACATCATTTTTGGAAACTGTCCCACTGGTCGCCTTGCATATTAAGTGATCAGGACTTAATGGCAGATCAATCACTCCGGCGTTTCATGCAAACTCAGCAGTATACGGTGAGATAGTAGATGAGGAGGAGCATTATCCAAAGTAGCAAGACTGACCTTTGAGCTTTTATTTTATAGCCTGTAGTCAACGTTTTAAAAACTGGATATTGCTGATGTAGCCAGGTCTATATACAGCTTTCACTACTTTATCACTTTATATTCCTCCTGGAAACAGGGTAAAGGAGTCTCTGTAGTTATTTCCCTGATAATTGTGTTGATCTCCTGCAAAAGAGGAAGAAGACCTCAGATCATTTAAAATCAATGTACGTATTTGTTTTAGAGCAGCAACAAATTCTCATTTACCAGCTTTGAGATAATACAACTCACCTAGTGCTACTTTTGGTGTGTGAATCATCAGACTGACAGATCTCCTTTGACACACATAATGATGGATTTTATAAAACTGTAAAAAGGTTTTCTGCTTTCTGCGTGGAGACATGCTGCTGGCATCTCAGAGTCAGAGAGAGAGACAGTCAGTAGTCTCACTGCTCAGACAGTCAGTCTACTATGTTACAAACTTTGTTATCTTCTTCTCCTCCCTCCTTTATCGCAGCCCCGCCTGTTTCTGCCCTAATATGGGGGCATCTCTCTGCCCTCTGACCAATCAGGCAGCTGGATGCGTTCGTCCTAGAGATGCCATGGACCTGGTCCAGGCCTGAGGCTTCAGTGAGGGGAGCAACAGGCTGGCTGGTGACAAGGGGCAAAGACCTTAGACAGAGAGAGGGGGAAAATATTCAAAATACCAACAACGACAACATGAAACAGTGAAGGAGAGCAGCTGAGGACAGACAGGAAGTGAACGTGAGATAAAGGGAGTCGTAGGAAGATTAAGAAAAGAGAGAGAGGCTGAGATTTAAGCTGTGCTGCTGCAGGTGGAGGTCTGTCACCTTTGAACCGCTGGAAGAGGCACGCTGAGGCTGAGAATTAAGGTAGGCTGGATGTGGTTTAATAAAGTCTGTGCTGGTGACACAGAGCACTCTGCTGATACCTGAAGGCTCTCTGTGTGTCGCTCTGTGCAGAGTGGAATGCAGGTGTTAAAAGTCATGGTTAAAGGGGACTGATAACTCACTTTCTGGAGTAGCAGCAGTATTAAAACATCTTCAGCGGCCATGCCTTTGTTGGTCTGTGTCTGCAACCTGTGTCTGTATAATTTAGTTTTAAATCAGCCAGAGAACTTGTTTTATTTTCTCAAATATTGCTTCAACATTTGGCAGCTCAGGAGCTGCTGAGAGCTTTGCTGAGAGCTATGCAGAATAGTTTATGTATCAGCCTGCAGACTCCACATTGCTGACTTCGGAGAGCATAACAATAGAGTGCTGTTTAAATGCAAAGACAGTTTTAGCAAGACAGCTGCCGCTTGTGTTTATTCCAACATGCCAGTTGCTGGTTATAAACACTTGAGTATTCACTGAGGTTTACGGTAACTATTTGCAGCGTGGCATGTCACTATGAGTCCAAGTTTAAGAGAGTGTTTTGTAATGAGACCTGGGTCAAATAACACTTGAAAATTATTCATAGCATTTATTTAAACCTTAAGGAGTGCCAGAAGGGTGGGGTCTCCAGCACCGGACAACACCTCAAGAAACATTTAGAGAAAAGCACCTAAACTCTAGTTTATCAGAATAACAGCACGCCCCAGGCAAAAATAAGTTTTAAATGGCTTTGTGCTGCAGAGCAGAGCTGACAGAGCTGCTAGTGGCAGAACGCAGCCATTTCAAATAGCCCCTGTCTTAATGTTACACACCAGCGACAGCTGCAGTGTGATGGTCATAGGATCTGTTTGCCCCTCAATTCCAGCTCCACCGCAGAGCTTACATACCAGCCTGGTATGTATTATGGCCCAAAGTGGGTTCAGAGGCTGCTGTAGCCAAAACACACCCGCTCTGTAGCACTGGGTTACATAATGCAAGCACTGGGTCATTTTTGGGTAACAGATATTAGTGCTATTATATCAAACTTTCTTGATAATACCAAACTCATCTAAAAGGCAGATTCTGCTTTCCAAGAACTTGTTATGCTGGTTATGTGTTTTTGCCTTTGTTGTCAACATATATTCCCATTTAGCTCCTTGAAACACATCTCCACTAGTTCAGGTTTTACTCTTTTCTGCTGTTGAGTCCAACTGAATCCAAGAGATGACGTGTAGAGGCTTCTTATACTTCTGTGAAAGCACTGAGCCTAAATTCAATATGAAGTTCAAGCTTTTGCAGTGTCAGCTAAGTGGTACAGAAATTCCAATGAACGTGACAGCCCTAACATAGTCAGCTGTGAGCTACATGGTCCATTGACAATTTGACAAAATGGCAGAGCCGCCGCTGTATTAATTCATTCTGTTGTTGTCAGATACACTAATCATGTCTTCTAATGAACTGTAAAATCAAAGTTTCTCATCTCTCGCCTGCTGCTGCAATTCTGCCTTAAGATCTTTTGTTATTGTTATAATAATTTGCTCCCTGAATGAATCCTTTTCACAAGTTAATTGTATGTACAGAAGCTTGGCAGCATATTTTTATAGGCTTTTCCATCTTCGTTCACTTTGAGCCCATTAGTGCATGCTTTAATATGTTTGTCCATATGGTTGTTAACATTGTTGATGTCTCTGTATCATCCAGTAGTAATGGCAGCTGCCAAACCCCTCTTTGCTCCAGCTGGAATGGAGGCCAGTAACTGAACTCTGCACTAATTCTGTGGGTACAAACTGTCACTGGGATCACAGGAACAATTCTGATGCTACAAATAAAATCTGAGGTGTCAAACTCTTGCGGCATTTTGTTATTGTGGACGCTCTAAGACATCTCTGTTATTTTGAGGTAACTCGCTGCTCTGGAAGATGTGCAGCAACAGGTTTAATTTGAGTGTGTATCCATGATCTGGGAGTAAATGACGTCAAAAATAAAGTGATGGATGATGATAGCAGTTTCCTGGCGACATGGTGGTTGCGGTTGTGGGTGTGGTAAATTTTAGACCAGGAAGTAGGGTCAAGAGTTGATTGGGCATTTAGGAGGGAGTCCTCATGAGGAAACACTGCTTGACGTACGTTCAAGGGTGAACTTCCCTCAGTATACACAGAGAGCCGAGAGGATTTTTCAGGAAGGAAGACTTGTGTAAACAAATGACTTTAGAGCACATGTCATGTCATATTTGAGATACTACTGAAATATATTTATTCCCCAAACTGAGAAGCAGTTTATAATCAGTTTTGTACCCTGAAATGACCAGAACCATGTGTGTCTCTCACCATGTGATAAGTATATCTGTCAAAAAATCTCTGTTTCCTGTTTACATGGAGGCATTTCCTGTCCAGAAGTTTACGCCAGCAGGTTTGTCTTGTTTTGTCCATCTGATGTCTCAAACAGCCAGGAGACACCCTGGGATCTATCTCGCTGATCTTGAATGGGTTGGACATTATGCTGTTTGGTGGATGCTTTTATCTTCGGAGGCTCACAGCAGCAACACTTCCTCAACGTTCGGCTCGGATGGCCACAGTGGGAGTCAAAGCTCTGGCAGTGTCAGTGCCATGCTGTAGCCACTGAGCTCCACAGGCTTTCTCTTTATTCTCCAGCCAAAGTGGGGCGGCACACTTTGTCTAATTATGAATGCTCACATTCACCTACCAAACATTTCCTTCAAGTTCCACACTGCATGACTGTCAAAGAGGTGGTGTTGTAGTAGTTGTAGCAGGTAACCCCTTTTTGCTTTCACACTGTTGCTCTCTTTACTGTAGACAGACACAGGTAATCAATGTTTGAATAGTAAATATTCAGACACTAACAAGTACATAGTAATTCACTGAAGCTTGTCAGGCGTCTACATCTTTGGATTCAAACACAATATCACAACAAAAACTGATAAATCCTCTGTTTCCTTTGGATTCTCTGGCAGTAGCAGCAGCACTGAGCATCACTAATGATGGAACTGTGATTACTGTGCTAACAGCAGCTAGATCAGAAGCACAATATCATGTTGTTGTTGGATCCTGTGAATGAACGACGACTATTCTTATCGTCACTGCGAGGCAGGAAATCTGTGTGGTTCCCTCACTGTTTCCACAAATCCCTTAAAGACCCACATCCTCTCAGAGTACTTACTGACCTAATATGCAATATAAAAATATTGCCATTTGCTATGTACTCATGTGTTATTTCTTGCACCTGCAGCTTCATGTCTGTTGAAGTGGAACGTGGAACTGAAGCACGAATGTTTATCCTTGATATACTGTGGCTTGGTTTGTCCCTTACTTGTACATCAGTAGTCTTATTTTGTTCTGAACATTACTCAGTTCTACAGCAGACTCCGATTTGACCACCATGAAGCTTATATTACTGTATAATAAAACAACTAAATATCAGTTATGTCAGCTGCTATAATGACTGACAGCAGTTCATAGCCACAACAGGGGTACTCCATGGATTTAGCACTGCACTTCCATAAAGCTGTTGGATTGGATGCACAAGCGACAGATGAAAACAATGGGCTACATTTCCCATAATGCAACCAACAGCATATTTTCATCATCTTTCCATAAAAACCTTTAAAAGACATTATATAACTGGTTGCACAGGCTCAGTTTATCTGTGAGACTGAACCACTGTCCTTCCAAAAACAATGTCATTGTTAGTTTAGATAATACCCAGACCTCACTGTAAACAGTTTTACTGCAGTTACTAATAAAAAGTCTCTCATATAAACTGTTGACAGATGGGAAATTCTTCTCACTTTCATTGTTCATTGTTGGTGGAGACAGAAACCCCCGAACTTTTGCAAATAGCACCACAACTAGCCTATCTGAATGACTGCTGATAGTGGTTAAGTAGGAAAATGGGTGAAGTGATCCTTTAACTGTAATCTATCTTTGATGTCGTCCATTCATGCTGACTGTACGCTGCCAACATGTGTTTGGCGCTGGCGTCAACCCTCTCATCTCAGAGGCTCAGTCTTCTGCAGACGTTGCCATGGAGATGCTGTGACATAATCATGATTGGACGGTGTTTCATTCGTCTCCGGGAAAAATGAAAGAAAATCAATTAAATGATCTCCCGCTGGTGCTCCATTTACACAAACACACTGAAAACCTCTCCCTCTTGTCTTTCAGTAATGTTTTTCATTCCGGTTTCATTTGCAGTTTCTATGTATTTACAACTACAAATTACAGCAACCTTACAACCACATTGTTTCTTTTGAGGTTCTTTTCTGTCACATTTCACCTTTTTGCTTTTTTCTCTGCTGTCCCCACGCTGACTCATACACAAATTCTTACATCATCATATCTGTCCAATCATCTCTGTGTCCATGTTCCTGGATGCTGCTCTTTAAAGATTATCACGATGCTGTCATTCTGTTTTCAGATAGACAATAAATACTGTCATATATTAAATACTGTCTAATTGATCTTTCCCAATTGATATCAGTCTCCACGTGTTTGGGACTCTGGATTCTCATGTGAATGCATGGACAATACATACTGTATGTTAGCATATGTCTTAGAAGCATTATTTTCCAAATGGTATGTAAATATTGTGCTCTGGCTACTTACATACGATAAATTAATAGACATAGAGGTCTGGGAAAGTGTGGTAAAATATGGTTTAATTCATGGATGTGTGGCCTGTGTTCAGAAATCTTCTCTTTCAGAAGGAACTAGTGATGCTGATTTCTACATTTCACTGTGTTTGTATAGTATTTAGAGTCAGTATTGTGTTTTGAATAGAAACAGTTTCCCTTCTCTGGTCTTGTGATTGTCCTAAAATTAGATCCAATAAGGTTTGTGTTACGTAGTCAGACTGCCCCCAGTTGTGAAATGGTGTTGCGGTATTTCCTCTGTGTGTTTCCTCTAATGTAGGTACGTGAGGAGAAACCTATTTTTGTCAATATCTGGCCTGACTGATAATACCTTAGTCCACAAATAAATCACAAACTCACATCCTCAGCTGTCTCTCATGTGCTGCATCACTGCTGCACTGTGTTATGTTAAAGAAATGTTATCAGCTTTTTAAAGGGCAGATAGGTGGTTGTTTTCTTTGGGCTGACACCTGATGCTCCAGTCCTTCCAATACTGAGCCAACTATAACATCATTAACTTGTCCATCTCTAATGGGCTTAGAGCAGACTCTGAACAGGATTAGAGCAGCAGAGTCAGTTTCACAAGGCTGCTGCCGTAAGTCAGAGCGGGACAGTGCAGGACAACAAAAGGTATTCAGCTCACAGCACACCATCACATTCCCTGACCGGTCCGAGGGGTCACCGCTACCCTGCTTTCAAAGAGACTGTCCTCGTCAGAAAGAGGGCATTGGTTCTGAGACTGGAGTATGTGACGTCTTGCAGTTGTTTGAACAAAGTAGCGTACCATTGTTGTGTTACCAAGACAAGCTGGATGTTTGTGTGTACAAAGAGTGTGACCTTACACACACAACGGTTGGTGTCCCTCCGAATAACCATATGCCATTGTGCCAATACAGGAAGTAGTGTGCCTTTTAGTGAGGTGGAAAGTGAGGATGTAGAGCAAGCCCCCCAGGAAGAGCACTGGGCTTTGAAGTCATTTTGAGATTGTGGCCAAACCGTGTAATTACAGCAATGGCGTCACGTGATGCACACTGGCCCCAAAAGACATTTTGCCAGCTTACATCGTGAAAGATACAGCTGTGGATACATTATTTTGAGCAAAATGACTCGTTTATCTATCCATTTGGTCCGATAACAATTTGAAAATCTAGAAGAGCCACACCATTAAATCATGTTATCCCCATTAAAGTTAGCAGAGAGCTAAACTGGAAGTTAGCAGATCCACCTGGTGAATATAATGCTGAATATTCGCTCTATTTTAGCTAGTTTTTGGTCTCTACAAACTCCTGGACTCACAAGATCGCGAGACCACACAAGAATCCCATTATACCAGCCCCAAACCATAGTGGTTCAGACCGATCAGCGTCCTGTGAGGAACTACTGGCAGCTACAGCATGATCCACGGCTTCAGTGTGTGTGAGAAGTGAGTCTGTGCTTGAAAACAACAATGGTGGCTGCTAAAGAGGTTTTAGAGCTTTTTAGCTGAAAAATAACTGCCAAAAACAACACTATGAGGACACGAGAGGGAATCAAAACAGTAAAGTGGTGGCTGGACAGATGAAAAATGACCTGGAACTGACGATGAAGCTCCGTGAAGATGAGGGGAGCTGCTGATAATTCTCTGTAGGTTCACTACAAGCAACCTCTTTCACATCGTCATTTGATACATTGTTATATTAAAAATACTGATTAAAGCTGCCTTAACCATAAAGTTGACAAAATGCTCATAAGGTATCGGGACACTCCCTTCAAGATTTTAACCATTTATTGCAACAATACACATTTTAGCTTGGTGGCATGGCTCTGCCCACATGAGTTAGATTGGTGGACTGCTGCTCCTCACTAACAGAGAAACGTTGCAGCCGTGCAGCTTCTTGGTGTAAATATGTAAATGTGCTTAATTCCTTGTTCCAGCACGCTTTCATAAAGAATGATGAAATGTAAAACTGATATGGGAAGTAGAAAGGCATTACTCATCTTGTTGTAACTGAGCCTTTTGCACAGACTGCAGGGCTGAAGTTGAAAGGGCTGTCAGACCGTGTTTAAGCTGTTTTTTCCACTCTATGACCACGCTAACAAACCCGCCCGCATTATCAAGTCTACTTGAGACAACTTAATCCAGCTCCTGCTAGACAAACTGCAGACTGGCTGACAGCACCAACAAGCTCTTTAGCTTTCTGGTTTGTTCTCTGATCTTCAAATTCAGAGCCCCTCGTGAGTCAGGCAGCGAGAACTGAGACTGCATAGTTACATATCTGCCTCTTACACACGACATTATTGGGATTAGGATTTAGACAGATTTCACTGGTGATTAATAATTTTAATTTATGAATAGAATCACTAGAAAATAATTTGTTTGCAAATAGTCTAGGGGAGGACAGAACTCCAGACAGAAAGCAAACTCGTGCTTTTATTCAGCCTCTTGGATATTTTTGTCATTTTGACTCGGTTGTTGGCACAGAGCACTTTGATCAGATTTGGGGCCTGTGTGTTCAGTGCTGGCACAGTCTCACCCAGACTGGATGTGTGTATGTTTGATGTTGATCTGTGCCACTGCAATACAAACAACTTGGCAACCTAAGTAAGCAACTGTTTACTTGTTATTCTTTTTCATTTATTTTTCCTTTGAGATGAAATCTGCTTTTCACAAGCCCTTTGGACTTTTTTCATGGTCTAGCACTACATTCGCTTTCAACCAACAGCGAACATAAAGGGATTCCAGCGGCTGTTATGAAGTGGATTCAGTGGCGAATGGTTTTGAGATAATTATGTCGAAAAAGAATCAAATCAACTCCCCAATAATTTGAAGGAATAACTCAGTTGTTTTGAGTGCACTTACATTTGTGCAGTATTATAAGTGTTGGTGATTTAATTCCACTTTGTTCCATAGCCCCAAAATTAATTGGCTACCAATTTTGATAGTTGATTAATTGTTTCTTATCATACGCTAGCTGTTTTGTCGTAGTAGGTAATGTAATAATTTGCTTTAGTAGAAGAAAACTGAATAAATTCAATTCAAGTGTTTTTATAAAGGTGATGCATTAAAGGTAGTCTTACTTTATTCAGATAAATAAATAAGTTTTAAGTTTAATTAACTGAATGAATTTGGTACAATTAACTTACCAAAGTTACCTTAATAATAAATACTTGAGTTACTCAAGTTCAAATCAAATATTTTTCATGCTTAAATTGCTGAGTTAAACTAACTCATCTGGTTTTACAGTGTAGAGATTACAAGTCGTGATATATATTCAGCAGTTGTTTATGAATTTTGGATTTTGTACGTACATCATGCTGAAGGCTGAGGGTCCATGATGATTGGGGCATGTCATCAGGCGTGTGGAGGCCTGCAGATGTTTGAGTTGCATCTATAATAAGACTGGGCTGCGAGGCATTTCAAATCTTCAACTTCTCCTCCTCCTCCTCCTCTCCTTTGCCATCCCTCCATTCCTCTGCTCCGTCCAGGGAGGGCTGCCTCCTCCACCTGCTGCAGTCTGTCTGTCTGTCACAGAACTGCAGTTTAAAGCTGCTGTCAGGGGCAAACCTCCATGAGTCTCACTGTACGAGATTTTTTTCTTAAACTGAAATATTCTGTGACTACAGTGCTCAGAAAACTGAATATTTTGATTTAAAAAAGACATGTTTTATAACTGAAAACTACCACTTTGATAAATAACTAGATTCCTTTTTACATTTACAAATGACAGCACATTACTGTCACTGTAACCTGTCTGCTGTAGGTTAATGAAACACAGCGGTGACGACTGCTCATTTGTGCTCTGACTGCCACTTTCAGGCCATCAGTACAGCAGTGTAGTGGTTGCACCTGTTGTTGCTGCTGATACAATGTCAGTCACTCAGCACAAAAATAATAGCTG
Organism: Morone saxatilis; assembly: GCF_004916995.1. Lineage (NCBI taxonomy): Eukaryota > Metazoa > Chordata > Actinopteri > Moronidae > Morone > Morone saxatilis. The sequence goes on from NW_023340257.1 coordinate 24,623,243, forward strand.
GAAAGCCTTGATCTCAACACGACAAGCTGAACATCTCTGTTTGACGAGTGCGTGACAAAACTGAATTTGCTTGTCAAACAAAATGAGTCCCGATAGTTTAACATGAGCTGAATTAAAAATTAAAAATTTACCAGAATCCTAATTTTTTTCATTATGTACCACAAGCACCATTAATTAATTTCTTTCATCATTCAATTTTTCATTTGTAGATTTCATAACATAAAAACATCCTGGACCTGCTCAGTGTTCAACAGCAGATATTACAGTCATTTATCTAACAATGAAACAAATGATTATAGTCTCAAAATGAGATCCGCTGTGTTAGATATATCTCATTATCACTGCAGTGAGTCAGTGGGATGGTTTAGACGTCTCCATTCTCATCACTTAAGAGCGTATCACTTCATGTGTAAAGGGTCTATCTCTCCAAAACTTGTTCTATTCCACTAATGCCTGTCCCTGCTCCTCTGTGGCTCACACACTGACGGCTGGTCAGCAGTGAATGCGTGTTATGTGTTCCTGTGACCTCCTCGATACCAGATACCTACAACCCACCCAAACAGGCACGACATCCACGCTGACACTCTACACGCACATATTCAAACACACAGATGGGCTTTCTCCCTTGCGCAGACACAAATACACGCACACAAGCATACAAGCACACGAACACATACCTAAGCTGAGGCTGTTAAAAAAGCGATCACATGAAGGCAGGACTGCGAGGAATGAGCTTGCTGGGGGCCACGGTGATGGAAAGCCAAGTGATTCCTGGCAGAGTTGTGCTGCTGATGGACTAATGGTAAACTGACCAGGAGAAGAGGTTCTGCTCAGTTAAATGAATCATTCCTTTCAATGATGATACTGTCTAGGCTCTGCCCTGTGCTGCTGTTTATATAACCAACCAAGTTACTGTGGATACACTGTAGTCCTCAAAGTTGCCTTCCACATTGTAGCTTCGCAACTCTGTGCACAAAAGAGCAACAGAGGCCATTTTAATACAACCAAACCATTTAAGCATTCTGTGTGAATCACTTGTGTATTATAGCTGTGGCTACACACACTCAGCTTCACTGGTTCCTGCCGGCAGAATTTCTGTTTTTATAGTTCGCATTAGCTCTCCATGGTGACTGGTTGATGGATATTAAATGTGTTTGAAAACAGTTGCCAGTCCGGAAACCTTAAATGTCTGAGTGGACATCAAAGCATCAAAGCATCAGGAAGCTAGCTGTGGAATCCAGACAGCAGTCTGGTCTGGTCTGGTCTAGTTCACTTTTTGGCTGCACCAATTAGATCCCTGCTAGCCTTAAATCAGTGTGAAATTATTCTATTTGTTGATATATATTTTATAGTATGGATGCTAATGCACGTGCATTGTCTGAAAAGGAAAGAAAGTTGCTGTTTCAGTGCCACAGCAAGAACAAACATCTCATCATGTGATTGTGACGGCTGTACGTGTATCTTTGCAGCAGGCTGTCGGTCTGTGTTGGCTCTCTTTAAGTGGGACAGTTCACTATTTATCTCCTGACATTACTTTAATCAACTGACTCAGACGTAGTTTAAGACATGGTGGAGCTGCTTCTATATATCTGTTTTCTGGGAGTGACATACAACTGAACTGTAACCATAACAAGCACATTTGTTAGATATGTTAAATGTTTTTGTTGTTATGACAAAGCCACTTCTGTCATGGATGTTTTGGGGCTGTTGGAGTTGTACCACTGGTTTCCTAAAAGTGTCTAAGAGGAGAGTTTGGATGGTTTGGGCTCGGGTAGCCGGTGCAGAGGCAAGACTACGGAAAGAATCCCAGGACTGCCATCCCAGAAGCTTCAGACTGACAGCCATGTCACTATAGCAGACGCTCAAACTCCATATGCACGAGCCTGACATGAACACCTGACGCTACACAAGAATGTTACTGGAGCTTATTTACTGCTATATTATACAGTCCTGTTTGATGGCGTGTCATTCTGCATACAGACAGAGCTTTATGTAATAAATGTCCACTGAAACAACATTTATTGAAATAGTGTGTTGAAATCATTCTACATTATGTGTGCACACATGCAGTGAGAGTGGATGAGTAAAATATCTGAAGCAGAGGTGGAAAGCATCCAGTAAATCGTTAATCAGTTTTAGAAGTGTATCAATCAGTTTATATTAAAACATTAGAAAAATAATTGATCAGATAGTGAACATTATATACTGAAGTTTAAAACATTGTTGAGACACAGAGTCATAGACAATACAGCGATACTAAACAAATAATGTAGAGAAAGGGAAAATGAACACACTTCATTCATGTCAAAGGAAAGAAAACAAATCAGCAAAGCAATTTGTGTGCACCTTGAAAATAAACATAATTATTTATTCCTTTTTCTACTTCCTTTTTCTCTTGTTTAAAGCAGTCTGTGGTTATTGGACAGGTGTTAGTTTAATTTTAATCTACCGCACATTCAGTTGAATTAATTCAGCCAGTTCAGGAAATGGTTTTCCATTCCTATTTTTATGTTGCTCTCAACTCTCAAATGCAATATGATTAAAAAACTGTGAATGGATGTACTTCATTGCCGTCTCCTCTTAATTAAACACTAAGTTATTACAAAAACCAGAATAACCTGAGTGTTTTTTTCTTTCTTTCTTTTTTAGACTCTGACAGAGACCAAGAGGACAGTCATGTTTTCAGCCAGACCAGAGACCCAGCCGTAAGTACACACAGACCTTCTGTTCATGCAGATACATAAACCAACCATAACGTTCTTCTATAGTGAGAGCCATAACACATAAACAAGTGAGAGGCGAGATTTTAGATGATCAACATGACAAACAACAACAGTCTACATCAGTATTCACTGAGCAGGAGATGGTACATGTTTTTTTTTTCTGTGCTCTCAATCAATTTAAAAGCACCATCTGTCCCCAACACAATAATAACAGTGCAGCGTGTTATTATCAGCTCCGAATACGCAGCCGACGCTTTAACTCAGTGGAGCGATTCTTTATGTGATTGTGGTTTGATGAGAGAAATGAGTGCCGACAGATGTTACTGCACTTTACTGAGGTTGTTGCTGAGCTCTAATATGTTTAAAATAATTTAGTGCATTATTACACTTTATGAAGAGAGTTTTACATTATTTTTGATTGTGTACTTGAAGCTCATAAACAGGGTACTAAATCACTCTAGCTCTGTCTTTTAGTGTTCACTGGCTGCTGAATGTGTGTGTAAGAAGGGATTAAAAGAGGAAGCAGTATTTGGTTGGCAAAAGAAATCATCTTAATGAGTGAAAAACATAACAGGAATAATTATAGCATTAGTTATATAAGGGATTTAGCTCACTATCTTCACTGGAAATGTGTAGCTGCTAAGTGTGAAAGGTCACAGCAGCCCGACAACAGGTGAAGTGCTAAGACAGGATGTTTTTACAAGATTAACTATGCAAGAGTTTATGAAGCAAGCTGAGGAAGGGGATATGGGAGGCTGGAACATGACATGTTTCCTCCAGAAAGGAGGTAAGAGGTTTGATTCAGTCAGGGGAATAAAACACACACACAATAATAACAATACTAAAAGCTCTGGGGGATCTATATTCAGATTCAATGAAATAAACAGGTCATCAGGAGACAAATACGACACTTTCCACACAGCTCTCCTAAAAAACCTCCTCCAGTGATGATATCTGGACACAGGAAGTTAAAATAAATTCAGTCACCTTTAGAGGTTTTGATACTTTTAGCAAAACACGCGTCTTTGCGTTATAGTACGTGCACAGCTGAGGGAGCCTGGCCTACAAAACACATCTTCAAATGCATTACCAGCCATCATTACATTAATAAAGATTATATATTTACCTTAATGCACTGATTCAGCATCTTACTTGTGTGTAGCCCAACACATGTTACAGAAATCAAATCAGTTTGTCTTCCTGGGCAAGTAGCAGACCCATTCTCTGTTTGAGAGATCGGTTCATTTTATGTCCTTTACGATAATAGCAAGTGTGTGTAGGCGGTGTGAGTGGGAAAAGTTAGGAGTTCGTGTCTTTCATGAGGAGTGAGCACTCAGTACGTTGGACAGGCTGACCCTGTACAAACTGGACACTAAAAAGAGTCATTCAAAAAGATTCATTTGTTCAATTTCGCCCATCGCTACTGCTGGCCGTGATATAGCTTCCTCAGAGATAAAAGCTCATTTTTTACTGCATCTGCTGAAGTTCAGTTGTCAGCAACTGTTTAGTTTTATTTGGTGGGGTGTCATGACAAACCCACAGCTTGTATTTCCTTTGTAATTCTTGCTGAGAATGCTGACTGAGCCTCACATGCACACTGCAACACAGATTCAAACCTGGGAGCCACTGGAGCAGTGGAAAGCCGAGAATGTCAGTGCTTGTTGAAATAAATTGAGAAAATTCAAACAGCGGTCCTCATGTTCCTCAGATTTTCCCACACCAGTCTCCCTGAAGCTGCAGTACAAACCTGCTACGGAGTTGCAAATAATCTTGTTAGTCGAGTTAAAGAGTAAAACCACACTGAAAAGTTCTGCTGCATGAAAGTGACTTAACACTATCTTCTACTGTGTGGACAGGTAAAAGACAAGAGGCGGTCGCCCCCCTCTGACAGGTCCCCCTCCGGCCCACAACGCAACCCTCACCACAGCGGCTCCACAGACGAACAGGAGAGCCCTGAGAGAGTGGTGAGACACACACAGACACACACACACACACACACAAACCTGCATTAAACCACTACAAGGATGCACAGAGAGTGACACACACACAAAGTATACATGCATATCTGGGGATATTAGAGTGTGTCGATGAATGCTGTTTAGAAATGCGCTCAAGAAGAAAAAGAAACAAAATAAAATTCAAAGATTTAAGGTATGCTTATAAAAGAAAAGGGAATTCTCATTAGCTGCATTAAAGTTAAAAGATTCATTCTGATGTTTGTCTTTGCTCTGATAAATAGAGAGGCAACCCATGTTAACAGATCAGAGCCGCCACACTGACTCAGCTGCAGCATTGCTGCAAGCAGTTTTTCCGCTAGCTGTGCCAGTTTCCAGAAAAACAGATAGTTAAATGGTCTGTTCATAGTCATATCGACATCACACCAGCAACACTGTAACACTGCAATGTGTCGTTTTTACACTTCGATTCTTCGACTTTGTGGACATTAAACAAACAAGATACAACCTGTTAATGGGTGAGTTCTAGAGGTGCCGGTAAGTGGATTCTGTTACCTTTGGAAGGCGAGAGGCTAGCTGTTTCCCCCACTTTCCAGTATTCATGCTAAGCTAAACTAACTGGTTGCTAGTTGTAGCTTCATATTTAACAATGAAGCATGTGGTCACAATCTCTCGTCTAACTCTTGGCAAGAAAGCTAATTTAAAAAAGCCCAATATCACAAATCACAAACTGGCCTCAAGGGGCTTTACAATCTGTACAGTATACAACACCTTTTATCCTTAGACCCTTGATTCGAACAAGATAAAACTCTGTTCCTTTAATTCTGATAAACAAACCAACAAAAGCTGTTTTCATAACAAATGCACAAATTATCAACTTGGATTAGGGGTGAAGAGCTTGACAGCCCCACAGGGTCAGTTTATTTTACCTGTACCTGCATTATCCTGGTGTATGCTGCCGTTGTGATTTACTTTATTTGGACTGAGGAGAGTCCCTGTGACATTGACCTCTAAACCCTCAAAGCTAAAAATTTTGAAATCTTTATGAACTACATTGTTCTTCGGATATATTTGGAAAGGAGAACGCAGCATTATGACTGACCTCGTGACCCCAGCAGCCACCAGGCCCATACAAACTGGATCACAATAGTCCAGGCCCAATCTGCTGAGGTCATTGTCCACCACATAAACAACCTTTCATTTCTCCCAGCTCAGCACAGATGCCAGTCGTGGCCTTTTCACGCTGCAGCAGGTGATGGCCAGCTGCTGGACGCAAAGTCCACAACAAAAAACATCTGAATGTTGCAGATCTGAAACCAGCCGCAGGTGTCGGGGGACTCTGTAAACACTCTGACCCACATTCATGGACTAAAAAAGTAGCACGTTAGCACTTTAAGAGTTTTTGTGAAACAAAGCAGTGCAGCTGCTTGTCGCAGGACAGTGACACCTGCTGGTTGCAAACAGAAATGTCAGTGTCGCTAACAGGCATGAAACAACAGACGGTTGGAAAAAGACCACGGTTACACAAAAAGTGAAATATATCTGTAACAAATATTAACATATATATTTCTTGTTTATATGATAAATCACCATCATAGTGAGATACTGCTTATTATAGGTTACCTGCATTTTCAAATGAAATTTACATTGTAAACTAGTTTTTGAGAATTCAATTGTAAAATTTTAATTTTAACTTTTATTTAATTATCAGATTACCGGAAACAAGTTTTTACACTGACACAGGTATCTTGCATAACCGTGGGGAAATGTATTAAGTTAATGAATATTACACAAATTCAAATTACATGAATGTGTCATTGCGGCAAATTAAAAAGAGTAATAATAAAAATATATAACAGCAACAACAGCCAATTATCATTATCATAATCATAACCACTGTCACCATCATCATCTTAATCCACAGTGGAGTAATAATAATAGATTATGCGTTAAAACAATTAACAAAATAATTATGAATTTTTTCAACCATAGTGTGGTTGATTTTGGGCTGTACTTTTGGCATCATGACATCCACCAACACTGCAGATCGTCTCACCCTGTGCTGTCTGTGTTCTCTGTGTTGTCTGCAGGTGCAGAAGGAGAAGCTCCATGCAGAGCTGAAGCAGGTGTTGAGTCAGAAGAGAAGTCATCTGAGAGAGTCAACCTGCCAACTCGCCCAACCAGAGATGGACTCGGAGCCCACAGACGAACAGACGGTAAGCTGGAGTCTAATAAATACTGGTAATGTGACTTCAGGCTTAATATCAGTATCAGTGGTTGATCACCGACTGGAGAGTCTTTATACCATAAATCAATAACAAAGGAGATGAAGTACGACGCACACAAACTCACTCAGATGGCTGAGAGAGTTCACGATTCACTTTTTCCTTCAAGAGCGGTCTACAAGTTATTTCCTTTGGGCAGTCACTGGAAAAATGGATGTAATCCAAGAATAGAGTGACCTTTCCTCCATGACAGCTTAATGGATAAAATGGATTCTGGAGTTAAGTGTGAAGTGACAAATAACTGTACAGTAAATTCTGCACTCACTCAAGCAAGTGAAACACGATATAAAACAGTGTTGAAGTCCCGTTTTTAATAAAAGTAAAGTAAAAAGTGACATAAAAGACATAAGAACATTCAGTTTCTTAGGTGATGCATTTTCTTAGAGCTGCACAATGTAATACAAGTGGCACCAAATGGTTTTAATAGGTAATGATTTATATATTTTTTTACTTCCACAGAATCACTGCTGAGCGAGAACTCATACATACCTTTGTCCTCAGTTTTCATCTTCAAGTATAAAAGTTGTGTGTCTGTGTGTGTTTTAGAGTGGGGAGGAAGCCTCTAAGACGGTGGAAATCGTGGTGGAGACGGAGGCGGAGGCTGGAGCCAGCGGCTACAGTGTGACTGGTGGAGGACAGCGAGGGATCTTTGTTAAAGATGTACTCAAAGACTCACCAGCTGCTAAACATCTCAGTCTACAGGAAGGTACCTGCGGTCAAATCTGACTCATTTAGGAAGCACTTTTGCCAAACATACTCAGTGTTTTAAAATGAACGTAATCCAAATAAGAAATAAAATGAAAATATGTACACAGCAAACTCTGAGCCATGGTGAGTGTGTGTCCTGGGTTTGTGAACCAGTGCGATGGCTTTGTTCATCAGTATCGTGTTCTTGGATATTCAGGATATTGGACATTCATGAAGGGTGTGAATGCCCTGGACTAACTTTAAAACTTGTAATACAAAATGTTTTTATACATTTAGAACCGTAAACCTGTTGAATGGATAAAAAGAAGCTTCTTATATATCTCAGATACAGGCAGAGTTGGATAGTTACAGCAAGTCATTCAGTTTTATAGTTAAACCAATAATATATATACCAAAAATATCAGTTTGAACTGTTTACACTGTGAATAATTATGAGAATTAATGTTCACTGGAGCTGCCCTTCACTGGTCAAAGACTCACGACTTTACATTGGATTATGTCAAAAGGCAACTTCACCAGCATCAACGTGGACAACAATTATGTTCAAGATAACAGATCAACACATATAAAAATATCAATTCTCTTATAAAATTGCATCTCAATGGTGCTTACAGTCTTTCATCAAAATGCTACTGCTGACCAGTATCCAGACATTAATGCTAATGGTCGTGCGTCTGTGCGACCACATTAACCATTGAATTAGGCACAATATCATAGACTATAATGAAGACAGGGGGAAAGAAAAACGGTGGACTGTTTGTGAACACAATGGACAACATTTCAAATGCAGATGGTCATTCTCAGTTCAAAGTGAAAAGGTGAACATACCATTATCTCCTATGGAATGTTATTCTTCCATTACCGAACCCATATATTTCTAAAGATTATGTGAGCTACACAAGTGTACGCCATTATTGATAGACGATATGTCACTATTTTATGATCTTCTGTGCTTTGTTCAGTTGAATCTTTGTGGATGTTACATAGGCTGCTGTGTTATTAAAATGTAAGGCTGGTTTCAGTAAGTTTATAGACTATACACTTATTGCCTTCCCTTGAGTGAAGAAACTTTCCTGATCCGAGGCTGTTAAGATGGGGACAGACTGGTTACCTAGCAATGCTCTATATCCCGAACATTAAATCCTTTATTAAGGTATTAAACATTTATGACTCAATTTAAGAGATTTGTGCAGTGTGCTCAAGTGTTTCTGGGTCTATCACAACATGTAAGGACTCTTTATATCCAGTTTTTCCACATAACAGTTAAATGGTCCCTACATATTTGATCTGTTGGTTTATCAATAATATATGAGACAACCATAAAAAGCAGGGTTTTTAAAAAAATGTTTACTTACTGGTGTACTTCTATTGATGTTATATTTACATCTGTGATCACACTTAGAAAAACTGGGAATATTTTGGTATATATTTAACAGTCAACTAACATATTTACATTTACATGTTTTCTATGGTCAGAGTCAGTCTCGTCCCTGTAACATGAAAGAAGTGGGGACCAGACAGCAGTGTGCCACTATTCAAGTAGCTCTTTCAGCAGATACTCTTACTTAAGTAGTTCTTTTAATGACTACTTCTACCTAAAGAGTATCTTAACACCATGCTAAAAAGAGCAGTGTTTTGTTAGCTTGTTTTACCTCTGATCACACAGTGTGCTTTGCCTCACCTGTAACCACAGCCAGCAGTGATGTCAAGGGGTCCTGAAGTACACCTGCACTTCACTGCAGCAAGATGAAAAGTTAAACCACTAGGGGTCAGCAAAGACAAGATTCTCAGGGGGTGTTACTCTTTAAGTACTTGTTATAAATGGACGTACTTCAGTACAGTTTATTGCTACTTGATTCTTTAGAAGTTCAATTCCTGACCTTAAATAAAAGTTCAAACTGGGATAGAAAGGTGTGAAAGTTTCACAAATTACTTAGACTTCAATTCATAATGTTGTCTGTGTGAAGGTGATCAACTGCTGAGTGCCAAGGTCTACTTCGACAATGTGAAGTATGAAGACGCTCTGAAGATCCTTCAGTGTGCGGAGCCATATAAGGTCAGCTTCCTGCTGAAGAGGACCATCCCTGGAGCAGAGGTCAGCGTGCGGCCTCGAGTTCCCAGTGTGGAGGTCAAAGGTCCCAAAGCCAAGATGGCCAAAATGGTAATCAATTATATTCTGTATCTATATGTGGTATGTGCTCTTGTAACCAAATTGTGTTTTAGTGGCATTTTCAGTTTGTTATAATCAGACTTTGGTAAAAACTACATTAAAAGCCCAACTGTCACTTATTGTAAATAATTAAATATTTAGTCCAATCTTTTAGAGCCTAAAATTAGGTTTAAAACTCATTCATAGTGTACATATATTCAGTTATTAAATTGTTCAACCAACATAAAGCCTGCACCTCAACAGATATTAACAGGCTCAAATTTTAGGGCCTTAAATATTGCCCACTGATCGTCTGGTCATTCATGTGTGTTTGTGTGTATTTCAGAGTGTGAAGGGCACCAAGACATTCAAGGTCAAGAAGAAGAGAGGAGGTCGTTTTGGTCTAAAGCGGCTTAAAGAGAAGCGCAGAGAAGAGCTGGTGATAGAGGGAACACCCCCCAGGCTAGAGATGAGTGACGTAGACGTGGAGTTTTCTCTCCCCAAATTCAAACAGAGGAGGAGCACGAAGGTCGACGCAGGAGGAGCCGGAGGAGCAGCAGCCGAGGGGAAGGCAAAGAGGAGGATCAGGTTGGCGTTTGTGTTTGTGTTCTGTGTTTGCTTTTCATGATGAAACTGTCACCATTAGCTGCCGTACTGACTGAACAGCATGTGAAGAAATTTGCAGAGGAACATTATGATGGTAGTTCTAAAACTGACTATTTTAATTACATCAAAAGATTATCTGAAAAGTGTGTTTTTGACATATTTCGCTTTTTGGCTATATTTCAATGTGTTTTTTTTCTTCTCTCTTTCCTTTCTTTACATGGTTCTCCCAGGTTTCCCCACATGAAAACAAAGGGCGGAGCAGAGACAGGGGGAAAAGTGGAAACAGGACGACTCGAGGGACAGGTGAATATCTCTCCACCTGAGATACCTGGAGCTAAAGTGAAAACCAAAGGAAAAGGACACAAGTTTGGAATCACCTTTCCTAAGAGCAAACACACAAAGTCAGGCGCAGCTTTGGAAGGTGGATCCGTGGAGCTAAAGCCCCCGGGTGTGAACATCCAGCCACCATCAGCGGAGTTCAGTTTGTCTGATAAAGATATGGATGTGGAAAAGGGAGGGGTTAAGATTAATGCGCCTGATGTGGAGTTTGCACTCCCTTCAGTAAAAGCTGAGGCCTCTTTGCCTGCTGTAAAGGGAAAAACAGAAATCAAAGCTCCTAAAATTGACATCAAAGGAGGAGTTGGTGCAGATGCAGCTGTGGGAAAAGTTGATGTAGACATGGGCAAAGGAGATGCAAAGCTAAGAATGCCAAAGTTGAAACTGCCCAAAGTTAGACTCTCACGTCATTCGGATGAGATAGATGGTGACATCAACGTAAAAGCCAAAGGGATGAAAGTGCCTCACACTGACATAGTACCTCCAAAAGTAAGAATCAAAGGAGGTGGTGAGATTAATCTCCCCGAAGCAAAGATCGAAGGTGATCTCTCAGCCAAAGCTGCATCGATTGAAATGCCTTCTGTTGATATTTCTTTACCAAAAGTGAAAGGGAAGTCTGACATCGACATCTCACTCCCAGAGTACGAAGGAGCTGGGAAGGCATCTATCAAAATGCCTGCCATTGATATCTCTGTGCCTCATATTGATTTGGAATTGGACACCAGACGTAGAATTCCTGATGAGGTGGAGGGTACTTTTAAAGGGCCCAAAATCTCCATGCCAAAGGTTGATATGTCGTTACCAAAGATGGAATCATCCAATGTAGATATTGAAGGTCCAGAAGGTGGAGGGAAATTCAGCCTACCCTCTGTGGACATCTCTCTCCCAAAGGTGAAACCTGTGGGTGAAGATGTGGATATGGACTATTATGTTGGTGGAGAAGGGAAGTTCAAAATGCCTAATTTTGACATATCTTTCCCAAAAATTAAGTCACCAGAAGGAGAAGTAAATCTAACAGGACAAGAGGTGGAAGGGGGCTTCAAGTTACCCAAAGTAGACTTGACCCTTCCTAAAGGTAAAGCCGGAATGACTGATATTGAAGAAGGTGGAAAATTTCAGTTACCATCATTTGACATCTCCCTCCCTAAAATGAAGACAGGTGAGGTGGAAGTCGATATCCAAGGCCCTGAAGTGAAAGGTGGTAAATTTGAAATGCCTGCACTTGACATTTCTCTGCCCAAAGGCCAAATGGAAGGAGACATTGATGTAGAAGGGCATGCTGGGAAGGGAGGAAAATTCAAAATGCCTACCTTTGATGTTTCTCCACCAAAGTTGAAACAACCAGAGGGTCACGGTGGAGCTAACATCCAGATGCCCTCTCTTGATGTATCACTGCCAAAAGGAAAGATGGCGGGTGACATTGAAATAGAGGGTCCATCTGCAAAAGGAGGGAAGTTCAAAATGCCCTCACTTGATGTCAAACTCCCAAAGATGGGGGCATCTGGGGCTGAGGTTGACTTAGAAGGACCTGAGATTAAAGGAGGGAAAATTGAAGTGCCATCGGTAGACATTTCTCTACCAAAAGGTAAATCCAAGGGTGAGGTTGAGATTGATGGAAAAGGAGGCAGGTTTAAGATGCCTTCATATAATATATCTCTTCCAAAAATGAGGTCCCCTGAGGGAGAGGTTGTTTTGGAAGGACCTGAAATCAAAGGTGGAAAGATCAAGATACCTACTGTCGATATCTCTGTTCCCCAAGGAAACGTAGAGGGAGATTTGAACATGCCCTCTGTAGACATTTCTCTCCCAAAAATGAAGCTACCTGAAGGAGATGTGAAGCTAGAATGTCCTGAACTTTCAAATGTTGACATTTCTCTTCCCAAGGCAAATGTGGAGGGCAACTTGGAGCTCGAGGGCAGTGGTGGTAGCAGAGCCAAGTTCAAGATGCCAACTTTTGACATCTCACTCCCAAAGATAAAAACCAAGGAGGGAAAGGTTGATATTGAAGGACCTGAAGTCAAAGGAGGAGCAAAGTTCAACATGCCATCACTCGACATCTCTCTTCCTGCTATGAAATCACCAGAGGGGGAGGTAAAGATCGAAGGTCCTGAAGCCAAAGGAGGAAAGTTCCAGATGCCTTCATTAGATGTGTCAATACCAAAGATCAAATCACAGGGAGGTGACATCGACATTGAAGGTCCTGAGTTCAAGGTTAATACACCAGAGGCAGATTTAGACCTAAAAGGGAAAAAAATAAAAGGAGGGAAAATAAACATGCCTACAGTTGATATCTCTCTTCCAAAAGGAAAAGCAGAGGGTAAAATAGATATTGAAGGACCCACAGGAAAAGGAGGCAAGTTTAAGATGCCTACATTTGATGCATCGCTACCAAAGATGAAGATGCCTGAGGGAAACATTGGCCTCGAGGGACCCTCAGTAGATATCTCTCTTCCAAAGGGGAAAGTAGAGGGTGACATACAAACTAAAGGTAAAGGAGGACATTTTCATATGCCCTCAATTGATGTGTCTCTCCCTAAAATAAAATCAAAGCGAGGTGACATCAACATCGAGGGACCGGAAATCAAAGGTGGGGACGTTAAAATGCCAACTATTGACATCTCACCCCCTCAAGGAACATTAGAAGGCGATATTGAAGGTGAAGGAAAAGGAGGCAAATTCAGCCTGCCGTCTGTAGACGTTGCCCTCCCAGCTGTAAAATTCCCTGAGGGAGATGTGAATTTCCAAGGGCCGAAAGTTAAGGGTGGGAAGTTTGAAATGCCGAAAATTGATCTCTCACTTCCTAAAGGAAAAGGGAGACAGGGAGACATTGATATTGACATTCACTCTGGAGGAGATTGGGATATTGAAGTACCATCCTGTGATATTAGACTTCCTAAAGGAAAAGTCAAAGGTGACATAAATGTTAAAGGTCCAAAGGGGGGGAAAGGTAAATTCAAAATGCCAAAATTTGATATTTCACTTCCAAAAGGCAATGCCAAAGTGGAAGGACCAGAGATTAAAGGAAAGATGAAAATGCCGACTGCTGATATTTCACTTCCAAAAGGAAAGATAGTGGGAGACGTTGACATTGAAGGACATGGGGGTAAAGGAGGCAAGTTTCACATGCCATCACTTGATGTTCCAGCTCCTAAAATAAAATCTCCTGAGGTAGATGTCAGCCTCAAGGGTCCAGATGTTAAAGGGGGACATTTCAACATGCCAGCTGTTGACCTTTCATTACCATCAGCAAAAGTTAATTTGCCAGAGGGTGATGTAAAATTAACAGGTCCAGACATCAAGGGCAGGAAGATTGAGATGCCGGACATTGATATTTCACTCCCCAAAGGAAAAGCAGGAGGAGAAATTGAATTCGAAGGGCATGGTGGTAAAGGAGGAAAGTTCCATATGCCATCGTTTGATATCTCTCTTCCTAAAATGAAAGCTAAGGGGCCAGAGATTAACATAGAAGGTCCTGAACTTAAGGGAGGAAACATCAACATGCCAGACATTGACCTTTCACTTCCCAAAGGAAAAGCTGACACTGACCTCAGTATTGAGGGTCCTGAGGTAAAAGGAGGGAAATTCAAAATGCCCAAAGTTGATGTTTCACTTCCAAAGATGAACCTGCCAGAGGGCAATGTGAAATTACCAACAGCTGATATTTCCCTCCCAAAAGGAAAGGTAAAGGGAGATGTTGACATTGAGGGACATGTGGGTAAAGGAGGAAAGTTTCATATTCCTTCGGTTAATATCTCTCTTCCTAAAATCAAATCAAAGGGAGTTGATGTTGATATTGAAGGACCTGAAGTCAAAGGTGACATGTCACTCCCTAAAATTACGTCTCCAGATGTAGATTTCAGCCTTGAGGGTCCAGATGTGAAAGGAGGAAAGTTTAACTTGCCAACTGCTGACATTTCACTCCCCAAAGGAAAAGCTGAAGGTGACCTTGATTTTGAAGGCCCTGAGGTAAAGGGGGGTAAATTTAAAATGCCAAAATTTGATGTCTCATTGCCAAAAGTTAATCTCCCAGAGGGCGATGTCAAAATAAAAGCCCCAGACTTTAAGGGAGGAAAGATTGAAATGCCAGACATTGATATTTCTCTTCCCAAAGGAAAAGCAGGAGGAGAAATTGAAAT